>NC_067203.1:24747378-25301377 GCF_026262505.1 Trichomonas vaginalis G3
ACGACGAGCGAGAAAACTTCATCGTAATGAACGTATATGCTTTGTCAAACATGAACGTAAATGTTTTGTTCGAAACTTCATCGTATATGCTTTGTCAAACATGAACGTAAATGTTTTTGTCAAAACTTTCTTCATCGTAAGATGTAAATGTTTTGTCGAAACTTCATCGTATATGTTTTGTCAAACATGAACGTACATGTTTTGTCATGACTTCTTCATCGTAATGAACGTAAATGATTTGTCATGATTTCCATCGTAATGAGTGTAAAGTTTTTGTCATGATTTCATCGTACATGTTTTGTCATGACTTCTTCATCGTAAATGTTTTGTCATGACTTCATCGTATATGCTTGTCATGACTTCATCGTATATGCTTTGTCATGACTTCATCGTATATGTTTTGTCATGATTTTTCATCGTAATGACGTAAATGATCCAAAAATAATGTTAGGTGAAGAGGTGAGATCTCACCTCTTTTCTCACCTCATGAATTTTCATGATTTCTTCATCGTATATGCTTTGTCAACACTGAACGTAAATGTTTTGTCAAGGTTTCATCGTATATGCTTTGTTCAAACATGAACGTATATGTTTTGTCAAACATGAACGTAAATGTTTTGTCATGATGCAAAAATAATGAGTTCATTTACTCACATATTTTTGTACAAAATGTAAAGTATGGCGGTTTGAAACGTCGGGAACCTTCACTTTTTTGACGAAGTGCAATTCTTCACTTCGTGTCAAAACTTCATCGTAATGAGTGTAAATGAACCAAAAATAATGTTTACGTAAATGTTTTCAGGTTATTCAATAATTAATTATTTTTGAAGAACTGAAGGTGTCACCATGTTACCATGTGCTACCAGGTTAATGAACTTCTCTGAAAAAATGAGACAACATGACATTTAGACAACAACACAGGAGGAAGGCAGTTATGAATTATTTTTTGAAGAACTGAAGGTGCTACCATGTTACCATGTGCTACCAGGTTAATGAACTTCTCTGAAAAAGTGTGACAACATGACATTTTGACAACAACACAGGAAATAAATGTTTACATAAATGTTTTGTCATGATTTCTTCATCGGAATGAGCGTAAATCAGACAAAAATAATGTTTAGGTGAAGAGGTGAGATCTCACCTCTTTTCTCACCTCATTGAATTTTCATGATTCTTTCATCGGAACGATGAATAATGCTTTGTCAAACATGAACGTATATGCTTTGTCAAACATGAACGTATATGCTTTGTCAAGGTTTCATCGTATATGCTTTGTCAAACATGAACGTATATGCTTGTTCAAGGTTTCATCGTATATGCTTTGTCAAACATGAACGTATATGTTTTGTCAAGGTTTCATCGTATATGCTTTGTCAAAACTTCTTCATCGTAATGAGCGTAAATGTTTTGTCAAGGTTTCATCGTATATGTTTTGTACAACATGAGCGTAAATGATTTGTCATGATTTCTTCATCGTATATGCTTTGTCAAACATGAACGTATATGCTTTGTCAAGGTTTCTTCTTCGTAAATGTTTTGTCATGATTTCTTCATCGTATATGTTTTGTCAAACATGAACGTAAATGTTTTGTCATGATTTCTTCTTCGTAAATGTTTTGTCATGATTTCTTCGAAATGTTTTGTCATGATTTCTTCATCGGAATGAACGTATATGTTTTGTCAAACATGAACGTATATGCTTTGTCATGATTTCTTCGTAAATGTTTTGTCAAGACTTCTTCATCGTAAATGTTTTGTTCGATCGAACTTCTTCATCGTATATGTTTTGTCATGATTTAATCGTATATGTTTTGTCATGACTTCATCGTAAATGTTTTTTCATGATTTCATCGTAATGAACGTAAATGTTTTGTCATGACTTCTTCGTATATGCTTTGTCAAGACTTCTTCATCGTAAATGTTTTGTCGAAACTTCTTCATCGTATATGTTTTGTCATGATTTAATCGTATATATTTGTCATGATTTCATCGTAAATGTTTTTGTCATGATTTCATCGTAATGAACGTAAATGTTTTGTCATGACTTCTTCGTATTGCTTTGTCATGTTGATTTCATCGAAACTAAACGTATATGTTTTGTCATGACTTCATCGTATATGTTTTGTCATGACTTCTTCGTATATGTTTTGTCATGACTTCTTCGTATATGTTTTGTCAAACATGAACGTAAATGTTTTGTCATGACTTCTTCGTATATGTTTTGTCATGAATTCTTCGTTTAATGTTTTTGTCATGACTTCATCGTAATGAGTGTAAATGATTTCATATAATTGCTTACCTCAGAAAACCGAGGAAGAGATTCCATATGAAAATCGCAAGAATTTGGCTCCTAGTTTGAAATATTATTATGTTCATAGACTTCTTCGTATATTGTTTGTTTCAAACATGAACGTATATGCTTTGTCATGACTTCTTCGTATATGCTTTGTCATGACTTCATCGTATAGCTTTGTCATGACTTCTTCGTATATGCTTTGTCATGACTTCATCGTATATGTTTTGTCAAGACTTCTTCGTATATGCTTTGTCAAACATGAACGTATATGTTTTGTCAAGGTTTCATCGTATATGCTTTGTCAAAACTTCTTCATCGTATATGCTTTGTCAAACATGAACGTATATGCTTTGTCAAGGTTTCATCGTAATGTTTTGTCATGACTTCATCGTATATGTTTTGTCATGACTTCTTCATCGTATATGCTTTGTCATGACTTCTTCATCGTAATGAACGTAAATGATTTGTCATGATTTCATCGTATATGCTTTGTCAAACATGAACGTAAATGTTTTGTCATGACTTCTTCGTAAATGATTTGTCATGATTTCATCGTAATGAGCGTAAATGATCCAAAAATAATGTTTATGTTAGAATGTTAGATCTAACACCTTTTCTCACTCATGAATTTTCATGACTTCTTCATCGTATATGCTTTGTCAAACATGAACGTATATGCTTTGTCAAACATGAACGTATGCTTTGCAAACATGAACGTATATGCTTTGTCATGACTTCTTCATCGTAATGAGCGTAAATGTTTTGTCATGATTTCATCGTTTATGTTTTGTCATGACTTCATCGTATATGTTTTGTCAAACATGAACGTATATGCTTTGTCATGATTTCTTCGTTTATGTTTTGTCAAACATGAACGTAAATGTTTTGTCAAACATGAACGTATATGTTTTGTCATGACTTCTTCGTAAATGATTTGTCATGATTTCATCGTATATGCTTTGTCAAAACTTCATCGTATATGTTTTGTCATGATTTCATCGTAATGAACGTATATGTTTTGTCATGATTTCATCGTAATGAACGTATATGCTTTGTCATGATTTCTTCGTTTATGTTTTGTCAAACATGAACGTAAATGTTTTGTCAAACATGAACGTAAATGTTTTGTCAAACATGAACGTATATGTTTTGTCATGACTTCTTCGTAAATGATTTGTCATGATTTCATCGTATATGCTTTGTCAAAACTTCATCGTATATGTTTTGTCATGATTTCATCGTAATGAACGTATATGTTTTGTCATGATTTCATCGTAATGAACGTATATGTTTTGTCATGATTTCATCGTAATGAACGTATATGTTTTGTCATGACTTCATCGTATATGTTTTGTCATGACTTCATCGTAATGAGCGTAAATGATCCAAAAATAATGTTTATGTTAGAATGTTAGATCTAACACCTTTTCTAACATGTTTTCTAACATGATTTCATCGTATATGCTTTGTCAAAACTTCATCGTATATGTTTTGTCATGATTTCATCGTAATGAACGTATATGCTTTGTCATGACTTCTTCATCGTAATGAACGTAAATGATTTGTCATGATTTCTTCGTAATGAACGTATATGTTTTGTCATGACTTCATCGTATATGTTTTGTCATGACTTCATCGTATATGTTTTGTCATGACTTCATCGTATTTGTTTTGTCATGATTTCATCGTAATGAACGTATATGTTTTGTCATGATTTCATCGTAATGAACGTATATGTTTTGTCATGATTTCATCGTAATGAACGTATATGTTTTGTCATGATTTCATCGTAATGAACGTATATGTTTTGTCATGACTTCATCGTATATGTTTTGTCATGACTTCATCGTAATGAGTGTAAATGACCCAAAAATAATGTTTATGTTAGAATGTTAGATCTAACACCTTTTCTAACATGTTTTCTAACATGTTTTGTGAAGAATATAACAACCGCCGGAATTCAGACGGTTGCTTTTTATACAAAATTCACACAGGAAAATTCTTGAGTTTTGGTTGAAAGAATACGGTCAAGCCAAAAGTGGCTCGACCTCAAAACAAACATTTATGAGCTTACTAAGGCATTTATGAATGAATTCAAAGGTATTTGCATACATCCTGACCTCGTTCATTTTGTTGCTGAATGGTGCTCTGTAAAGTATGCATTTTATGTCAAAGAATATTATGGACTCCATAGACAAGAAAGTTCATGAGAAGTTAGATGAAGAAGAACTCGAAGATACAGTAGAGAATGCAAAACATTTTTGACCAAGTGAAGATCTTCACTTCGTCAAAATGTGATGCAAAAACAAGCATTTTATGAGCTTACTAAGGTGTTTATGAATGAATTCAAAGGTATTTGCATACATCCTGACCTCGTTCATTTTGTTGTTGAATTCAGCAAAAATAATGTTTAGGGTAGATGGTTAGATCTAACCTCATTTCTACCCTCATTTCTACCCTCATTGAATTTTCATGATTTCTTCATCGTAATGAGCGTATATGCTTTGTCATGATTTCTTCATCGTACATTTTTTTGTCGAAACTTCATCGTACATGTTTTGTCGAAACTTCTTCGTAAATGATTTGTCGAAACTTCTTCATCGTAATGAGTGTATATGCTTTGTCATGATTTCTTCATCGTAAATGTTTTGTCAAGACTTCTTCATCGTATATGTTTTGTCATGATTTCTTCATCGTAATGAGCGTATATTCTTTGTCAAACATGAGCGTATATGTTTTGTCATGATTTATTCATCGTAATGAGCGTAAATGATCCAAAAATAATGTTTATGTTAGAATGTTAGATCTAACACCTTTTCTAACATGTTTTCTAACATGAGCGTAAATGATCCAAAAATAATGTTTAGGGTAGATGGTTAGATCTAACCTCATTTCTACCCTCATTTCTACCCTCATTTCTACCCTCATGAATTTTCATACGGAATCTCTTCGTACATGTTTTGTCATGATTTCTTCATCGTAATGAGCGTAAATGTTTTGTCGAAACTTCTTCGTAAATGATTTGTCGAAACTTCTTCATCGTAATGAGTGTATATGCTTTGTCATGATGTCTTCATCGTAATGAGCGTATATGTTTTGTCAAGACTTCTTCATCGTATATGTTTTGTCATGATTTCTTCATCGTAATGAGCGTATATGCTTTGTCAAACATGAGCGTATATGTTTTGTCAAGACTTCTTCATCGTATATGTTTTGTCATGATTTCTTCATCGTAATGAGCGTATATGCTTTGTCAAACATGAACGTATATGCTTTGTCATGATTTCTTCATCGTAATGAGCGTAAATGATCCAAAAATAATGTTTAGGTGAAGAGGTGAGATCTCACCTCTTTTCTCACCTCATGAATTTTCATGATTTCTTCATCGTATATGCTTTGTCGAAACTTCATCGTATATGTTTTGTCATGATTTCTTCGTACATGTTTTGTCGAAACTTCATCGTAATGAACGTATATTCTTTGTCAAACATGAGCGTAAATGTTTTGTCAAGACTTCTTCATCGTATATGTTTTGTCATGATTTCATCGTAATGAGCGTATATGTTTTGTCAAACATGAACGTAAATGATCCAAAAATAATGTTTAGGGTAGATGGTTAGATCTAACCTCATTTCTACCCTCATTTCTACCCTCATGAATTTTCATACGGAATCTCTTCGTAAATGTTTTGTCATGATTTCTTCATCGTAATGAGTGTAAATGTTTTGTCGAAACTTCATCGTACATGTTTTGTCGAAACTTCTTCATCGTAATGAGTGTATATGCTTTGTCATGATGTCTTCATCGTAAATGTTTTGTCATGATTTCTTCATCGTACATGTTTTGTCATGACTTCTTCATCGTAATGAGTGTAAATGTTTTGTCAAACATGAACGTAAATGATCCAAAAATAATGTTTATGTTAGAATGTTAGATCTAACCTCATTTCTACCCTCATTTCTACCCTCATGAATTTTCATACGGAATCTCTTCGTATATGTTTTGTCATGATTTCTTCATCGTAATGAGCGTATATTCTTTGTCAAACATGAGCGTATATGTTTTGTCATGATTTATTCATCGTAATGAGCGTATATGTTTTGTCATGATTTCATCGTACATGTTTTGTCATGATTTCATCGTATATGTTTTGTCATGATTTCATCGTAATGAGTGTAAATGAACCAAAAATAATGTTTACGTTCATGTTTGACAACACAGCAGGGGAAGGCAGTTATGAATTATTTTTGAAGAACTGAAGGTGTCACTACGTCACCATGTGTCACTCGGTTAATTAACTTCTCTGAAAAAATGAGACAACATGACATTTTGACAACACAGCAGGGAAAGGCAGTTATGAATTATTTTTGAAGAACTGAAGGTGTCACTACGTCACCATGTGTCACTCGGTTAATTAACTTCTCTGAAAAAATGAGACAACATGACATTTTGACAACAACACAGGAAATAAATGTTTACGTATATGTTTTGTCAAGACCTCATCGTATATGTTTTGTCATGATTTCTTCGTATATGTTTTGTCATGACTTCTTCATCGTAATGAGTGTAAATGATCCAAAAATAATGTTTAGGTGAAGAGGTGAGATCTCACCTCTTTTCTCACCTCATTGAATTTTCATGATTTCTTCATCGTAATGAGTGTAAATGATCCAAAAATAATGTTTAGGTGAAGAGGTGAGATCTCACCTCTTTTCTCACCTCTTTTCTCACCTCATTGAATTTTCATGATTTCTTCATCGTAATGAGCGTAAATGTTTTGTCATGATTTCATCGTACATGTTTTGTCAAAACTTCATCGTATATGTTTTGTCAAACATGAGCGTAAATGTTTTGTCATGATTTCTTCATCGTACATGTTTTGTCATGATTTCTTCGTATATGTTTTGTCATGATTTCTTCATCGTACATGTTTTGTCATGATTTCTTCGTATATGTTTTGTCATGATTTCTTCATCGTAATGAGCGTATATGTTTTGTCAAACATGAGCGTATATGTTTTGTCAAGACTTCTTCATCGTAATGAGCGTAAATGATTTGTCATGATTTCTTCATCGTAATGAGCGTATATGTTTTGTCAAACATGAACGTAAATGTTTTGTCAAAACTTCTTCGTAAATGTTTTGTCATGACTTCTTCATCGTAATGAGCGTATATGTTTTGTCAAACATGAGCGTATATGTTTTGTCAAGACTTCTTCATCGTAATGAGCGTAAATGATTTGTCATGATTTCTTCATCGTAATGAGCGTATATGTTTTGTCAAACATGAACGTAAATGTTTTGTCAAAACTTCTTCGTAAATGTTTTGTCATGATTTAATCGTACATGTTTTGTCGAAACTTCATCGTATATGTTTTGTCAAGACTTCTTCATCGTAATGAGCGTAAATGATTTGTCATGATTTCTTCATCGTAATGAGCGTATATGTTTTGTCAAACATGAACGTAAATGTTTTGTCAAAACTTCTTCGTAAATGTTTTGTCATGACTTCTTCATCGTAATGAGCGTATATGTTTTGTCAAACATGAGCGTATATGTTTTGTCAAGACTTCTTCATCGTAATGAGCGTAAATGATTTGTCATGATTTCTTCATCGTACATGTTTTGTCATGATTTCTTCGTATATGTTTTGTCATGATTTCTTCATCGTAATGAGCGTAAATGTTTTGTCAAACATGAGCGTATATGTTTTGTCAAGACTTCTTCATCGTAATGAGCGTAAATGATTTGTCATGATTTCTTCATCGTAATGAGCGTATATGTTTGTCAAACATGAACGTAAATTTGTCAAAACTTCTTCGTAAATGTTTTGTCATGACTTCTTCATCGTAATGAGCGTATATGTTTTGTCAAACATGAGCGTATATGTTTTGTCAAGACTTCTTCATCGTAATGAGCGTAAATGATTTGTCATGATTTCTTCATCGTAATGAGCGTATATGTTTTGTCAAACATGAGCGTAAATGTTTTGTCATGATTTCTTCATCGTACATGTTTTGTCATGATTTCTTCGTATATGTTTTGTCATGATTTCTTCATCGTAATGAGCGTATATGTTTTGTCAAACATGAGCGTATATGTTTTGTCAAGACTTCTTCATCGTAATGAGCGTAAATGATTTGTCATGATTTCTTCATCGTAATGAGCTATATGTTTTTGTCAAACATGAACGTAAATGTTTTGTCAAAACTTCTTCGTAAATGTTTTGTCATGACTTCTTCATCGTAATGAGCGTATATGTTTTGTCAAACATGAACTATATGTTTTGTCAAGACTTCTTCATCGTAATGAGCGTAAATGATTTGTCATGATTTCTTCATCGTAATGAGCGTATATGTTTTGTCAAACATGAACGTAAATGTTTTGTCAAAACTTCTTCGTAAATGTTTTGTCATGATTTAATCGTACATGTTTTGTCAAAACTTCTTCGTATATGTTTTGTCATGATTTCTTCATCGTAATGAGCGTAAATGTTTTGTCAAACATGAACGTAAATGTTTTGTCAAGACTTCTTCATCGTAATGAGCGTAAATGATTTGTCATGATTTCTTCATCGTAATGAGCGTATATGTTTTGTCAAACATGAACGTAAATGTTTTGTCAAAACTTCTTCGTAAATGTTTTGTCATGACTTCTTCATCGTAATGAGCGTATATGTTTTGTCAAACATGAGCGTATATGTTTTGTCAAGACTTCTTCATCGTAATGAGCGTAAATGATTTGTCATGATTCTTTCATCGTAATGAGCGTATATGTTTTGTCAAACATGAACGTAAATGTTTTGTCAAAACTTCTTCGTAAATGTTTTGTCATGACTTCTTCATCGTAATGAGCGTATATGTTTTGTCAAACATGAGCGTATATGTTTTGTCAAGACTTCTTCATCGTAATGAGCGTAAATGATTTGTCATGATTTCTTCATCGTAATGAGCGTATATGTTTTGTCAAACATGAACGTATATGTTTTGTCAAAACTTCTTCGTAAATGTTTTGTCATGATTTAATCGTACATGTTTTGTCGAAACTTCATCGTATATGTTTTGTCATGATTTCTTCATCGTAATGAGCGTAAATGTTTTGTCAAACATGAACGTATATGTTTTGTCAAGACTTCTTCATCGTAATGAGCGTAAATGATTTGTCATGATTTCTTCATCGTAATGAGCGTATATGTTTTGTCAAACATGAACGTAAATGTTTTGTCAAAACTTCTTCGTAAATGTTTTGTCATGACTTCTTCGTATATGTTTTGTCAAACATGAGCGTATATGTTTTGTCAAGACTTCTTCATCGTAATGAGCGTAAATGATTTGTCATGATTTCTTCATCGTAATGAGCGTATATGTTTTGTCAAACATGAACGTAAATGTTTTGTCAAGACTTCTTCATCGTAATGAGCGTAAATGATTTGTCATGACTTCTTCATCGTAATGAGCGTATATGTTTTGTCAAACATGAGCGTATATGTTTTGTCAAGACTTCTTCATCGTAATGAGCGTAAATGATTTGTCATGATTTCTTCATCGTAATGAGCGTATATGTTTTGTCAAACATGAACGTAAATGTTTTGTCAAGACTTCTTCATCGTAATGAGCGTAAATGATTTGTCATGATTTCTTCATCGTAATGAGCGTATATGTTTTGTCAAACATGAACGTAAATGTTTTGTCAAAACTTCTTCGTAAATGTTTTGTCATGACTTCTTCATCGTAATGAGCGTATATGTTTTGTCAAACATGAGCGTATATGTTTTGTCAAGACTTCTTCATCGTAATGAGCGTAAATGATTTGTCATGATTTCTTCATCGTATATGTTTTGTCAAACATGAACGTAAATGTTTTGTCATGATTTCTTCATCGTACATGTTTTGTCATGATTTCTTCGTATATGTTTTGTCATGATTTCTTCATCGTAATGAGCGTATATGTTTTGTCAAACATGAGCGTATATGTTTTGTCAAGACTTCTTCATCGTAATGAGCGTAAATGATTTGTCATGATTTTTCATCGTAATGAGCGTATATGTTTTGTCAAACATGAACGTAAATGTTTTGTCAAAACTTCTTCGTAAATGTTTTGTCATGACTTCTTCATCGTAATGAGCGTATATGTTTTGTCAAACATGAGCGTATATGTTTTGTCAAGACTTCTTCATCGTAATGAGCGTAAATGATTTGTCATGATTTCTTCATCGTAATGAGCGTATATGTTTTGTCAAACATGAACGTAAATGTTTTGTCAAAACTTCTTCGTAAATGTTTTGTCATGATTTAATCGTACATGTTTTGTCGAAACTTCATCGTATATGTTTTGTCATGATTTCTTCATCGTAATGAGCGTAAATGTTTTGTCAAACATGAACGTAAATGTTTTGTCAAGACTTCTTCATCGTAATGAGCGTAAATGATTTGTCATGACTTCTTCATCGTAATGAGCGTATATGTTTTGTCAAACATGAACGTAAATGTTTTGTCAAAACTTCTTCGTAAATGTTTTGTCATGACTTCTTCATCGTAATGAGCGTATATGTTTTGTCAAACATGAGCGTATATGTTTTGTCAAGACTTCTTCATCGTAATGAGCGTAAATGATTTGTCATGATTTCTTCATCGTAATGAGCGTATATGTTTTGTCAAACATGAACGTAAATGTTTTGTCAAAACTTCTTCGTAAATGTTTTGTCATGATTTAATCGTACATGTTTTGTCGAAACTTCATCGTATATGTTTTGTCATGATTTCTTCATCGTAATGAGCGTAAATGTTTTGTCAAACATGAACGTATATGTTTTGTCAAGACTTCTTCATCGTAATGAGCGTAAATGATTTGTCATGATTTCTTCATCGTAATGAGCGTATATGTTTTGTCAAACATGAACGTAAATGTTTTGTCAAAACTTCTTCGTAAATGTTTTGTCATGACTTCTTCATCGTAATGAGCGTATATGTTTTGTCAAGACTTCTTCATCGTAATGAGCGTAAATGATTTGTCATGATTTCTTCATCGTAATGAGCGTATATGTTTTGTCAAACATGAACGTAAATGTTTTGTCAAGACTTCTTCATCGTAATGAGCGTAAATGATTTGTCATGACTTCTTCATCGTAATGAGCGTATATGTTTTGTCAAACATGAGCGTATATGTTTTGTCAAGACTTCTTCATCGTAATGAGCGTAAATGATTTGTCATGATTTCTTCATCGTAATGAGCGTATATGTTTTGTCAAACATGAACGTAAATGTTTTGTCAAAACTTCTTCGTAAATGTTTTGTCATGATTTAATCGTACATGTTTTGTCGAAACTCATCGTATATGTTTTGTCATTATTTCTTCATCGTAATGAGCGTAAATGTTTTGTCAAACATGAACGTAAATGTTTTGTCAAGACTTCTTCATCGTAATGAGCGTAAATGACCCAAAAATAATGTTTATGTTAGAATGTTAGATCTAACACCTTTTCTAACATGTTTTCTAACATGGAGGATTTCATTAGATATACACATTCTTCCTTCATTTCATTCTATACACAATTTACATCATAGACGATTTAATAGATATAATACTTTACTGTTTCATCTGATATAAACATTCTTCCTCCATTTCATTCTATACACAATTTACATCATAGACGATTTAATAGATATAATACTTTACTGTTTCATCTGATATAAAACATTATTTGTTGAAAGTATCCTAAAAATATTTGATGGACTTTAACTAAAATAAATGTTTAGGGAAGAATGTGTATATCTAATGAAAATCCTCCATGTTAGAAAACATTTAGAAAAGGTGTTAGATCTAACATTCTAACATAAACATTATTTTTGGGTCATTTACGCTCATTACGATGAAGAAGTCTTGACAAAACATTTACGATGAAGTCATAACTGCCTTCCTCCTGTGTTGTGTCTAAATGTCATGTTGTCTCATTTTTTCAGAGAAGTTAAATTACCTGGTGACACATGGTGACGTAGTGACACCTTCAGTTCTTCAAAAATAATTCATTATTGAATAACCTAAAAACCATCTACCCTAAACATTATTTTTGGGTCATTTACGCTCATTACGATGAAGAAGTCTTGACAAAACATTTACGTTCATGTTTGACAAAACATTTACGCTCATTACGATGAAGAAATCATGACAAAACATATACGATGAAGTTTCGACAAAACATGTACGATTAAATCATGACAAAACATTTACGAAGAAGTTTTGACAAAACATTTACGTTCATGTTTGACAAAACATATACGCTCATTACGATGAAAGAATCATGACAAATCATTTACGCTCATTACGATGAAGAAGTCTTGACAAAACATATACGCTCATGTTTGACAAAACATATACGCTCATTACGATGAAGAAGTCATGACAAAACATATACGAAGAAATCATGACAAAACATGTACGATGAAGAAATCATGACAAAACATTTACGCTCATGTTTGACAAAACATATACGATGAAGTTTTGACAAAACATGTACGATGAAATCATGACAAAACATTTACGCTCATTACGATGAAGAAATCATGAAAATTCAATGAGGTGAGAAAAGAGGTGAGAAAAGAGGTGAGATCTCACCTCTTCACCTAAACATTATTTTTGGATCATTTACACTCATTACGATGAAGAAATCATGAAAATTCAATGAGGTGAGAAAAGAGGTGAGATCTCACCTCTTCACCTAAACATTATTTTTGGATCATTTACACTCATTACGATGAAGAAGTCATGACAAAACATATACGAAGAAATCATGACAAAACATATACGATGAGGTCTTGACAAAACATATACGTAAACATTTATTCCTGTGTTGTTGTCAAAATGTCATGTTGTCTCATTTTTCAGAGAAGTTAATTAACCGAGTGACACATGGTGACGTAGTGACACCTTCAGTTCTTCAAAAATAATTCAATACTGCCTTCCCCTGCTGTGTTGTCAAAATGTCATGTTGTCTCATTTTTTCAGAGAAGTTAATTAACCGAGTGACACATGGTGACGTAGTGACACCTTCAGTTCTTCAAAATAATTCATAACTGCCTTCCCCTGCTGTGTTGTCAAACATGAACGTAAACATTATTTTTGGTTCATTTACACTCATTACGATGAAATCATGACAAAGCATATACGATGAAATCATGACAAAACATGTACGACGAAATCATGACAAAACATATACGCTCATTACGATGAAGAAATCATGACAAAGCATATACGCTCATGTTTGACAAAGAATATACGCTCATTACGATGAAGAAATCATGACAAAACATTTACGAAGAGATTCCGTATGAAAATTCATGAGGGTAGAAATGAGGGTAGAAATGAGGTTTAGATCTAACATTCTAACATAAACATTATTTTTGGATCATTTACGTTCATGTTTGACAAAACATTTACACTCATTACGATGAAGAATCATTGACAAAACATGTCGATGAAGAAGTCATGACAAAAACATTTACGATGAAGACATCATGACAAAAGCATATAACTTCATTACGATGAAGAAGTTTCGACAAAACATGTACGATGAAGTTTCGACAAAACATTTACACTCATACGATGAAGAAATCATGACAAAACATTTACGAAGAGATTCCGTATGAAAATTCATGAGGTAGAAAATGAGGGTAAAATGAGGTTAGATCTAACCATCTACCCTAAACATTATTTTTGGATCATTTACGTTCATGTTTGACAAAACATATACGCTCATTACGATGAAATCATGACAAAACATATACGATGAAGAAGTCTTGACAAAACATTTACGCTCATGTTTGACAAAGAATATACGTTCATTACGATGAAGTTTCGACAAACATGTACGAAGAAATCATGACAAAACATATACGATGAAGTTTCGACAAAGCATATACGATGAAGAAATCATGAAAATTCATGAGGTGAGAAAAGAGGTGAGATCTCACCTCTTCACCTAAACATTATTTTTGGATCATTTACGCTCATTACGATGAAGAAATCATGACAAAGCATATACGTTCATGTTTGACAAAGCATATACGCTCATTACGATGAAGAAATCATGACAAATCATTTACGCTCATTACGATGAAGAAGTCTTGACAAAACATATACGCTCATGTTTGACAAAGAATATACGCTCATTACGATGAAGAAATCATGACAAAACATATACGATGAAGAAATCATGACAAAACATTTACGATGAAGACATCATGACAAAGCATATACACTCATTACGATGAAGAAGTTTCGACAAAACATGTACGATGAAGTTTCGACAAAACATTTACACTCATTACGATGAAGAAATCATGACAAAACATTTACGAAGAGATTCCGTATGAAAATTCATGAGGGTAGAAATGAGGTTAGATCTAACCATCTACCCTAAACATTATTTTTGGATCATTTACGCTCATGTTAGAAAACATGTTAGAAAAGGTGTTAGATCTAACATTCTAAACATAAACATTATTTATGGATCATATTACGCTCATTACGATGAATAATCATGACAAAACATATACGCTCATGTTTGACAAAGAATTATACGCTCATTACGATGAAGAAATCATGACAAAAACATATCGATGTGAGAAGTCTTGACAAAACATTTACGATGAAGAAATCATGACAAAGCATATACACTCATTACGATGAAGAAGTTTCGACAAATCATTTACGAAGAAGTTTCGACAAAACATGTACGATGAAGTTTCGACAAAACATGTACGATGAAGAAATCATGACAAAGCATATACGCTCATTACGATGAAGAAATCATGACAAAACATTTACGAAGAAATCATGACAAAACATTTACGAAGAAGAAATCATGACAAATCATTTACGTTCATGTTTGACAAAACATATACGATGAAGAAATCATGACAAAACATTTACGAAGAAGAAACCTTGACAAAGCATATCCGTTCATGTTTGACAAAGCATATACGATGAAGAAATCATGACAAATCATTTACGCTCATGTTTGACAAAACATATACGATGAAACCTTGACAAAACATTTACGCCATTACGATGAAGAAGTTCGACAAATCATTTACGAAGAAAGTTTCGACAAAACATGTACGATGAAGTTTCGACAAAACATGTACGATGAAGAAATCATGACAAAGCATATACGCTCATTACGATGAAGAATCATGAAAATTCAATGAGGTAGAAATGAGGGTAGAAATGAGGTTAGATCTAACCATCTACCCTAAACATTATTTTTGCTGAATTCAACAACAAATGAACGAGTCAGGATGTATGCAAATACCTTTGAATTCATTCATAACACCCTTAGTAAGCTCATAAAATGCTTGTTTTTGCATCACATTTTGACGAAGTGAAGATCTTCACTTGGTCAAAAATGTTTTGCATCTCTACTGTATCTTCGAGTTCTTCTTCATCTAACTTCTCATGAACTTTCTTGTCTATGGAGTCCATAATATCTTTGACATAAAATGCATACTTTACAGAGCACCATTCAACAACAAAATGAACGAGGTCAGGATGTATGCAAATACCTTTGAATTCATTCATAAATGCCTTAGTAAGCTCATAAAATGTTTGTTTTGAGGTCGAGCCACTTTTGGCTTGACCGTATTCTTTCAACCAAAACTCAAGAATTTTCCTGTGTGAATTTTGTATAAAAAGCAACCATCTGAATTCCGGCGGTTGTTATATTCTTCACAAAACATGTTAGAAAACATGTTAGAAAATGTGTTAGATCTAACATTCTAACATAAACATTATTTTTGGGTCATTTACACTCATTACGATGAAGTCATGACAAAACATATACGATGAAGTCATGACAAAACATATACGTTCATTACGATGAAATCATGACAAAACATATACGTTCATTACGATGAAATCATGACAAAAACATATACGATGAAGTCATACAAAACATATACGATGAAGTCATGACAAACATATACGATGAAGTCATACAAAACATATACGATGAAGTCATGACAAAACATATACGATGAAGTCATGAAAAACTTTACGATGAACCTTGACAAAGCATATACGTTCATGTTTGACAAAGCATATACGATGAAGAAGTTTTGACAAAGCATTATACGATGAAACCTTGACAAAACATATACGTTCATGTTTGACAAAGCATATACGAAGAAGTCTTGACAAAACATATACGATGAAGTCATGACAAAGCATATAGAAGAAGTCATGACAAGCATATACGATGAAGTCATGACAAAGCATATACGAAGAAGTCATGACAAAGCATATACGTTCATGTTTGACAAAACATAATACGAAGAAGTCTATGAACATAATAATATTTCAAACTAGGCCAAATTCTTGCGATTTTATATATGGAATCTCTTCCCTCGGTTTTCTGAGTAAAGCAATTATATGAAATCATTTACCACATTACGATGAAGTCATGACAAAAACATATACGAAGAAAGTCATGACAAAACATATACGAAGAAGTCATGACAAAACATTTACCTTCATGTTTGACAAAACATATACGAAGAAGTCATGACAAAACAATATACGAAAAAGTCATGACAAACATATACGATGAAGTCATGACAAAACATATACGTTTAGTTTCGATGAAATCAACATGACAAAGCATATACGAAGAAGTCATGACAAAACATTTACGTTCATTACGATGAAATCATGACAAAACATTTACGATGAAATCATGACAAAATATATACGATGAAATCTTGACAAAAAATATACGATGAAATCATGACAAAACATATACGATTAAATCATGACAAAAACATTTACGATGAAGAAGTTTCGACAAAACATTTACGATGAAGAAGTCTTGACAAAACATTTACGAAGAATCATGACAAAGCATATACGTTCATGTTTGACAAAACATATACGTTCATTCCGATGAAGAAATCATGACAAAACATTTACGAAGAAATCATGACAAAACATTTACGTTCATGTTTGACAAAACATATACGATGAAGAAATCATGACAAAACATTTACGAAGAAGAACCTTGACAAAGCATATCCGTTCATGTTTGACAAAGCATATACGATGAAGAAATCATGACAAATCATTTACGCTCATGTTTGACAAAACATATACGATGAAACCTTGACAAAACATTTACGCTCATTACGATGAAGAAGTTTCGACAAAACATTTACGATGAAGAAGTCTTGACAAAACATTTACGATGAAGAAATCATGACAAAGCATATACACTCATTACGATGAAGAAGTTTCGACAAATCATTTACGAAGAAGTTTCGACAAAACATGTACGATGAAGATTTCGACAAACATGTACGATGAAGAAATCATGACAAAGCATATACGCTCATTACGATGAGAAATCATGACAAAACATTTACGTAAGAAATCATGACAAAACAATTTACGGATGAAACCTTGACAAAGCATATACGTTCATGTTTGACAAAGCATATACGATGAAGAAGCTTTTGACAAAAGATATACGAATGAAACCATTGAAAACATAACGTTCAATGTTTGACAAAGCACTATACGAAGAAGTCTTGACAAAACATATACGATGAAGTCATGACAAAGCATATACGAAGAAGTCATGACAAAGCATATACGATGAAGTCATGACAAAGACTATACGAAAGAAGTCATGACAAAGCATATACGTTCATGTTTGACAAAAACACTTACGAAAAGGTCTCATGAACATAATAATAATTTCACAACTAGGAGCCATTCTTTTGCAGGATTTTCATATGAATCTCCTTCCTCGGTTTCTGAGTAAGCAATTATATGAAATCATTTACACTCATTACGATGAAGTCATGACAAACATATACGAAGAAGTCATGACAAAACATATACGAAGAAGTCATGACAAAACATTTACGTCATGTTGACAAAACATATCGAAAAGTCATGACAAAAATATACGAAGAAAGTCATGACAAAACATATACGATGAAGTCATGACAAAACATATACGTTTAGTTTCGATGAAATCAAACATACAAAGCATATACGAAGAAGTCATGACAAAACATTTACGTTTCATTACGATGAAATCATGACAAAACATTTACGATGAAATCATGACAAAATATATACGATGAAATCTTGACAAAATATATACATGAAATCATGACAAAACATATACGATTAAATCATGACAAAACATATACGATGAAGAAGTTTCGACAAAACATTACGATGAAGAAGTCTTGACAAAACATTTACGAAGAAATCATGACAAAAGCATATACGTTCATGTTTGACAAAACATATACGTTCATTCCGATGAAGAAATCATGACAAAAACATTTACGAAGAAATCATGACAAAACATTTACGAAGAAATCATGACAAACATTACGAAGAAGAAATTCATGACAAAATCATTTACGTTCATGTTTGACAAAACATATACGATGAGAAATCATGACAAAACATTTACGAGAAAAACCTTGACAAAGCATATCCGTTCATGTTTGACAAAGCATATACGATGAAGAAATCATGACAAATCATTTACGCTCATGTTTGACAAAACATATACGATGAAACCTTGACAAAACATTTACGCTCATTACGATGAAGAAGTTTCGACAAAACATTTACGATGAAGAAGTCTTGACAAAACATTACGATGAAGAAATCATGACAAAGCATATACATCATTACGATGAAAGTTTCGACAAATCATTTACGAAGAAGTTTCGACAAAAGCATGTACGATGAAAGTTTCGACAAAACATGTACGATGAAGAAATCATGACAAAGCATTACGCTCAATTAACAATGAATCAACAAACATTTACGAAGAAATCATGACAAAACATTTACGAAGAAGAAATCATGACAAATCATTTACGTTCATGTTTGACAAAACATATACGATAAGAAATCATGACAAAACATTTACGAAGAAGAAACCTTGACAAAGCATATACGTTCATGTTTGACAAAGCATATACGATGAAGAATCATGACAAATCATTTACGCTCATGTTTGACAAAACATATACGATGAAACCTTGACAAAACATTTACGCTCATTACGATGAAGAAGTTTCGACAAAATCATTTACGAAGAAGTTTCGACAAAACACTGATACGATGAAAAATCATGACAAAGCATATACGCTCATTACGATGAAGAAATCATGAAAATTCAATGAGAGGTAGAAATGAGGTAGAAATGAGGTTAGATCTAACCATCTACCCTAAACATATATTTTGCTGAATTCAACAACAAAATGAACGAGTCAGGATGTATGCAAATACCTTTGATTCATTCATAACACCCTTAGTAAGCTCATAAAATGCTTGTTTTTGCATCACATTTTGACGAAGTGAAGATCTTCACTTGGTCAAAAATGTTTTGCATCTTCTACTGTATCTTCGAGTTCTTCTCATCTAACTTCTCATGAACTTTTCTGTCTATGGAGTCCATAATATCTTTGACATAAAATGCATACTTTACAGAGCACCATTCAACAACAAAATGAACGAGGTCAGGATGTATGCAAATACCTTTGAATCATTCATAAATGCCTTAGTAAGCTCATAAAATGTTGTTTGTTTGAGGTCGAGCCACTTTTGGCTTGACCGTATCTTTCAACCAAAACTCAAGATATTTCCTGGTGGAATTTGTATAAAAAGCAACCGTCTGAATTCCGGCGGTGTTATATTCTTCACAAAACATGTTAGAAAACATGTTAGAAAAGGTGTTTAGATCTAACATTCTAACATAAACATTATTTTTGGGTCATTTACACTCATTACGATGAAGTCATGACAAAACATATTACGATGAAGTCATGACAAAACATATACGTTCATTACGATGAAATCATGACAAAACATATACGTTCATTACATGAAATCATGACAAAACATATACGAGAATCATGACAAAACATATACGTTCATTACGATGAAATCATGACAAAACATATACGATGAAGTCATGACAAACATATACGATGAAGTCATGACAAAACATATACGATGATGATGAGTCATGACAAAACATTTACGATGAAACCTTGACAAGCATATACGTTCATGTTTGACAAAGCATATACGATGAAGAAGTTTTGACAAAGCATATACGATGAAACACTTGACAAACATATACGTTCATGTTTGACAAAAGCATATACGAAGAAGTCTTGACAAAAACATATACGATGAAGTCATGACAAAGCATATACGAAGAAGTCATGACAAAGCATATACGATGAAGTCATGACAAAGCATATACGAAGAAGTCATGACAAAGCATATACGTTCATGTTTGACAAAACATATACGAAGAAGTCTATGAACATAATAATATTTCAAACTAGGACCAAATTCTTGCGATTTTCATATGGAATCTCTTCCCTCGTTTTCTGAGGTAAGCAATTATATGAAATCATTTACACTCATTACGATGAAGTCATGACAAAACATATACGAAGAAGTCATGACAAAACATATACGAAGAAGTCATGACAAAACATTACGTTCATGTTGACAAAACATATACGAAGAAGTCATGACAAAACATATACGAAGAAGTCATGACAAAACATATACGTTCATGTTTGACAAAGCATATACGATGAAGAAGTTTTGACAAAGCATATACGATGAAACCTTGACAAAACATATACGTTCATGTTTGACAAAGCATATACGAAGAAGTCTTGACAAAACATATACGATGAAGTCATGACAAAGCATATACGAAGAAGTCATGACAAAGCATATACGATGAAGTCATGCAAAGCATATACGAAGAATCATGACAAAGACTATTACGTTATGTTTGACAAAACATATACGAAGAAGTCTATGAACATAATAATATTTCAAACTAGGAGCCAAATTCTTGCGATTTTCATATGGAATCTCTTCCCTCGGTTTTCTGAGGTAAGCAATTATATGAAATCATTTACACTCATTACGATGAAGTCATGACAAAACATATACGAAGAAGTCATGACAAAACATATACGAAGAAGTCATGACAAAACATTTACGTTCATGTTTGACAAAACATATACGAAGAAGTCATGACAAAACATATACGAAGAAGTCATGACAAAACATATACGATGAAGTCATGACAAAACATATACGTTTAGTTTCGATGAAATCAACATGACAAAGCATATACGAAGAAGTCATGACAAAACATTTACGTTCATTACGATGAAATCATGACAAAACATTTACGATGAAATCATGACAAAATATATACGATGAAATCTTGACAAAATATATACGATGAAATCATGACAAAACATATACGATTAAATCATGACAAAACATATACGATGAAGAAGTTTCGACAAAACATTTACGATGAAGAAGTCTTGACAAAACATTTACGAAGAAATCATGACAAAGCATATACGTTCATGTTTGACAAAACATATACGTTCATTCCGATGAAGAAATCATGACAAAACATTTACGAAGAAATCATGACAAAACATTTACGAAGAAATCATGACAAAACATTTACGAAGAAGAAATCATGACAAATCATTTACGTTCATGTTTGACAAAACATATACGATGAAGAAATCATGACAAAACATTTACGAAGAAGAAACCTTGACAAAGCATATACGTTCATGTTTGACAAAGCATATACGATGAAGAAATCATGACAAATCATTTACGCTCATGTTTGACAAAACATATACGATGAAACCTTGACAAAACATTTACGCTCATTACGATGAAGAAGTTTCGACAAAACATTTACGATGAAGAAGTCTTGACAAAACATTTACGATGAAGAAATCATGACAAAGCATATACACTCATTACGATGAAGAAGTTTCGACAAATCATTTACGAAGAAGTTTCGACAAAACATGTACGATGAAGTTTCGACAAAACATGTACGATGAAGAAATCATGACAAAGCATATACGCTCATTACGATGAAGAAATCATGACAAAACATTTACGAAGAAATCATGACAAAAAATTTACGAAGAAGAAATCATGACAAATCATTTACGTTTAGTTTACAAAACATATACGATGAAGAAATCATGACAAAACATTTACGAAGAAGAAAACCTTGACAAAGCATATACGTTCATGTTTGACAAAGCATATACGATGAAGAAAATCATGACAAATCATTTACGTCTCATGTTTGACAAAACATATACGATGAAACCTTGACAAAACATTTACGCTCATTACGATGAAGAAGTTTCGACAAATCATTTACGAAGAAGTTTCGACAAAACATGTACGATGAAGTTTCGACAAAAACATGTACGATGAAGAAATCATGACAAAGCATATACGCTCATTACGATGAAGAAATCATGAAAATTCAATGAGGTAGAAATGAGGTAGAAGAAATGAGGTTAGATCTAACCATCTACCCTAAACATTATTTTTGCTGAATTCAACAACAAAATGAACGAGGTCAGGATGTATGCAAATACCTTTGAATTCATTCATAACACCCTTAGTAAGCTCATAAAATGCTTGTTTTTGCATCACATTTTGACGAAGTGAAGATCTTCACTTGGTCAAAAATGTTTTGCATTCTCTACTGTATCTTCGAGTTCTTCTTCATCTAACTTCTCATGAACTTTCTTGTCTATGGAGTCCATAATATCTTTGACATAAAATGCATACTTTACAGAGCACCATTCAACAACAAAATGAACGAGGTCAGGATGTATGCAAATACCTTTGAATTCATTCTAAAATGCCTTAGTAAGCTCATAAAATGTTTGTTTTGAGGTCGAGCCACTTTTGGCTTGACCGTATTCTTTCAACCAAAACTCAAGAATTTTCCTGTGTGAATTTTGTATAAAAAGCAACCGTCTGAATTCCGGCGGTTTGTATATTCTTCACAAAACATGTTAGAAAACATGTTAGAAAAGGTGTTAGATCTAACATTCTAACATAAACATTATTTTTGGGTCATTTACACTCATTACGATGAAGTCATGACAAAACATATACGATGAAGTCATGACAAAACATATACGTTCATTACGATGAAATCATGACAAAACATATACGTTCATTACGATGAAATCATGACAAAGCATATACGTTCATTACATGAAATCATGACAAAACATATACGTCATTACGATGAAATCATGACAAAACATATACGAAGAAGTCATGACAAAACATATACGATGAAGTCATGACAAAACATATACGATGAAGTCATGACAAAACATTTACGATGAAACCTTGACAAAGCATATACGTTCATGTTTGACAAAGCATATACGATGAAGAAGTTTTGACAAAGCATATACGATGAAACCTTGACAAAACATATACGTTCATGTTTGACAAAGCATATACGAAGAAGTCTTGACAAAACATATACGATGAAGTCATGACAAAGCATATACGAAGAAGTCATGACAAAGCATATACGATGAAGTCATGACAAAGCATATACGAAGAAGTCATGACAAAGCATATACGTTCATGTTTGACAAAACATATACGAAGAAGTCTATGAACATAATAATATTTCAAACTAGGAGCCAAATTCTTGCGATTTTCATATGGAATCTCTTCCCTCGGTTTCTGAGGTAAGCAATTATATGAAATCATTTACACTCATTACGATGAAGTCATGACAAAACATATACGAAGAAGTCATGACAAAACATATACGAAGAAGTCATGACAAAACATTTACGTTCATGTTTGACAAAACATATACGAAGAAGTCATGACAAAACATATACGAAGAAGTCATGACAAAACATATACGATGAAGTCATGACAAAACATATACGTTTAGTTTCGATGAAATCAACATGACAAAGCATATACGAAGAAGTCATGACAAAACATTTACGTTCATTACGATGAAATCATGACAAAACATTTACGATGAAATCATGACAAAATATATACGATGAAATCTTGACAAAATATATACGATGAAATCATGACAAAACATATACGATTAAATCATGACAAAACATATACGATGAAGAAGTTTCGACAAAACATTTACGATGAAGAAGTCTTGACAAAACATTTACGAAGAAATCATGACAAAGCATATACGTTCATGTTTGACAAAACATATACGTTCATTCCGATGAAGAAATCATGACAAAACATTTACGAAGAAATCATGACAAAACATTTACGAAGAAGAAATCATGACAAATCATTTACGTTCATGTTTGACAAAACATATACGATGAAGAAATCATGACAAAACATTTACGAAGAAGAAACCTTGACAAAGCATATCCGTTCATGTTTGACAAAGCATATACGATGAAGAAATCATGACAAATCATTTACGCTCATGTTTGACAAAACATATACGATGAAACCTTGACAAAACATTTACGCTCATTACGATGAAGAAGTTTCGACAAAACATTTACGATGAAGAAGTCTTGACAAAACATTTACGATGAAGAAATCATGACAAAGCATATACACTCATTACGATGAAGAAGTTTCGACAAATCATTTACGAAGAAGTTTCGACAAAACATGTACGATGAAGTTTCGACAAAACATGTACGATGAAGAAATCATGACAAAGCATATACGCTCATTACGATGAAGAAATCATGACAAAACATTTACGAAGAAATCATGACAAAACATTTACGAAGAAGAAATCATGACAAATCATTTACGTTCATGTTTGACAAAACATATACGATGAAGAAATCATGACAAAACATTTACGAAGAAGAAACCTTGACAAAGCATATACGTTCATGTTTGACAAAGCATATACGATGAAGAAATCATGACAAATCATTTACGCTCATGTTTGACAAAACATATACGATGAAACCTTGACAAAACATTTACGCTCATTACGATGAAGAAGTTTCGACAAATCATTTACGAAGAAGTTTCGACAAAACATGTACGATGAAGTTTCGACAAAACATGTACGATGAAGAAATCATGACAAAGCATATACGCTCATTACGATGAAGAAATCATGAAAATTCAATGAGGGTAGAAATGAGGGTAGAAATGAGGTTAGATCTAACCATCTACCCTAAACATTATTTTTGCTGAATTCAACAACAAAATGAACGAGGTCAGGATGTATGCAAATACCTTTGAATTCATTCATAACACCCTTAGTAAGCTCATAAAATGCTTGTTTTTGCATCACATTTTGACGAAGTGAAGATCTTCACTTGGTCAAAAATGTTTTGCATTCTCTACTGTATCTTCGAGTTCTTCTTCATCTAACTTCTCATGAACTTTCTTGTCTATGGAGTCCATAATATCTTTGACATAAAATGCATACTTTACAGAGCACCATTCAACAACAAAATGAACGAGGTCAGGATGTATGCAAATACCTTTGAATTCATTCATAAATGCCTTAGTAAGCTCATAAAATGTTTGTTTTGAGGTCGAGCCACTTTTGGCTTGACCGTATTCTTTCAACCAAAACTCAAGAATTTTCCTGTGTGAATTTTGTATAAAAAGCAACCGTCTGAATTCCGGCGGTTGTTATATTCTTCACAAAACATGTTAGAAAACATGTTAGAAAAGGTGTTAGATCTAACATTCTAACATAAACATTATTTTTGGGTCATTTACACTCATTACGATGAAGTCATGACAAAACATATACGATGAAGTCATGACAAAACATATACGTTCATTACGATGAAATCATGACAAAACATATACGTTCATTACGATGAAATCATGACAAAACATATACGTTCATTACGATGAAATCATGACAAAACATATACGTTCATTACGATGAAATCATGACAAAACATATACGATGAAGTCATGACAAAACATATACGATGAAGTCATGACAAAACATATACGATGAAGTCATGACAAAACATTTACGATGAAACCTTGACAAAGCATATACGTTCATGTTTGACAAAGCATATACGATGAAGAAGTTTTGACAAAGCATATACGATGAAACCTTGACAAAACATATACGTTCATGTTTGACAAAGCATATACGAAGAAGTCTTGACAAAACATATACGATGAAGTCATGACAAAGCATATACGAAGAAGTCATGACAAAGCATATACGATGAAGTCATGACAAAGCATATACGAAGAAGTCATGACAAAGCATATACGTTCATGTTTGACAAAACATATACGAAGAAGTCTATGAACATAATAATATTTCAAACTAGGAGCCAAATTCTTGCGATTTTCATATGGAATCTCTTCCCTCGGTTTTCTGAGGTAAGCAATTATATGAAATCATTTACACTCATTACGATGAAGTCATGACAAAACATATACGAAGAAGTCATGACAAAACATATACGAAGAAGTCATGACAAAACATTTACGTTCATGTTTGACAAAACATATACGAAGAAGTCATGACAAAACATATACGAAGAAGTCATGACAAAACATATACGATGAAGTCATGACAAAACATATACGTTTAGTTTCGATGAAATCAACATGACAAAGCATATACGAAGAAGTCATGACAAAACATTTACGTTCATTACGATGAAATCATGACAAAACATTTACGATGAAATCATGACAAAATATATACGATGAAATCTTGACAAAATATATACGATGAAATCATGACAAAACATATACGATTAAATCATGACAAAACATATACGATGAAGAAGTTTCGACAAAACATTTACGATGAAGAAGTCTTGACAAAACATTTACGAAGAAATCATGACAAAACATTTACGAAGAAATCATGACAAAACATTTACGAAGAAGAAATCATGACAAATCATTTACGTTCATGTTTGACAAAACATATACGATGAAGAAATCATGACAAAACATTTACGAAGAAGAAACCTTGACAAAGCATATACGTTCATGTTTGACAAAGCATATACGATGAAGAAATCATGACAAATCATTTACGCTCATGTTTGACAAAACATATACGATGAAACCTTGACAAAACATTTACGCTCATTACGATGAAGAAGTTTCGACAAATCATTTACGAAGAAGTTTCGACAAAACATGTACGATGAAGTTTCGACAAAACATGTACGATGAAGAAATCATGACAAAGCATATACGCTCATTACGATGAAGAAATCATGAAAATTCATGAGGGTAGAAATGAGGGTAGAAATGAGGTTAATCTAACCATCTACCCTAAACATTATTTTTGCTGAATTCAACAACAAAATGAACGAGGTCAGGATGTATGCAAATACCTTTGAATTCATTCATAACACCCTTAGTAAGCTCATAAAATGCTTGTTTTTGCATCACATTTTGACGAAGTGAAGATCTTCACTTGGTCAAAAATGTTTTGCATTCTCTACTGTATCTTCGAGTTCTTCTTCATCTAACTTCTCATGAACTTTCTTGTCTATGGAGTCCATAATATCTTTACATAAAATGCATACTTTACAGAGCACCATTCAAACAACAAAATGAACGAGTCAGGATGTATGCAAATACCTTTGAATTCATTCATAAATGCCTTAGTAAGCTCATAAATGTTTGTTTGAGGTCGAGCCACTTTTGGCTTGACCGTATTCTTCAACCAAAACTCAAGAATTTTCCTGTGTGAATTTTGTATAAAAAGCAACCGTCTGAATTCCGGCGGTTGTTATATTCTTCACAAAACATGTTAGAAAACATGTTAGAAAAGGTGTTAGATCTAACATTCTAACATAAACATTATTTTTGGGTCATTTACACTCATTACGATGAAGTCATGACAAAACATATACGATGAAGTCATGACAAAACATATACGTTCATTACGATGAAATCATGACAAAACATATACGTTCATTACGATGAATCATGACAAACATATACGTTCATTACGATGAAATCATGACAAAACATATACGATGAAGTCATGACAAAACATATACGATGAAGTCATGACAAAACATATACGATGAAGTCATGACAAAACATTTACGATGAAACCTTGACAAAGCATATACGTTCATGTTTGACAAAGCATATACGATGAAGAAGTTTGACAAAGCATATACGATGAAACTTGACAAAACATATACGTTCATGTTTGACAAAGCATATACGAAGAAGTCTTGACAAAAACATATACGATGAAGTCATGACAAAGCATATACGAAGAAGTCATGACAAAGCATATACGATGAAGTCATGACAAAGCATATACGAAGAAGTCATGACAAAGCATATACGTTCATGTTTGACAAAACATATACGAAGAAGTCTATGAACATAATAATATTTCAAACTAGGAGCAAATTCTTCGATTTTCATATGGAAATCTCTTCCCTCGGTTTTCTGAGGTAAGCAATTATATGAAATCATTTACACTCATTACGATGAAGTCATGACAAAACATATACGAAGAAGTCATGACAAAACATATACGAAGAAGTCATGACAAAACATTTACGTTCATGTTTGACAAAACATATACGAAGAAGTCATGACAAAACATATACGATGAAGTCATGACAAAACATATACGTTTAGTTTCGATGAAATCAACATGACAAAGCATATACGAAGAAGTCATGACAAAACATTTACGTTCATTACGATGAAATCATGACAAAACATTTACGATGAAATCATGACAAAATATATACGATGAAATCTTGACAAAATATATACGATGAAATCATGACAAAACATATACGATTAAATCATGACAAAACATATACGATGAAGAAGTTTCGACAAAACATTTACGATGAAGAAGTCTTGACAAAACATTTACGAAGAAATCATGACAAAGCATATACGTTCATGTTTGACAAAACATATACGTTCATTCCGATGAAGAAATCATGACAAAACATTTACGAAGAAATCATGACAAAACATTTACGAAGAAGAAATCATGACAAATCATTTACGTTCATGTTTGACAAAACATATACGATGAAGAAATCATGACAAAACATTTACGAAGAAGAAACCTTGACAAAGCATATACGTTCATGTTTGACAAAGCATATACGATGAAGAAATCATGACAAATCATTTACGCTCATGTTTGACAAAACATATACGATGAAACCTTGACAAAACATTTACGCTCATTACGATGAAGAAGTTTTGACAAAGCATATACGATGAAACCTTGACAAAACATATACGTTCATGTTTGACAAAGCATATACGATGAAACCTTGACAAAGCATATACGTTCATGTTTGACAAAGCATATACGATGAAACCTTGACAAAGCATATACGTTCATGTTTGACAAAGCATATACGTTCATGTTTGACAAAGCATATACGTTCATTCCGATGAAGAAATCATGAAAATTCAATGAGGTGAGAAAAGAGGTGAGAAAAGAGGTGAGATCTCACCTCTTCACCTAAACATTATTTTTGTCTGATTTACGCTCATTCCGATGAAGAAATCATGACAAAACATTTATGTAAACATTTATTTCCTGTGTTGTTGTCAAAATGTCATGTTGTCACACTTTTTCAGAGAAGTTCATTAACCTGGTAGCACATGGTAACATGGTAGCACCTTCAGTTCTTCAAAAATAATTCATAACTGCCTTCCTCCTGTGTTGTTGTCTAAATGTCATGTTGTCTCATTTTTTCAGAGAAGTTCATTAACCTGGTAGCACATGGTAACATGGTGACACCTTCAGTTCTTCAAAAATAATTAATTATTGAATAACCTGAAAACATTTACGTAAACATTATTTTTGGTTCATTTACACTCATTACGATGAAGTTTTGACACGAAGTGAAGAATTGCACTTCGTCAAAAAAGTGAAGGTTCCCGACGGTTTCAAACCGCCATACTTTACATTTTGTACAAAAATATTGTGAGTAAATGAACTCATTATTTTTGCATCATGACAAAACATTTACGTTCATGTTTGACAAAACATATACGTTCATGTTTGACAAAGCATATACGTTCATGTTTGACAAAGCATATACGATGAAACCTTGACAAAACATTTACGTTCATGTTTGACAAAGCATATACGATGAAGAAATCATGAAAATTCATGAGGTGAGAAAAGAGGTGAGAAAAGAGGTGAAATCTCACCTCTTCACCTAAACATTATTTTTGGATCATTTACGCTCATTACGATGAAGAAATCATGACAAAACATATACGATGAAGTCATGACAAAGCATATACGATGAAGTCATGACAAAGCATATACGATGAAGTCATGACAAAACATTTACGATGAAGAAGTCATGACAAAACATGTACGATGAAATCATGACAAAACATTTACACTCATTACGATGAAGAAATCATGACAAATCATTTACGTTCATTACGATGAAGAAGTCATGACAAAACATGTACGTTCATGTTTGACAAAACATATACGATGAAGTTTCGACAAAACATTTACACTCATTACGATGAAGAAGTTTTGACAAAACATTTACGTTCATGTTTGACAAAGCATATACGATGAAGTTTCGACAAAACATTTACGTTCATGTTTGACAAAGCATATACGTTCATTACGATGAAGTTTCGACAAAACATATACGATGAAATCATAACAGTAAGGAGGTCGTTCATGCAATAATGAAATAGTTCATGAGAACAGTAAGGAGGTCGTTCATGCAATAATGAAATAGTTCATGAGAACAGTAAGGAGGTCGTTCATGCAATAATGAAATAGTTCATGAGAACAGTAAGGAGGTCGTTCATGCAATAATGAAATAGTTCATGAGAACAGTAAGGAGGTCGTTCATGCAATAATGAAATAGTTCATGAGAACAGTGTTGAGGTTAGTACTTGTTGTTAGTGTTTGTCATTTGTGTTGAGGTTAGTACTTGTCGTTAGTGTTGGAGTTTGTGGTTGTTGTTAGTGTTGGAGTTTGTGGTTGTTGTTAGTGTTTGTCATTTGTGTTGAGGTTAGTACTTGTCGTTAGTGTTGGAGTTTGTGGTTGTTGTTAGTGTTGGAGTTTGTGTTTGTTGTTAGTGAGAGAATAAATTAAATCATGAACTTTGTCATGGTCTCTGTCCCTAGTAGTTTTCATTAAGTTCTGGAAATAATGAAAGTCATAAACTTTGCCATGGTCTCTGTCCCTAGTAGTTTTCATTATCTCACAGAGTTAATGAAAGTCATACTTTCTATCAGATGAAGCATGCAGATGAACATAATGAAAGTTAGTGAGTTTGCCACGAGTTATGAATAAAATATTGGCATATTAGATGAGATAGCTGATGAAACAGATGAAGATAAATTAAATCTTGGACTTTGCCACACTCTGTCCCTAGTTCCTCAAAATCCTTGACAACGTTGCTTAGAAATTTTGGTTCAAAACCTCATCTGATTTTAATCTGTTATGCTACCTGTTAAGTTTCGCGAGATTATAAATGTCATGGAGTTATATAAAAAGGAGGGACAGCTAGGGACACTGGAAGTACTTGTAAGGCTATCTGTTAAGATTGCATGAAATACTAAAAAGTCATGAAATCCATTATCGCTGTGCTAGCTTCACCTTTGATTGAAATGACGACTAAAGTCACTGAAGCAATGAAACAAAAGTTTTTGGTAGAATACATTAAATCAGGAACTATTCCAGAAGGTTTTTACATTCATACTATGAAGGATGGTAGAGTTCAGTTTAGAAAGATAAAGCAACCATTAGATAAAGAAGGAATTTTGAGAAAGATTAAACTTCATGAGGACAACATTGCTGAACTTAAGAAGAAGTTAGAAGAGTTGGAGAAAGGAAGAGAGTTATAAAGCAATGAATTCACAAGGTTAGAAAACGTGTTAGAAAACGTGTTAGATCTAACATTCTAACATAAACATTATTTTTTCACCTCTGACAACGTTTATTTTTATTTTATTTTTAAGTTTATTTTTATATAAATGACAGAACAAAAGCAACTCATACAAATCAAAACATATAACAAACATACATTTAAACATTTATTCTTCCTTCCTGAGCATAACATGTTCTTTCAAATACATCCGAGACCAGTTGACTTTTCATTGACTGTGTATAAAGATAGAAATAGTTATATCATTAAACCATATGATGACGAAGGTAAGTTATGTAAATTGTACATTAAGAAGTTAGAGAAAGTTTATGGCTTCAATTATGACTACAATAGGGTTAACACTGATGATGAAGATATTGAGGAAAATTTATGAGAACATTAGTGAAGTCGTTAGTGAGAACGATAGTGAGAACGTTTATTTTTACATTAGTGAGTTCGTTAGTGAAGTGAAGTGGTTGGCGGCTTTGTAAATATTTAAGGTTAAGTTAGTGTTGTCGTTTGATTTGTAAAATATACGTTAACGGTTTTGTAAATATTTAAAGTTATGTTGGGTAAGGTTATGTTGAGTAAGGTGGAACGCAGTGCCGCCGTACCCAACATAACCATACTAACTATAAAATCTTCGTTCTTGAGAAGAACACCGAGATCATAAATAATTTCACTTGTTTCGATGTCGATGTTTTCTGAAACATATCCTTCTTGAACAAACTTACAAAAATGTTTAATGCTTTATTAAATGATTCTTTATTATTAATATCAGTATCAATATTAATATTAATCTCTTGTGCACTATTGTCTGTAATCAACATGTTTCGAACTGTTTCACTTACAACAACTGCGTGTGATTGCGTTGTATAAAATCGATGACCATTGATAACGAAACAAAAATCACTTCCATATTTAACTAAAGATGAATTTCTGCAATACTGAGAATTAACAACAAATTTAATATCACTCATCAAAATTTTTTTATTTTGTCACTTTTTTAAAATTTACCATTGATAAAAAGAAATTCATACAACGAAATCAATAAATAAAAAATATAGACAAGGCTTAGTTTGTTTGGCCTATATCCATGTGCATAACATTCTTTTAGTTTATCATCAATAATATTGAGATTATTACTTTGCCTTTAAATTCTTCTTTTCTTTACTATATTTTGGCAGTTTGAAATCTTCAATGTTTTTATAAAGAAGAGTTTGAAACCATATCTTTATTTCTTATAGATTTCGTAGGATTTGATTTAATCACAGACTTTATTTGAACTTCGGAGCAATAATTGAGTGAATTATCATTGAGGCTATGGCCAAACTTTCATTTCAGTTTAATAAATAATTTTTATTTAGATGATAGTGACAAGAAGAGATTGGGACAAAGTTGCAATTCGGCACTTTTTGTAAAAAAAATGGGGTCATACTCATAATGAATAGAGACTTATAGCCAAGTCTTGATATCATGCAGGGAGAATATACATTGATAAGCAATTATATTTTATAGTAGTAGTATTCAGAAATTCTTACAATTTACAATACAATTTTCAAAAATGGATAAAGACTAATAGCCAAGTCCTGATATCATGCAGGGAGAATATACATTGATAAGCAATTATATTTTATAGTAGTAGTATTCAGAAATTCTTACAATTTACAATACAATTTTCAAAAATGGATAAAGACTATAGCCAAGTCTTGATATCATGCAGGGAGACTCTCTACAAATACAAAAATTGATTATCATAAGGAAATACAAATTTATCAATTTTCATGTGAAAATTACATAAATTTGTTCTCCAATAAATAGCAATAATACTTTGAATGTTATATTAAGTAATATAGCTTCAGGTAAATAAGCTTACACTTCAAAAATATACTGTTTATTCATTAATTTTAAAAAAAGTCCAAATTATCTAATCTTGCTTACTCTTCCTTTAAACTTCTTTGTGCCAAATTTAATATTGCCTTCAAAGATGGAATAAGGACATTAGGTTCAATCCTTCGGCTTTCGACAATTTCCAAAATGTGTTGAATTAATTTCAAACATTCATCGTGTTTTGAAGCTCTTTGCTCAACAATCTGATTACCTGCCCTTGTAAGAATTCTTACTGCTCTTTCTTCATTCAAAACATTAGCGACTTGAACCTTAATAATCGCATTTGGAATCACAACAGTGATGAGAGTTATGACGATGTCATCAATGCGCTCATTTTTCTTACCCAAGAAAAATGTTTGCTTTAATTGATGAAAGTGTGATTCCGCAATGTTATTCGTGGAATCACCTTCTCCACGATATAACATCATCCAATGTTCTTTGGTTCTTCTCCATTGTTTATCGAAATACTTCAAAGCGCGCGGTTCTTCTTCTTCTAACATTGTTGTCAAGAACTCATATGTTTCATCAGACTCTTCAGCCAGCTTTTCTGCATTCGTTGCATCTGCACGTAATGTCAAAAAGTCCATTGCTAAATAGAAGTTCTCAAAATTCTGTGGATTGTCAAAATAGCTTCCAACTTTTGCACATGCGCGTAAAACATGCACAGCGCACCAACTGAGCTGCGCAAGAGGAAATCCGTCCTCAATTGCGCGAGCAATGTTTAGCGCACAGTCAGCGCTCCAATGCTGTGGATCCAGGTGCGCAAACTCACAGAATTTCACCAAACATTCTTGAATTTTTTCAGATGTCTGAGGGTTCACTAAAAAATAGCAAAAGGGGAAAATTGTGTTTTGACTTGTTTTCATTGTTACTGCAAACAATTGGATCTTTCCTTTAATTAAAGAATGAGTGGAATCGACGTGGAGAGGGTTATCAATGCTATGCACCAATTCTTTTGCAGCAAAAGGTGCATATATGATTGTAAACTCGGAAAAATCTCCATTGTAATCAAATTGAACGAGATCATCTGGGCACTCTTCCTGTAAATTATTCAAAAATGCTTCCAAAGAAGTGTAAGGATCGTTTGATAATCTTTGTGCAATAATCTCATCAAGGCGATAAAATTTGTGCTTTAAAGCATCAGTAGACTGCGCGAAAAGTTTCATCGTTTCTTTGTTATTCGTATCAATTCCGAACTTATCAAAAAATGCTTTTTGAGCAAGAAATTGCTTTCCACCGTTTTTAATATAAAGTTCGATCCATTTTTGATAAAATTTACTCGCGTAATGTGAACCCATTTCAACTCCTATATGATGGCAATGTTCTTCATTAACTTTGCTTATAGTAAACACTCCATTTTGTTCTTCAACCCTAAATTTTGCCTTGCATAGGGGATACGAACATGAATAAGTGACATATTGCTTTGGAGATCCCGTTCTTCTTCTGTATGGGACACCGCCCTTGACTTCCTGTTTAATACCAAAAGCAATAAGCTCCTCTAAGTCCACCGAAATCATAAAAATGAAGTGATTTTGAAAAGAGTTAACAAAATTCAAATCACATCAAAAACAAAAACACATAAAAAATATTTTATTATACTCATTCGAAATTAAAAATAATAAAAATATATATTAATTTCATTAAATCAAGGTTAAAAATCTCACCGGAAAAATAACCTCAGTGTGATAAATTTATCACCGGAAAAATTTACAATAAGGTTAATACCGAAAATATCGAAAAATCAACATTTAAGGTTAATTTAAGAGTATGCACTTTTGTCACCTACTCGTGACAAGAATATTTTTTTTTCTGAACGATAATTCAAAATAATATTCTAAATGCATTCCTGTAAACTCATTGTTATGGGCGATTCTAGTGTTGGCAAGACAACCCTTATACATTCCTTCGTCAATAACGAGTTTTGCGAGGACTTTAAAGCAACTATTGGCGCCGATTTCTTTTCGAAGACTGTAACAGTTGATGGAACAACAATAGATTTGCAAATTTGGGATACTGCAGGTGAGGAACGCTTCCATTCTGTTGGTGTTGCTTTCTACAGAGGGACAGATGCTTGTTTATTAGTTTACGACATAACACAAATCGATACATTTAAACGCGTAGGAGTCTGGCTCGACGATTTGTTAAATAAGGCAGGCATTACAAATCCAGATGCATTTCCTATTATGCTATTTGGAAATAAAATTGATCTTGCTGATCAGCGACAAGTACCAACAGAAGAGGCCAGACAATGGGCTAATTCTAAGAGATGCAGCTTCTTCGAAGTTTCTGCAAAGACTCAAGAGAATGTTGAAGATGGCTTTACCGAAGTCCTCCGAAAATTCTTACAAAATCATGATAGAGCAGTGCAAACTTCCCCAGGTTTTAAGATATCGCCTGCTCCCCAAAAACCAAAAAAGGAGTCAGCTTGCTGCTAATTCCTTTTTTTCCCATCTCTCTTTAAACGTTTTAAACGGCTTTACTATACATAATTCTGCAAAGCACCAATAGCTTTAATATTTTACACATTTTTTATTTCTTTACTGTTAACATTTTCATCGGCCAACATTATTTTTTTGAATTTATCATAAATAGATGAAAGATAAAAATGCTAACATAGAAAACAACATAAATTTATCACTTAGTATACAAAACAAAGAAAATAAAAAAATAAATCGAATTCAAACAATATTAAGTTTGAATTCATACATCAAACATTCTTATCAACAGATGTATATGTGAAAGCAATCGGTATTTTTGTGGTAAACAATCTTTTTGATTTCCAATAAGCAAAAACCGAAATTATACTAAGAATCAAGCAGAATCCGAACCCTACAATATGAGGATTCCTATCAACCCACTTAGAAATTATTTGGAATATATTAAGGTTAATTTTCAGATTAAAATTAAAACAAACTAAGTCATTTTCAATTCCAAATAAGTTTATTTTATCTTCATTATCAGAGAAAATGCATTCTTTGTACTGGACAATGCTATTTGCAATTCCATTTGGAGATAAAATCCGAAGATTAATTAAAGCAGCATCAAATCTGCATCTTTCCATAATAATAACACTATTTGGCTGACCAAATATAAGAGGATTAATTGTTACATTGAAAAGCAATGAATCTGAAAAAGATCCGAAAATATGTAAATAAAATGTTCCTTTGTTGGGAGCGTTATGGTGAAAAACGTTTATATAACTATATACTTCCTTTCCTACTGCTATCGTTGTCCTCTCAAGGGCAAATCCTCCTTCTAAATATCCAAAATTTGCAAATTTAAAGTCAATTTCAAATGGAGAGTCTGAAGCAAAACCGGCTGCATAATCGTTTACACTGTTATGGGTACTATTGATCGTATTAATGCGCTGAGTTCCTGCTTGAAAATTACAAATTTTATGATAATAAGATTTTGTTGATTTTAATTCATCAAAAGAATTCTTACCAGAATTGTGTATTCCTGATATATTGAATGCCCCTTTTGATTCCGTTTTTATATTGAAAATTTGATATTTTGACTTTGCACTGCATTTTAAGAAACATGTTTTGCAAATTGCAGTTGACCTTGTTTGTTGAGCAGAAATAACACCGCTGTTTCCATTGAGCGAATGACAATTTTCAAATTTACATTGAAAGATCTTTAAAATGTAATCTGGGCAGTTAATTTTAAGTGCTGATCCGTCAGACTCAACTGTGCAATTTGTAAATTGGCAGCTTTCTATGCGAATATTTGATTTACATTCGGGAATTATTTGATTTCTAAAAGAATTGTTTAAATAATCTAAGTTACTAATAACTAATGGTGTCTTGAGGAATCCTTTGAAAGATGAGTGAATGAATTCGGAGCTGATTTGTTTAGTATTAAATTTACAAGCATGCTCTGCAAAAAACCTAAAATTACATCGCTGCAATATAAGATTTTGATGAATGCTTCTAGGATTTAGTGATATTAATGGCGAATCAATGATCTTCTTTAATGCAATAAATGAAATGGATAAATTCATTATAAAAAATGAAATTTCACTAAGATGATTTGCAACATTAAATATATAATTTTAAATTGAATGTTTACAACGTGATGGCAACTTCTAAAATTCACATCAAATACTTTTTGATTTGTGAGTTAACAATTTTCACATTTTTGTTTATCACAAAGCAATGTACATCCTCAAATGATGGAAAATTACGCCAAAAAAGAATAACTCAGGAAATAAAAAGATTTGTTTCAAATACTTCGCAATAAAAGTTTAATTTCATTCTAAATTTTTATTGCGAAGTATTTGATTGTTTGAATTTCTTTTTATCAATGGTAAATTTTAAAAAAAGTGACAAAATAAAAAAATTTTGATGAGTGATATTAAATTTGTTGTTAATTCTCAGTATTGCAGAAATTCATCTTTAGTTAAATATGGAAGTGATTTTTGTTTCGTTATCAATGGTCATCGATTTTATACAACGCAATCACACGCAGTTGTTGTAAGTGAAACAGTTCGAAACATGTTGATTACAGACAATAGTGCACAAGAGATTATATATTAATATTGATAAGATAATAAAGAATCATTTAATAAAGCATTAAACATTTTTTGTAAGTTTGTTCAAGAAGGATATGTTTCAGAAAACATCGACATCGAAACAAGTGAAATTATTTATGATCTCGTTCTTCTCAAGAACGAAGATTTTATTTCACAATACAAATTCATTATTTCATCAACAATTATCAGTGAATCAAACATCGAATCATCATCAGATACAGTCTTAAAACATGTGATTTCGATAAAACATGTTCATTCATCGCATCTCATATCTCTTTTCTTGGACCTTCAAAACTTTGTCTTCTTTTTGAATCTGTTTATATTCTGTTGCATCATCGTATTTTAACGAAAACATCGATTGTTTTTATTGATTTTATTTCAAATATTTTGAGTAACGAACATGTTTTTGTCTACAATGAAGATGATATCTGTGATTTTGTTATTTCATTCATCAAAACATTTTCACCTTTATTATCATTTTCATCATCATTTTCAGAAACATCAAAAACCTCAAATACATCAAATACATCAAATACATCAAAATTCGACAAACTGATTGAATTCATCAGATTCGAATTCTGCACAAACGAAACAATTTCTCATTTCATCAACTTTTATTCTTCATTCATCAACTCTTTTAATCAAGAAATGAAAACAGGAAATAAATCATATGACAATATTCAAAACGAAAATGAAATCTTCACTCATTTATTTGAAACATTAATGTTATCATCAAATGATAACATTAACAATAACAATCATAAAAAACCAAACAATTTAATAAAATTTCAACAACAGATGAAAATATAAATTCATTTGAAAGATATTGGACTTCAAGAGAATTCATTAGTCTTTATGAAACATTTGTAAAATGTAGTCAAGAACGAGATCTTTATTCAATCAAATTTGCTGTTGATAATGGATATCATAAAGTATACTATTTTGCTAATAATCTAATTCATTATGCAGCAAAATTAAATAATTTATCTCTTGTTCAAGATCTTATTTCATGTGGTGTTGACCCTAATATGAGAGATAATAATCTACGAACACCACTCCATATTGCTTGTTATAACAATTCAATCGATGTTGTCAAATTTCTTCTTACGTTTAATGAAATTGATATTAATGCACAAGATATATGTGGAGATACTCCTCTTCATAAAGCATGCAATTATAATAATGAAGAAATTGTTAAAATTCTCATCAGATTAAGAGGTATTAATATTAACATAAAGAATAATCAAGGTAAAATTCCTATTAAAATGACTAGCAATGAAAGAATTCATAATCTACTTATTAAAAAATGATAATTCATAACAAGTTTATATATATTTCCATTACAATCTATCTGATCATTGGAAGTTCAGATATAGAAATTCATAAAATTATACATAGATACCATCATTCGTATCCTTTTGTCCGATTTTATCAAATAACCCTAATAATCATTAACTTGAAATCATTTTCTTCTCAAGAAATAAACGCGAAGAATATGTGTTATTTTCCTGGTATTGTATATTTCCAATAAATAATGCTAATGTGTTTATCTAATCATAGATAAAAATTAAAAATGATTTTAATAGAAAAGATATAAAATAATTATTTGCAGTGAATGTAAATATGCAAGTGTGAAATGGCCCTAAATATTCAATTTCACATTTTCCATGACCAAAGTAGAGAACTGATTCTCCATTAACTATTAATGGCCTTTGAAATTTAAATCCAGAATGATGGATTGGTTGGTGAGAATGAATAGGATTTTCTTTTGAGTATTCTTTAGTTATTGCATCGCATTCTGGATGACCAGAAACAAATGATGAACCGCCAGCACCACTTCCTACAGTGCATCCTTTTTCACTTGCTCCTCCACCGCCATAATATCCGCTTCCCCCACCCGATCCATACTTAGCATTGCATGCATTTCCACCAAATCCAAAACCGCCGTTTTGACCATTCATATCGATAAATTCATATGAAATTCCCCCTTGTCCCCCTGATGTTTGCTTTCCACCAAGAGCATTTGTGAGAACTATACTAGGATCTGAACATTCTATTCCATATTGGGTTCCATCACTTCCATTTAATCCGCTATTTCCGCCTTTTATTAATTGATTATAAAATTGAGAACCTGCGCCTCCACCCGATACCATTATACGGGATTTCAATGAGTCAAAATCATCCCAGCTTCCTGGTATGAGTCTAATATCGCTCGCACCGCCACCAGAACCGCCTTGAGTATTACTATCTTCTAAATGTATCGTACCATTTCCTCCACCATTATACCCATTTGAGGCATTAATTTTTCCTTGCTCACCTAAATAAATATATAGAGTTAGGTCCGAAGCACTCGAAAGAATACCACTGGTGTATGCTCCACGACCCCCTTTGCTAAGATCACTTGATAGATACCCTCCACTTGCACCATACAACCAAAACTTGTAGCTCCCTGGAGAGATTTTTACAACATATGGAGTGCATTTTGACGATACACATGGGTATTTTAAAGTGAGTACATCTTTATATAAGGATAATTCTGTTGTTAATTTTCCAAGTGAAGAATTAAATAAACTAACATCAATAGTATCCCAATATTTCATAAAGTCTTATATTTTCATCATCATTAGGGACAATTTTGTCGATTAGTTTATTGCCAAAAATCAAGTTGCAACATAGTTTCAGAGTCTTGAGACATCAAGGCTGACGTGTCTCAGTAAATGATCTACCATATCAAATACGAATTTGATGCAAATATTTTAATGACATATTTGGCAATTGTTAAAGAAGAATTAGATCAGATTATCCTTAGATAAAGGTAAAAAGTCTGTAAAGATAAATAAAATCTTATTGTGATTATGAGTTCTAACAAAATGGTTAATTTAGAAATAATTATAAATTTTTTCAAAAAAAATCTTATATATTAAATGATTTACTTAGAAGGCTCTAATGAACAGATTACAAAAAGATGTAATATAGATTCGAAAGTAGAAAAATAGATTTAAAATCTGAAATTTTTTAGTATTAAAAGGAAAATAAAACAGTACTACTTATTTGAAGGATGTTTGAATGTTTTGGAGGCCTGGATTCTCTGCTTGGTTCTTAGCGGCATACAAATCACGAATTTCCTTCGGCATATCGATATCTCCGTTAAGGCATGGAGCAATGCACATGGCAATAGCATCAGTAACAGCTTGTGGTGTGATTTCACGTGGTTTTGCAACAAGAGATTGTTCAGTTTTTGTCCTCCATTTATTAGAGATTGTAGTCTCTGCAATCATGAAAGAAGTTGGCATCTTGAAGTTTGCTGTGAGGTCGTAAAGCTGAACGGTCATTAAATCATCGGATATTGGTGTGAAAACAACGTTGAAAATTCCTAATTTGCTGTTGTCTGGATTGTATGTTGCAAGCATTAGTGCCTTGTGGGCAGTTTCAAGTTCATAGCCACCTAAATCAGCCATTGCTTTGAGCATTGCCTCGACTTCTGGAATTTGCTTTTGGAGTGAAGCTGGAACAAAGATTTTAAGTCTTTGGATAATTGCTGAAATAACAGCTGGGCCCTTTGACATCTTTACTGTGAACTTTTGATTAGTTGAAGCGGAAATAAGATTTTCAAAACTTTTACCTGGGGCGACATAACCGACTTGTTTGACTACCATGCCATCGCGAACACTTTGGCATATCTTACCAGTCAATGCCATAGCGGCGCATATACCTAGAACGATAAGTCCTATCATTTGGAGAAATTTGTAAAATTTCGGTTGATAGCATTCAAAAATTGAGAGGAGAATATTCAAAATTAGAACCGGAATATAGTCATATTGTAAATGATGTCAATAAGAATATTACAAAAACTTTAATTTGTGGTTCTATTTTTGGAATTCTAACAAAGTTTGAGCGCAATGTCTATTTGTGTAGCATTCTATCATTTCTGAAATTAGATATTTGCTAGAGTTCATTGTAAATAGAACAAATCCTTATTTTATTCAACATCGAAATTCAATTTAAAAAAGAGAAGAAAAATAGAAACTCATAGATATAAATTCGTTTATTTAAGCATCACACAAACTATCATCAATAAAATCACCTACTTCTGCTTCAGTTTCAGAAGGATCATCAAAATCACTAGCAAATGGATCATCATCCATAGTATTCATTGAAAACAGTGGATTTGTAAATGTCGTGCTTGCAGAAATATTAGATATTATATGTTCAGACATTTCAACAAAACTTTCATCTGAACTCTCTTCATTTCTCTTATGTATCAAAAATGCAATCAAACCTGCAATCATCAATACTTCGATTGCTGCAAGAGCAATTAAAATATAAGTCAGTAATGGCATTGAACTTTTTTCTGTAGTTGCTTTTTCTTCACTCATAAATGCTGATGTATATGTGTTTTCGGAGAGAGATAATTCTGAAACTGTTTCAGTTGAATTCTCTACATCTGTATCTCCTTCTTTTGGAGAATTTTCTGGTTTAACATATGGTATCTCATATGGGTCATCGAATAAGGGGCATTTTTTACTATCTTGTGGAAGTATTTGCTCTGGCAGAGATATATATCTCGGATTCTTTGGATAAGTATAATCATATTTTGCATAATTCTCGAATGGAACAGCTGAATCACATTCAGCTTTTATTGCCACTACTTTTGGATTTTGATTCCATAATGATCTTGCATAATAATCAGCAACAAAAACTCTTGGGACATCATTAAAACCTTCAGTTTTGACTGAACCTCCATAACAAAGATTATGTAAATAAGGAGCATTATAAACAGGTGATTGATCTGATTTTACTTTTGTTCTGATGACCAATGTTGTTAATCCAAAATCAACAACTTTTCTTGTCTCTTCATTATATCTTGGTAAAGAATTAATTGCATTGTTACCAATGGATTTAACTCTTGATGGAACAATATAAGTAGATAATAGTTTTCCATATGTCATTACTAAAGTGTTTGATCTTTTATCAATAAGTTCATGTGCACCTAACATATATATAGGATGATCACAATCTAATTCGAATTCTATATCTTCAATACCATAAAAAGCCTGAGGTTCAATCGAAGTTAATTTTCTATGAATGAAAAACTTCTTAATTTTTGAGAATGCAAAACAAAAATTACTAATAGAATTAACATTTGGAGGAATATTTATCTCTGTAAGACTTGTCGAAATAAAGCAGTTATCGGGCAAAGAACCACTAAAGTCTTTATCCGTGAATTCGACATTTTCTAATCTTTGACAATTATTAAACAATCCATTTGTAAGTGAATTTGCTTTAATTGTTACTGATTGTAAAGATGATGAATCAAAAGCATTATAACCAAAACCATAATCTTGGGAAAGATCGAGATAAGTAAGATTTGAACACTTATAAAAACAATAATCATAAAAATACAAAGAATTTGATGGGAATGTCAAACTCTTCAACGAATGACAATTTGCAAAGCAATATCTTCCCAAAGTACTTGTTCCTTCTGGTATAATAATTGTTTCCAATGATGTGCATCCACTAAATGAATAATCACCAAATCTATTGAAATAATTACATAAGTTAACATTTGTCAGTTTTACACAGTTTTCAAATATTCTATTATCAAGAGATTTATGTTGTGAAATGAAATTGATTGTTATTGATTTTAGATATTTGTTATTTGCGAATGCACTTTCCATTGTTTCTATATAATGATTGATAGTTATTTCTTCTAATTTTGCTGTTGAAAATGCATAAGGATGTATTTTAGTTATTGTTTCTGGAATTGTAAATTTAGTTCTTGTTGAAGAAGTTGGTATATAATAAACGATTTCATTATCTTTTGTTAATAATCCATCGTTAATTTGTAGTTTTGCATTATCTTCTAAAGTAATTTTAATATCATAAGAATATTGGAAATCAAATGGTAAGAATTGGTTTTTATCAGCACCAATAATGATTTCTTTAACATTAGTAACATCTTGGAATGGATTTTGATCTGTTACTGTGACACCTGGACATACTTCTGCACATCTTCTCTCGCAATTTTCTCTAAAGTAAATATAATCTTTTCCAAATTTGATTTTTTCTATTTTAGCGCCTTTCAATGAATAGTTACCAATTTGTTCTGTATCAGAAAGATCTAACTCAGCAATTTCAAGTTTTGTTCCAACAAATGCATAATGTCCAATAGATGTAATAGTTTCTGGGAAATTAACTGTTTTCAAATTTGTGCAACCCAAAAACATTTTATCTGGAATATCAAGAACATTTTGTATTGTTACTGACTGAAGACTTGTGCAATTCATTAGTAAACCAGTTCCCGCAACTGTTGAGACCGTACAATCCACTAAGGAACTACAAAATGCGAATGCATATTCGCTTCCAAAGACATGAGGATGAACATTTCTTAATTTTTCACATCCATAGAAAGCTCGAGGTGAAATTGATATTATGTTAGATGTATCAAGGTCTGTCAATGATTTACAAAACATGAAACCATTACTATATACTATATGTATATTTGACGTTAGAGTTGTTAAACTCAAATAAGAAATAAATGAATCTTCATTAATTATTAATTCTGGATTTGATGATTTGACTTCTTTTAAGTTGTAGCAATTTCTAAACATTCCTATACATGTCTTTGCTGTTAATCCTAAATCAACAACTTCTAATGATTGGCATTCCATGAAGAAATTTTTAGAAGGTCTATAATGACCATTAGGCATTCTTAATTCATTTTCAATTATAACTGATATAAGATCATTACAATTAATAAATGCTTCATCAGCTACATCAGCTCTATTAAATACAACATGCTTTAGTTTTGTATTTCTAAATGCTCTATATCCAATTGATGAAACAATCTTAAAGTTAAAAGATTCAATCTGACAATTTTCAAATGCATTATTTCCAATATAATTAATAGTACATCCTTCCCGGAAATTGACATTTTTGAGTTTAAAGCAATCACAAAATGCTTTTTCTCCTATTTCTACATATTGTGAATCGATAAATATTGTTTCTAAGTCGTAGCACTCATAGTATGCGTAATTAGGAATATTTGAACGAATTGTAAAGTTTTTGATGTTAGTGTTTCGAAATGTTCCACTCCTACTGCCTGTTGAAAATTCTGCCATTTTCAAATTCCAACAATAAGCAAATACATCGTTGAAAAGGTCTGTTCTACCAGCAAATTCAACGTATTCAATTGAAGAATGTACAAAAGCTTCATCACTAATGTAATGAAAACTCCCCCCAAAATAAGCTCTCCTGATGATTTGGTTTTGATAAAAGTACCTTTCAGCCAAATAATAAGATTCTATATCAAATTCGTAATTTTTAATGAGCTGATAGCCCTTGAATGGTGGTAGCATATAATAATAGAAATTTTCCATCCTGATTGTTTCAATGTTATGAGTTTGAATTAGATTTAGGATGTTATTAGGGATGCGTTAAACACGCCATTTGACCGGGCGTACATTTTTTTTGTTCGCCCAGTTGAGAAATTCAAAAATTAAAAATAAAATTTTAATCTTGATTTTTTTATTTTCGTGATTTTTTTGAAACTTACATAAGCGATGAAATACTTTTTTTAAGTAATCGTTTATTATATATAAATATATCTTAATAAATTTAATTCCTTAAGGTAGAGCGTGTTCAAATTTAAAATCTCATACAATATTTTCTTAATGGCGTATTTTTCTGAGGTCGCCCAAATAAAGGCGAATTCAAAATTGAGAACTCCAAGGCGTATGGCGAGTATTCAAAAAGTACGCCACTTACAAAATATTGAATGTGGATTATCAATTTTTTGGCGTGTTCAATTTCAAATTTTGATATTTATGTTTATTTTATTCAGTATAATGCTAAGAATTAAAATATAAAATTCATAGAATTTTTTGTTTGAAAATATTTTACATTTTTATTAGACCACTCCTAGACTAGTCATCAGGTTATCCTCAGATCATCCTCAGACTACTCCTTATCAGATTACTCATCATCCTCAGACTACTCCTTAGACCCCTCCTCATCAGACTACTCCTCAGATCTTCCTCATAAGACTCCTCCTCAGATCTTCCTCCTGAGACTACTCTTCAGACTACTCCTTAGAGTCCTCCTCATCAGACTAGTCCTGAGACTAGTCCTCAGACTACTCCTGAAACTACTCCTCAGATTATCCGCAGACTCCTCCTCAGATTATCCTCAGACTCCTCCTCAGATTATGCTCAGATTATCCTCAGACTACTCCTCAAACTCCTCAGTCTAATCCTCAGACTCCTCCTCAGATTATCCTCAAACTCCTCAGACTACTCCTCAAACTACTCCTCGGTCTAATCCTCAGACTCCTCCTCAGATTATCCTCAGACTACTCAGATTATCCTCAAACTCCTCAGACTACTCAGATTATCCTCAAACTCCTCAGACTACTCCTCGGTCTAATCCTCAGACTCCTCCTCAGATTATCCTCAGATTATCACTTTACATATATATATCGATAACTAAATAATTACTTATTATACTTTCTTTATTTTTTTTAATTTTAAAATAATATTAATATATCTTTCTACGTTTAATGATGAAAAGAGAAAGAGGAGTAAAAAGAGGAAAGAGAAAAGAAAGAGAGAGAGAGAGAAAAAAAAAGAAAGAAAGAAAGGAAAAAAAAGGACGGTGATAATTTTGTATTGTTTTGTTATTCGGCCGAATGGCGGCTACTTCGTACCCGCCATTCGGCCCCAAAAATGGCGTATTATTCTATTTTTAAACGGTCATGGCGTAAAACCGTCGCATCCCTAGATGTTATCTTCATTATTTATGTCATCAGCTTCTGTAATCGTCATTTTAGTTCCATTAACAGTAATTTACTGGTTAAATATCAAACTTTTGGTAATTAGTGAATGGAAAATGGTACCATAAAACATTTTTAGATAGTATGAAATTGAATAGTTTACAATCTCAAAAAATAAATGTTTGAATAAAGGATGAATATTCCAGTATCATTAAAGAATCAGATATCTTGAATTTAGAAATAAGTTTATGGTGAACGGAAGATATTGATGGAAATACGTTTATTGAATCATGTTAATGTACATTTTCATAATGAAAATGGCCAACGATATTTTAAAATCTTACGATATACTTTTCAGAGATCACTCTCAAAAATTTTATATCGCTCAGAATTTATAAAACCTAAACTTTTGAATTTAAAGGGTGATGTACTATATACTTGAGAATCACACAAAATGACAGGTATTTTTTAACAGATATTAGCTGATTGATATTCATAAAGAATGACAGGCACCCTTTTGAGAGATCACAATTTCAATGGGAAAAATTGAGAAGTTTCCATCGGTTAATTAATCGGAAAATTTGTTTGTTATTTAATACAGAATAAAATTTCTTGATCATAAGTGAAAACGGTTAGAAAAGCATTGAAAATTGAATTTATGTCCATATAAGAGTAAACCTTAATTATGAAAATTCTCAACTACACTTCAAGACATTTATTATAGTCATGTATTTCTGTCAATTTTAGAAAAAATTAATCAAACCGATGGAGTTTTAAAAAATGTATTCTGGTTCTTTTAATATACTATAAGAATTATTAAGTTACAACAAATTTGAATTCAATACTCAAATTCAATTTTTTAAGCCATCGCGAATATAAATGTTTCATAAGATTTTTCTTGATTCATTAATTACAAAAACTATTAGATATAGCACAGTCACCCCAACATCTATTACAATAGAATCTACTGATAATTTTGATACAATAACTGAGCAAATTAAGTCACAAGGAATTACAAAGCTTATAATTGGTAGTAGTTTGCAGGAATTACCAATCTTCGATGGCTTGCGCTTAGTTAGATACCTTGAAATCCAATCAACTCAATTTGAATCAATTCCAGAAGAAGCATTTTCCAATAATCAAAATATCCAATCAGTTGTTTTATCTTCAAGTATTACAAATATATCAGCAAAAGCGTTCTCAAACTCATTTATTCCCCAAATCAATCTTGAAAACGTTATTTCAATTGAATCTGAAGCATTTTCTAATTGTTCCAATTTAGAAGTAGTTACTTTATCAAGTGTACAAACTCTTGGTTCTTATTGCTTTTCAAATACAGCAGTGATTGAAATTCAACTTTCAGATAGCATTACGGTTATCCCAGAATATGCATTTTATAATTGCCACAATCTTACAACCTTTATTTCAAACTGTAATTCATTTGGTTCGTATTCGTTTTACAATTGTACATCCCTCACAACATTTAATTATAATTTCATGTCATTACAAAATTTTGGAACTGATGTTTTAACAAACACAGCATTAGAAGAGCTTTCAATACCATCTTGGTGTCTTTATGACTCTCAAATCAAGCAATTGCCTCTCAAGAAATTAACTGTTTCAAGCAACAATAACTATATTGATAGAGATAATATAAGACATTATTATTATCAATATAATCACTGGAAACAATTGAATATACAAAAGATTCAAATTTAATAATTTTATATAATTTACCTATTAAAGAGATAATTACACCAAAAGATCCAGATTTTAGATGTCGTGTAGCAATTGGCGGTTGTCCAAATCTTGTAAACTTACCAAACAACATTGAAGAGATTTTTTATATCGGTAGTTGCCCTGAAATTGAGATAGTTGATCTTTCCATTTGCACACATATTGGAAGAAACAGTTTCTTTAACTGTCCAAAGCTTAAACATATAATTGGATGGGGAGATCATCCAATGACAGTTGAACCAAGTTTGTTCGAGTTATGTCCATTAATTGATATTAATTCATGGACATCTAATATTGCGTTCGCTAGAATTAGTCGCGAAATGTATTATCCACTTGAAAACACATATATAAAAGAGTTAATTATTAATGCAACTGATGTACCAATATTCAGGAACTGTATGGAATTAGAAAAAGTTACATTTGTTGAAGGTTCTGGTATGAGTTATATTGGTTGAGATCAATTTCAAAATTGTATAAAATTAACTGAAGTAATAATGTGCAGCACAATTACTACTATTGGACCTCGTGCATTTGAAAATACAAATATTACTCATATTGATCTTAGTCGTGTTATTGATTTAGATCTTTCTGCATTTAATGGAACAAAAATCAATGAACTCATAATAAATCAGAATATTACAAGGAGAAGAAAAGATGTTTTCGACCGTGATACTGATCCAATAGAATACAATAAAGGAAATATGTGTTATTCACCATATGTTGAAAAGATCACAATTGGAAGTAATGTTGGACAATTTATTCCTGGATATTTAAACAATCTAAACCTAAAAGAAATCATTGTTGATGGCAATCCATTATTTGTAACAATTAATAAAGTTATATATCCAGCAGACAAAGAAACTCTTTATGCATATCCAGGTGGTCTAGAAGCAAGAGAATTTACAATTCCTAGTCATGTAAAATTCATTAGATTATATGCATTTGCTTATTGCAGAAATTTGGAAAAAATAATTGTAAATTCAAATGTTTTATTGACAGATGGAATGTTCTCATATTGCACAAGTGTTAAGACAATTGAAATCAATAATGAAACAGATTATTTCCCTGCTGGTTGTTTTGCACATTGTGCTAATTTAACAACAATTAAATTACCTGAAAATGTTATAATAACTCGCTTGTTTTATAGTTGTTTCCAAGGATGCAGCAGTCTTCAAATACTTAATTTTAGAAACCAACTAAAATATGTTGGAGAATCTTGCTTTAAAGAATGTGATTCATTAATAGAGATTGACTTTTCTTATATGTACAAGATTCCTCCAAATTGCTTTAGATCATTTGGAAAAGATAAAATAAATTTGCTTAATAATGCAAACATCAAAACAATTTGTAAAGAAGCATTCATGGAATCAAGTATCGCTGAATTTGTCTGTCCCGAAAACTTAATAATCATAGAAGAATATGCCTTTGCTAAATGTTCCTTGCTAAAATCATTTAAGTTCAATGAAAAAATATCTATAATCAGTGATTATTCATTTTCTGGTGTAGGATTGGAAGAATTGTTTATTCCAAATTCATTGAAATCTATTACACCATATAGTTTCCGTAATTCAAATTCCATTCGATTCAACTTTAGTGAAGGAGGACATCCTATTTATTATGTTGAAAACAATTGTTTCATGAATAAGAATGATGGATTAATATTTATCATTGAAAAAAGAGGTAGTGTTTTTGAAATTCCTAATAATGTTAAAATGATCAGTAGTTCGGTTCTTTCTAAATATGATTACTATCAATTCGTAATCAACTCTGATACTCATGATTCTGCATTCTTAAACTTCTCGGATTACTTAATTAAATTATGTATAACATCACCTAACTATGCAAAGCATTTAAATGAAGATTGTCTTCTTAAAATATATGATAAAAATAATGCTGATAGATATGCAAAGGAAGGAGAATATGAACCAACATATAAATTGAATAATAACCTATATATGAATGATTCATTTTCATACATTTATGAAACAATTACTGAATCAACTTTCGCATATTATGTTAATCAATCATTACCATTTTTACAGGACTTGAATGCTTTTTCAATATTCCATTCAGTTCTTTTGGTCCTGGTTTCTTTATTATCAGTTGTAATAATAATACTTTCAATCATTGCATTGAAAATTACTCATGAATAAAGATCAAATTATCTTTTGTTAAATTTTATAAAATAATGAATAAAAATCGATTATCTGTATCTAAAAATATATATTGTGTTTATAGGAGCTTGATTTTATACTTATTATATAGAGGATAACTGGGATTTCAAGAAATTTCTTTTTAATCATGTCAATTTATATATTAATGCACACAAGACTAATGATCCTGAATGAAAAAAGCATATTCTAATCCTTTATTAAATTGAACAGCTTGGAGACCCTAATATATATAAATATTTCGCCAATATTTTGAATACTCCAAAGAAAAAAAGATTTTTCTATAAAAGTACATGAGAATGTATCTATTGCAAAATCAAAGTTCGAAAAATTTTCGAGTGGATTGCATTAGCCTGAACTTTGTCTATATTTTATAATAATTCTATACGGTGTGTAAAGTGCTATTCATATCACAGTTTATACGTCACAAAATTAACAAGAAAAGAATCCAAAATAATGGCCTGTTGTAAATCATAGAATTAATTGTATGACCATTATCAAAAAGTTGACAGTTGTTCCCAAAATTTTGGAACTCATATCAAAGATTATATTAAGGACAACAATTTCTTTAATATATTCGAAATATAAGACATCAAAAAAATCATGAGATACGCGAAATTCACTACAGATGAATTCAATTCTCTTCTTGAACAGTATCATTCTATGGTTAATGCACATGATTTGTATATTTGTACTCTAGAGACAAATATTTCAATAAATAACTACAAGAAGCAATTACAATACTAAAATCAATTCAAAAATTCATGAAAATGGTTATTGATATTTTAGATCTTGTGCAAAAGGATATTTCAGATTCAACAAATCAAATCGAGAAACTTCAAACAGATTTAGTTAATATTCAAAAAGAAAATGAAAAAGAAAAACAAAAACTAAAATCTTCAATCACAGAAAAAGAATTTATTTCGTTATATTCTCAACTTGAAAAAACTAATGACATTAATGGAATCTGCGAAATCTTTGATGAAATAACAGAAAAAAGGAAATCAAACTATGAAATCCCTAGTAATTGATAAAATTGTGGATCAAAGATATTCTCAAATTCTTCATGAAGCAACCAAAAAAGGAAATCTGAATCTTGTTAAGGGTGCACCCTTAAAATTCTGATTGAACAAGGATATGACACAGAATATTTGGATAACAAATTCTATACTCCACTTATTTGGGCATCATGAAAAGGTCATCTTGAAGTTGTTAAATATCTTATCTCTGTTGATTCTAATAAAGAAACAGAGAATAAAAATGGAGATACTCCACTCATTCATGCATCAGAAAAAGGCCATCTTGAAGTTGTTAAATATCTTATCTCAGTTGGAGCAAATAAAGATAAAAAGAACCAACAAGGGGGAACGGCACTATCACATTCATCTGGTAAAGTTAAAAAATATTTATTATCTTTAGAATAAAATTAATATTGTCAATTCAATAATGAGAATACAATGATGATAATTTCTTGAATGCAATTTAAATAATATCAAATTATCTTTAAAAATAGATAAATTGATCAAATGTAATGTCAATAAATTTATTAGCATGCATTTCTTCAGAGCTTTCTGATAGAAATTATTGCTCCTCTGAACAAATTAAATTTTATATACACAGTTTACGTTAATTAAATTTATTTTTATATCAGATATACAAAAGTATTATTATACAAAAGACCGCAGCCTCCCTCTCAAATTTGAGTGCATTCAAAAAATATCTGTCCTTAAAAAGACGAAATATATTTAATTAAAAAATAATGTAATTAAATTTCGTCCGTACATAACAATTCAATTTTCAATTATTCTAATTTCAGAAGGCAATATGCAGCATACTACTTCTATGATATTATCAAGATTTTTTCGATTCAATGTAAAAATTATCGTTTTCTTTTGAATTGAAATTTTAAAAAACGAGCTTTTAAGGATGATCTCTCCAGGTGAGCGATTTAATACATTTGGAGGTCATCGCTTAAGTAAAAAAGCCGATGCTCAGACATTTGAGATTGGAAAAAGGTATGTTATTTCAGCGAGGAAGAACGCTGTCTACACATTCATTCACTTAGTCAACCGTACAGTCACAAATGTCCCTTGGGTATTTTGGTTACAACTTATAATGACATTCATAGACCTCGCCATTGCGGTTACTGGACCATTTTGTAAAGCAATTTGGGAAGTAAATCCAGGACTTCTCCAAGTTACCAAAATTCTTGAAATTATCATACGATTTGTTCCATTAGATTCGAACAAAATCGTCGAAATTGTCATATTTGTAATTTATGGACTTATTGATATTGGAATTCTTGTTTTTACACTTATTATCATCAATCAAGTTAAACAGCGCAAGGAAGTATCCAAAAAAGTTACAGTTTACTTTTACTTAAACTCAATTTATCTTCCAATATTCAGATGTTCAATGACTTGCATCTTTTCAGAGCAGCTTAGAGCATTTTTCGTTCATTATACATTTGGCAACTTCTTTTTATCCTTAATTGCCTTATGTTTCTTATTACTTCATTTCATGAATATTTCATTCTTCTCTTTTTGCATGGGAACAAGTCCAAGTCCAAATCTGAAGAATCCTTTGGCTATCTGGTGCCCAGATGTCATGCGCGTTGTTTCTTACGACTTCTTTATTGTTTTCAATTTCACTTTTCTTGAATGTACAAGGACCGTGAGTGCAAAGACATATGGTATTGTGTTAACTGTTTACCTTGTTATATTCCTTATCCCATTCTTTATTTACCAAGCTTTAGTTACTTATTATATTTCGTTCTTTGCATACGAATTCATCTTCGTTATCACACTTGCTACATGTGTTTTTGAAAGTGTTATCATTACCTACTCTTTCGTGCAGTTTCACGTAGGAGTTGCCGTTGGAATTGTATTTTGGCTTGGTTTACCAATGGTTATCAACGTTTTGACCCACGGAATCATCCAAGCCGTGGTCAAAGGAAGCCTCAAAAAGCTCAACCAATGCAAGCCAATGACTCCAATTGAAACAGAGAATCAACCTGAAATTACAGATGACTTGATAACCTCTTATGAGAGTCTAGGCATCAAGAACGCAAGGCAGGCAGTGCGGATTGCACGTATTGCTTGTATTTTCAGCCATCCTTGTTTCATGGATTTATCATTAATCCAATTTTTGATCCAAAACTTCCAATCTGCTCTTTTTGAGCTTATGCACCTTTCATTCCTGCTTCCTGATCAGACGCTTTTCGTTGCAAATTTGATGGATAATTTCATGGACAACAATAAACCATCATTAATACAAGAAGCGATCATGTTCCAAATCGTTACATCCCAAAGTGAGTCTTCTGCCGAGCTTTCACCTTCTTTAATCCGTGAGATCTTATATCAAAACCTTCAAGCAATGAAATGCCAGCAAGTTCTTCAGAAGATATGGTCTTCATGCTACAAGGGTGATATTACTGCAATGTCACGCCACGCTTTCACTCTTGAACACATCATCGATCAATTAAACAAGAAATGGACGTATCTAGCCCTCAGATATCCATTTTCCACGCCTATCCTCAAGGAGTACATCAAGTTCCTCAAAACAACAGGCTGCCAACACGCTCACGCCGACGCAATTTGCCAAGCAAATCCAAAATTAGAGGACACAACCGTTACAATCGACACGGAAATCAACATGAACATACTCAAACAGGCCATTGAAGAGGCTACTGATCGAAGACCTGTTATAACTTTGACGAAAATGAACTTAATTTTCGCAATTGCGCTGATTTTCGTTAATTTGATAATTCTGGCAACTGTTATTGGCGGCTAATATTTGTTTGATTACGTTGGTAGGTCTGTAAACTTGTTCCAACAGTTCGGAATTTGTTCGGATTATTTATCTCAAGCTCCGAACAATTTTTATGACATAAAGACTGTTGAATCAATACCTATGACATCTGCAGAGACTAAAAAGCGTGATAATTGGTATTCTTTCACGAAAAAGATGATCGAAGCTTATAATGTAATTCTGATGCAGATTCCTTCAGGCGCACTACGTGATCAGTTGAAGACAGACCACCAATCTGATTTTAACTACACAATGGATAACTTTACTCAGACAACAAAGACAAATTTGATAAATATGTTATCACAGTTCTTGTATTACGAAAATTCGATGTCGTACATACCAACAAATGATACTTTGTCGGACAGAGTTCGAGTAAATATCGATTCTGCGGCAGAATTGAGTACAAAGTCGATTTTGGATGTTTACGATACGAATACTGACTTATCGAAGAAGTTATCGTTGGTCAGTTACATTTTCTATGCTGTTGCTTGGGCTTTGGAGCTTTTTGTTGCAATTCCATGTTTTGTTGCGATTATGAACGGACTCAAAGAGGAATTGAAGTATTTATTCTCTTTGTATTTGACGATGGCAAGGTCAACAATATCGAAATTCATTGATGGAACTGCAAATACAAGAAGAACCGACCACAGATCAATTTCTGTTCTTCTTACGTCAACAGTAATGGGACATACGAGAAGTACAACGGATCTGAGCCAAGACGAGACCGGAGAAGACAAGATTATGAACGTTGCAGATACATTCAAGGTTTTGGTGAATGATAGTGGAGATCAATCATCTGTTTTACCTCCAAAGTTCACTACCAAAGCTTTAATGATCTTTACATCGTTCACATTCATGCCTTTGATCATTGCAACAGTAAACTTCTTGATTATGGACTTCCAAGTCAAGGAATTGAACAGATGCATGTATACAATGCAAGTTATCTCAGAAAGAACCTTGAAAGCCTCATTAATTCTCTATCATTGATCTCAGGATTCCCGAGATTTCGAAAAAGTGACATCGTTGATTGACCAAGCGACCAAAGATCATTTCGCATTACTATTTTCATCGAAGAATGATAAAATCAGTAATCATCTGTATAGTTCGAAGGTTTTCCAAGATGCCCACTTCAAGACAAACTGTGATGACACTTCAAATAACTCATGCAGGTCATTATCAGCCTTATTCGACGATTTCATAACAGTAGCTTCGAACAAGACATCAGGAAAGATATCCCTCAAGTCAGAAGATAGCTCAAGACTTCGAGAAGCTTATAATGATATTTTATTCCCGATGATGGACGCTTTATTAACAGATTCTTATGATTATACAGCAAAGAAAGTAACAACCTCTCAGAATACACTTATTATTATATGTGTTGTCTGTTATCTTTTAATGTTTATTATTTATTTCGGATTTTCAAATCCTGTAAGACACGAACTTATCTCAGCTGTTGCCTCCGTTAAGTTACCACTGAAGTTCATTGATCCAATCGACCTCTCTGACCAAGCAAAACTGATGCAATATTTACAAGGCGAATGCGACTACGGATCCTCTAAATTTACAGACCAACAGACTGGTGCTCCATCAGGCGCCACTTTCTTGAACGCTATGACCGTTCCTTTCGCTGTTTTCGAGTCAGATTTGAGTCTTCTTTTCGCAAACAACGCTTTTTACAGTCTTTTAAGCACAAGTCGCGAAGCCACTGTTGGTTTACCACTAGACGAGATCTTTTCCCATGTTTTACCATTCAAAGAAAACGAAGATCATCCATTCAACGCACTTTTAGAGGCCATTCAGCAGTTAAGTCGCGGTGTTGCAGCCCAGAACTTCTGCGAAATCGTCACAGCGATGGAAGTCCGCGAAAGATCGAATACTCCAGTGATGATCAGGTTAATTGGCGTTTGTGATGAAAAGAAAGGCGCCGTTCATGACGAAGACAAAGATTTCATTGAAGGAAAGAATATAAAGGCAACACAATACATTGTCCACATAATGAATTTGACGAAAAAGAAAGAACTCGAAGACAAACTCAAAAACGAATCCGATTTAACCCAGAAATTACTTGAATACGCTGTAACTAAACAAGTAATTCGATCATTGACGGAACAGGACCAAATGGTTGCAAAGATTTACGAGAAGAAACCATTGTTGGCATTTAATGTCAAAGCTGCTTCTGAAGATGAAGGAAGTGATGAAATTTTGTATGGTTGTCAACTGTTTTTGAGAACGTTTAAAGACATTGTTACGTCATTTAGTTCGATTGCTTATTTGTGTAATGATGCTCCAACGTGGTATTTCATTGGAGGACTCGGACAAAATGAAAATGACGTGAAAATTGGTGAAGAAGAATTGATTCAATTCGCTTTGTCAATTTTGGAAGTTTTCGGACAAAGTATTTCTAATAACGCGGCAACTTTGAGTGCTATTATTCACTTCGGTGATTTCGGAGTAATTCCTCTGAAGATGGACTTCCCAAGAGTCGAATTGTCTGTAAAAGATTTCTTGAGAGTTTCCAATCTTTCTGATAAAGGTTTCAGAGGAAAACTGTTTTTGACTGAAGAAGCTCTGGAAGAAGCAAAGGGAGTCAAAGGTTTGGTATCTCATAAGAACCCAGAACAGATCTGCGGTGAGAACGTGTACATTGTTGATAAATTGAATGAAATGTCAATGAATTTGGATGAATTCACCATCAAATAAAAATAAAAATAACATGTTAATTATAAAAAAAACTTACAGATTTTTTTAGAAATTTCAAAATCTGATTATTAATATGGGGTGTTTCGCGTGGAGTTTAGTATCGCCTTGTTTGATAGGTCTCTATAATTATATATAAACATAGATAATTAATCCAATGCTGATAAAATTTATTCGATATAAAATTCATCTCTCAAAATTTTCTTTCCAGATAACTCCACTCTCGGGAAGTCCAATTTGAATAATTAGTTGTTTTCTTTTTATTATCTTCTAATTTTTTATTTGGTGCAAATGTGCATTAATAGCGTCTTGTTCGAAATGCTTGTGTGATAATTATTGATGAAGCAATATATCTTTGAATTAACAAATCGGAAATCAAGAAATTTCATGCCGATTCACTTATAATATCTGTGTGTGATTGGATTTTGTATATTTAAAGGTGCACTTACCACCTACTGACACACTCTCAAATTTCCTGTTTAAATCTGACAGAAAGTGGTAAGTGCATCCTTAAATATACAAAGTATAAATCTGACATGGTGAGGGCATCCTTAAGGTTTTATTATCTATGAAGCTTCACACCCCTATATCTCTTTTTGAGAGTGTGTCAAAAAGTGGTAAGTGCACCCTTAAAGACGTAAACTTCATGATTAATCGCAAAATATTATATTGATTTTATTTACAAACATACAAACAAAAAAAATAATATAAAAAATGTTATATTCTGCAAGGACCATTATTCATGGTATTTTCTTCTTTCTTCTGGAACTCTCCATTAATAAATCTTTCCTTTAGATTTGAAGAAATCATTTCAATTCCTTTCCTTCCTTTGTTGTCAGCGATTTCTGTATTAATATCTTTTCTAGAAAGCAGTTTAATTGTGATTTCATCATTTCCATGTTTTGCAGACCAATGGAGAGCCGTGTATCCTTTATTAGATTGTAGATTGATGTCACACCTTTCATCATTTAACAGTAAATCAACTGTTTCGATGTTTTTTTGATTGATTGCGTAAAAAAGTGGAGAAAAACCATCATCATCTTTTGAATTCAAATCAATATTTTGTGATCTGATGAGTTTCTTTGCGCAATCATTTCTTCCATGTTCAATTGCGATATGCAGAGGTGTCTGGCCAAATGTGTTCTTCGTATTAACAAGAAGTGGACACAAAACAATTAAAACCGCCAAAACCTCCAAACAACCGTTTTCACAAGCAGAGTGTAAAGCTGTTTTTTCGAAAGATTCATGGATCAAAGGGTTGACGTTTTTCATCAATAGTTGCAACACTCCAAACACATTGTTATAAGCCGATGCAGATACAATTCCGTACTTTCCATCTACATCAGGAGCGTTTGGATCGCATTTGTCTCTGTTCAATTGTTTGATGGCAATTTTGTGCTGGTGGAAACACAAAGCTCCGATCAAAATATCATTAGAAACAGTGAAATTCGGTGAAACTAAGTTGTAAATGCTTTCACTGCCTCCTACACCGGTAAAGTAACTTGTTCTTTTACCTTTATCGTCTTTGACAACGAAAAAGTTCGCGAATTGCATCATTCTTGAGAAAATCTTGATAGATGAATACGCGGCACAGAACATTGTGATGTTTGGTCGGTTTGACAAAATATGACATGGCTCAAATAAATTGGCCGGAATTTTACAGTGGATAAAGTTATCGTCAATCTTCCTGTTGTCTCGGAATGAAACAATATCATCGTTGATGAGTTCTGTAATTAGTCCATGAGAGCCTTTGACGTTGTGAAGGTGATTCAAATAAATACTCCAATCTTTTTCGTAGGATTCTTTGAGTTCTTGGTAGAATACGCGGTATGGAAGTGGAAAGAATGGATCGTGTTGGTATTTTTCGTATTCTTGGCAGATTTCTGAATAAAATTTTTGATCAAATTTAAAAACGAAATCTGCGAAGTAAGCAAACAGAAGACAGGCATTTTTTTTGATCTTCGCGCCTGTTTCGTAGAATTTTTTGATGATTTCTACGATATTTTGTGGTAAATAACATCTTGTTTCTGTCAGAACGCGTAGTAAGGCCAAAACAGCGTTCATTTTAGGAAATGGCTCATAGAAAGTCATTTCCTTAAGTATTTTGTCAATAAATGATTCTTTCAAAGTAATATTAGAATTTCCTATTACAGTTAGAATTTTTTTGAACATATTTGCATACGTTGTGATATCTCTCCATCTAACAAGTGCTGCCAAGCATAAAGTTCTGATAAATATGTCAATTCCTTTTGGAGAATCAAAATCAACATTTCTTGATATCCATTTGATATTATCTTCGAAGTTTGTTGGATTCGTTTCTATTATGTGGTTCTGGAGTTTCAAAATGAACTTAAATTTCAAGATTTTATTTTGAGATAATTCTGGATGATTTTTAATGTATTTATATGGTGCAGATTCTTTCAACTGATTGATATCAAACACATCAGAAGAGTATCCTGTCAAAAATATTGAATTTTTGTCTGAATTTTGGGAATCAAAAGAATTATCGCTTTGATTTTGGATTACACTTGCATCAAGTGATTCCACGTACTTTAAGTATGGCTCTGTTATATGTTCTGGCAAAAAAATTGGACAATCTTGTTTTAATTTTTTGTAAACGTCAGCCATTGATGGTCTTTTGTTTGGATCTTGCACCCAACAGTTTTCTACGATTTCTCTCAAAAAGGTGTAGCTAAATTGGGGAATCATAAACCTTTTTCCTTGAATTATATTTTGTGAAAACGAAAGAGAAACATCCACCTGGTTAAATACGATTTTCTTGCAAATGAATCGAAAAGTGAGTATTCCAAATGCATAAATATCACTTTCGGGGGTAATTTTTTTGAAATTTCCTGAAAGTAATTCCGGCGGGGAAATTAAATCTGTTGCCATATCGAACGTTGCGACATTTAATTTTCTGTAGGCATTATGTGTGGATAAAATTGGATACAACAATGGTTCATAATTTTCATTCAGAAAAATTGAAGTAGGCTGTAAATCACCACAGACAAATCCTTGACTATGTAAATACTTTAATGCTGAAGCTACTCCAAGCAATATTTTTAGGATTTTTGGTGGCTCTAGATAAGATTTTGTTGATCTCAAGCGAGATTTGTCAATGTAGTAACCCAAGCATCCTCTCTTTGCATTTTTAAACAGTAAAGTCGGGCATTTCTTTTCAGCGTTATCTGGTAAGAAATATCCGTAAAGAGTACAAACAGCTGGATGATGTAAGCAAGCCATTGCATTTACTCTCTCAAAAAATGATTTCTTCCTACTATCTTTTATACCAAATTTTGTATGTGTAATTGCAATAAATTCGTTATTTGTTGATTTTTCCTTAAGAACATCAATCATGCGTAGTTCAGAAAGACTTAGTCTCTTAACATGTTCGAAATCGTCTGGTAAAAGCTTTCGTGGTCCAGCGAAAGACATTCAAGTCTGATTTCTTTTCTCCTCTTTCAAATTGAATTTATAGAAGTAATCCCACTTCGAATTTTGATCCCAAAAATTTCTAACTATGAAATTTGGTGTGACAATATATTATACTATCTATATCCATCGTCAGATACAAAAGTACGATTAGGTCTGTCCTCTCAATTTGCTACAGTCTTCGACGATTATTTCGAAATTTTTTGCTTATTACATATCAATAAAAAGTTTTTAAAATCAAATCGAAAAAATATTTGAGGTGTGCACGTTTAAAATAGTCGATCGTTTATTTATAAAAAAATTTAACAAAAATCAAAAAAATTGTATAATATTTTGTTTTCTCATTACTTTCGAATATTCAACGAATTCTGAATCGGTGAATAATCTCAATATTTCGCACTATTTCAAATTTATTCGAGTATGTTGCAATTATATTGAATAAAACGAATTATGGAATATTCGACAAATAAAATTGTTTGATTGCATCATTTGATTGATTTCTCATATTAATATGAACAAACACGAATAATCCCCTATCTAATTCATGCCATTTTGCTTAGTTTCTGGCAATTTCAATTCAATTTTCATCAATAAAGCTAGGTTCACTAAATTTCTAATCAGCAAATCAAAACTTTCATAACCATATTCTAATATATGCCTGTAAATTAGTTTCATATTTTAATTATTTTTTATTTTTTTTTACAATATCTGAGATTAATATCAATGCTAACATATTTTGCACCAATAGTAATATGCAAATATTAGCTCATATTCTTCATTTTCATATCAGCTATGAATGATACGTTTTGAATTAGCTTAATTAATCAACAAACATATATGGCAAATGTATTTTATTTATACTGTTAACATATAGAAGATATATTTTATGTACGCAAGGCTTTATACTCAAAGTTGGAAAGAATCTCATTATGAATTTAAGATAGACATCGAAAACAAACTTAATAAACTATGGTATTATATTCCCTCATATAAGTACTTCTATACTTAATATGAGAAGGTTTTGCGATTTGCCCTTAGTGTGGGAGCCCTTCTGAATTTATTTATTTTTAGATTAGCATTTCAAAAATTTTATTTATTAAATATGATTTTTATTATATACTACCTGCATTTGTTCATAAATTAAGGCAAAATCATCTTATTATACCACTATCAGCTTTATATTGGAACTAATTTATACACACAAGCTTCTAGAGATTGGTTTAAAAGAAGATGAATTTTGGTATTGTGAGTCATGTCAATAGGAATTTTACCTTGACGATTCTTTATGTTGATGTTAATACCTCTAAATCCTATGAGAATTTTAACAATTTCTTCTCTCATTTTATTGCATGCATCATGAAGAGGAGTATTTTCATATATATCTTGTGCATTAATATCAATTTCATCTAACGTAAGAAGAAATTTGACAACTTCGATTGAATTGTTATAACAAGCACAATGGAGTGGTGTTCGTAGATTATTATCTCTCATATTAGGGTCAACACTACATGAAATAAGATCTTGAACAAGAGATAAATTATTTAATTGTGCTGCATAATGAACTACTGTCATATTAAAATAGGGTGCTTTATGATATCCATTATTAACCGCATATTTGATTGAATAAAGATCTCGTTCTTGACTACATTTTACAAATGTTTCATAAAGACTAATGAATTCTCTTGAAATCCAATATCTTTCAATAAATTTAATGTTTTCATCAGTTGTTGAAATCTTATTAAATTGATTGATTTCTTTAACATTATTGTTATTATTTGATGATAACATTAATGTTTCAAATAAATGAGTGAAGATTTCATTTTCGTTTTGAATATTGTCATTTGATTTATTTCCTGTTTTCATTTCTTGATCAAAAGAGTTGATGAATGAAGAATAAAAGTTGATGAAACGAGAAATTGTTTCGTTTGTGCAGAATTCGAATCTGATAAATTCAATCAATTTATCGAATTTTGATGTTTCTGAAAATGATGATGAAAATGATAATAAAGGTGAAAATGTTTTGATGAATGAAATAACAAAATCACAGATATCATCTTCGTTGTAGACAAAAACATATCTATTACTCAAAATACTTGAAATAAAATCAACAAAAATATTATCGATGTTTTCGTTAAAATATGATGATGCAATAGAATGATAAACAGATTCAAAAAGAAGACAAAGTTTTGAAGGTCCAAGAAAAGAGATATGAGATGCGATGAATGAACATGTTTTATCGAAATCACATGTTTTAAGACTGTATCGGATGAATGATTCGATGTTTGATTCACTGATAATTGTTGATGAAATAATGAATTTGTATTGTGAAATAAAATCTTCGTTCTTGAGAAGAACACCAAGATCATAAATAATTTCACTTGTTTCGATGTCGATGTTTTCTGAAACATATCCTTCTTGAACAAACTTACAAAAAATGTTTAATGCTTTCTCAAATGAATCTTTATTATTAATATCAGTATTAATATCAATATTAATCTCTTGTGTACTATTGTCTGTAATCAACATGTTTCGAACTGTTTCACTTACAACAACTGCGTGTGATTGTGTTGTATAAAATCGATGGAGTAGGGGTAATTTTAGCTAAAAGTGACACACCTGTAAAAAGTGACACACCCGTGAAGGGTGTGATTACCGATCGGTAATTTCGACAGTTTAGAATTTAAAATTTTTTATGGAACTGTTGCGAGTTTCATAAAGAATTTAAGGAATATAAGCAAAGATTTGAATCAAAATCTTAGACCTAAGCCGCTCGATTCGCTCGCGGCTTCCGCGAATTACAGATCAGCAAAGATTTGAATCAAAATCTTCGAACTAAGCCGATCGCTTCGCTCGCGGCTTTCTTTATTATTTTAAATTTGCATATTTCCATCAAAAGTTCATAAGGTAAAAAATTTCGTTTATATTATTGCAAAATAAAATCTTCATTATTAAGATAAGTACCTTAATATGTACGTAAATTTTTAATGAAATTTATACAACATTATAAAAATTTATGAATAAAAACTTGATATAAAATAACATTTTTATTTTTACTAAGAAAAAAAAGGTTTTTGATAATAAATTTATTTTATTTCGAAAAAGTAGCAATAATCGTAAAAGGGTATTGATAGGCTTGCTAAAGTAACTAATTTTAGCTGTCAAATACTTTTGTATTTTGAAGTAAATTAGTATAAATTTGTTTTTACTTTTATTTCGAAAAAGTAGCAATAATCGTAAAAGGGTATTGATAGGCTTGCTAAAGTAACTAATTTTAGCTGTCAAATACTTTTGTATTTTGAAGTAAATTAGTATAAATTTGTTTTTACTTTTATTTCGAAAAAGTAGCAATAATCGTAAAAGGGTATTGATAGGCTTGCTAAAGTAACTAATTTTAGCTGTCAAATACTTTTGTATTTTGAAGTAAATTAGTATAAATTTGTTTTTACTTTTATTTCGAAAAAGTAACAATAATCGTAAAAGGGTATTGATAGGCTTGCTAAAGTAACTAATTTTAGCTGTCAAATACTTTTGTATTTTGAAGTAAATTAGTATAAATTTGTTTTTACTTTTATTTCGAAAAAGTAGCAATAATCGTAAAAGGGTATTGATAGGCTTGCTAAAGTAACTAATTTTAGCTGTCAAATACTTTTGTATTTTGAAGTAAATTAGTATAAATTTGTTTTTACTTTTATTTCGAAAAAGTAACAATAATCGTAAAAGGGTATTGATAGGCTTGCTAAAGTAACTAATTTTAGCTGTCAAATACTTTTGTATTTTGAAGTAAATTAGTATAAATTTGATATTATTTTAACTCCCTTTGAAAACCTCAATTTTCCATACAGAGGGAACGGGAATAGCATCCAATATTCCCTGAGAATGGTTGCGCATTCTCAGTTCCCTCTATATTTCGAACGAAGCTCTCATCGGTCTTTTTTTTAATACTAAACGTTTTTTTCCCCTGTCACTTTTAGCTAAAATTTGGGTTTGCCAAAATCGATGACCATTGATAACGAAACAAAAATCACTTACATATTTAACTAAAGATGAATTTCTGCAATACTGAGAATCAACAACAAATTTAAGGGTGCACACGAGAGGATCATGTAAACTTCAGAATTTAGAACCTTATTTTTAGGCATTATCTTGGCTACCTATTTAGGCTCGAAAAGCAAAAAATATCAAAAAATACAACTTGACTCCATTATGACCCTTTCATGGAGGTAGTTTTTATCCGCTAGTATTTTCCCTTTGAATCTCTTTACAATTCGAAATCAAATTCAAAACTCAGTAGAAGAAAGGAAGAATCGACTTACTACGGTTGTAATACGAATAAATACATATATTTAATTATTTTTATTTACATAATAATTGTTTGAAGCTCATATTCCAACAAATTTTTAAATAAAAACATTAAAATGTTGAAAATGTTCATATATTTTAATAGGGTTTTGGCACTTTATTGAGGAATTACTACATACATAGTCGAACTGAACTTGATATTTTGAAATTTAAATTATTTATCAAAATTAAAATTTAACTTGAAATTTATAATTATTTAGTCATATTTTGCATAATTCTAAGTAGATTTTGTAAAAAATCAAGAAAGAAAAATTTTAACGTGCTTTATTTTTTCTTTTTTATAATAATACATATTATTATATAATTAACATATTCATAATGTTTCACCCTTTCAAAAATATAATTCTCCTCCTCTCAAATAAACGTACATACGGGTGGCCTCTTTTTTCAAAAAATTAAAATTTGAAATTTTGGGCTCAAATATTAGAGATTTTTTCAACCTTCAACGATATATGTTGTCTATATCAGACCTCCTTTCTTTTTGATACTTAACATTGTTCCTAAATCTTAGCCGTTAAGGCTGTTCTGAAAATATTTTTTTTTCGAAAAAATTCGAAAAAAATTCTTAAAATTCAAAAATCCCTTAATTCCTGAGGATTTTGGAAAAAAGTTTTTACATGAACATGTGTATATTATATGAAGTATATTGATAAGGTAAAAATCAAATTTTATTGCATATTCATCGAGAAAATAAACTAACGAATCCCTCAAAATTGAGAGGGTAATCCTCCTCCTCTCAAATAAACGTACATACGAGTGCACCCTTAATATCACTCATAAAAAAATTTTTATTTTGTCACTTTTTATAAAATTTACCATCACTATTTATCGTCAAATTATCAAAAATAAATTCTTTTTAGAATCATTGGGGAAAAAAAGTGATTGTCAGAAATTGGCATGATATAACAGAGTTTATTGAATTTTTTCATCATATAGGTTTATTAATGAAATTAGCATAAAACAATTAAAAAATGCAAACTTTGTATCTTTATTTTGTGCGATTAATAATGATCCTTCACAAGGATTTATGTTTATAAACTTTAAAGCATTAATGAATGAATCTGTTGCCTTACTAGAAGTATAAACATTAGAATTTGCTGAATATTTATCAACATGGCATCTAAATACAAAAATCTGTCCTTGATTCGTAGAAAATAAAGTTCCTATTCCGTTTTTTCGATTATCTTGAAGCGAAGAATCAAAAATGTCAAATCTTCGATAAGCAACAAAAACTAAACCCCACCATGTGTCTTTCTGGGTGTTGTTTAGATAATTACATCTTACAACAATTCCTGTAGTGGACTCAAACTGCGTAATTATGAAAGTTGTTGCTACTAAATTATCAAAATTACAAAATGAAGCATTTGTGGTTGATTTAAGGTTGTTGTAATAAAAAGCAGTTGCTTGATGCGATATGCAATTCGAAATGTTCGTGCTTGAAAGTGAAGAATGGCCATTATATTGACAAATCATTACTGCATTTATCGTATTTCCTCCATTATGAATTGATCCTTGGAGGATTGTGCTGTTGATATTGCCATTGAAATGAGTAAAATGGCCACTTGGAGTAGCGACACTTTCAAATGAACAAAATTTATCAATGACAATACTGTTTTCATTATTGCTATCAATATGTATTGTTCCTGGGCCTTTGTGAAATACATTTTCGCATATTATAATGGAAAAATTTTCTGTATTTGTAAAAGAAATAGCTCAATCATGAATGTTGATGAATTTGCATATGTAGGTGAAGCATTTGCTTTCAAATGCAGTGACATTTTGGTTCTCGCTGGTAATAATAGTGGATGGAAGAGGGAGATTTCCATAATAAAGTGACCAAATGGTTCTCGCATTATATCTAGCATAATGTAAACATAATGTGCTTGCTATATTGCTGATACTTGCAATAAATACAAATATTCATTATTTGTCAATAAAAATTTTGAATATTAAGCATGGAACCCTCTTCAAGACAATAACTAAGCATGAATATTTAAGAAGAAGTGTTGAATCCCTTCTCACTCGCATAAAAATCTTTTCATATCAAATTTTCTAATCATTGTAAATGAGTAATTATAAAGAAGATGAAGGTGATTGGGTTATCACCAACAAAAAACCTGATTTTTCTTGCTTCAACGAATACTCAGAGCCTGATCTTACAGAATGGTTAAGCGAATCAAAATATAATGTTTGGGAACTCAGTAATTTAATAGTTAATGGCACGCATGAAAATATTATTATCTTAGATAACGTGTTACTCTCTCTTGGAGAGGTACCAATTGACCACGTTAACCCCAAATTATTGCCAGTTTTAATTTCCTTACTAACAGAAGAAAAACTAGAAAAACGCCAGCTTGTTCCTATAATTCATATCTTGGCCATGTTTTCTTTAAAACAAAATGGAATTGTCTCGGAATTTTTTAATCCAGCACTTGAAAAATTACTAATGTTTCACTTGCACGGAAAAGATCGACGCCTGGCAATATATTCTTTGATAATTATATCTTCTGCAGTTAGTCACAAGCAAATTTGCATTGATTTCATAAATTTAGGAATTTTCCAAAGCATTGTTCAATTTTCGAATTCAGCATCAATCGAGTTAGAAAGAGTAGCTACCTTATTAGTCAGTCTTATTGAAGGAATTTCAGAAGAAAATATTGAAGATTATTTCAAACTTCTAAATCAATCTTTACTATTAGGACAACCAAAAATACAAAAAGCTATTTTATGTGAACTAGCTAAACATGTTTCAGGAAACGAAAATAAAATAATGCAAAATAATCTTCATATTATTTTACTAGATCTCTTAAATAATGAAGAAAAGCGATCTTTTACGATTGATATAGTCTATAAACTAACAAAAGCTGTTGGCGTTGGTTTCATGGAAAATTTCAACATTTGTTCTTTACTACTCGAATCAATTCCTAAAGAGAACTATATGAGAATTGGGAAAATCGTTAAAATCTACAAGCAAATGCTTGAAAATAACGCTTTTCAGCCAACAGTCCAACAATTCAGAAATCTTCTTCTTTATTTGCAAAAAGGATACTTTAATATTCTTGAAATCCTTGTTGATGTTGTGTGCAGTACATTAATGCATATCAATGATCAAGGTTTGTTTCATTTCCTAATTGAAGACGGATTTTTTGCTTTTCTCCTCAGCTATCTCGTTGGAGAGTGCACAGATGATGAATCTGTTAACGACACCGCTATTAGATGCCTGTATCATCTGATTTCAAAAGAACCTTGTTTTGCCGATTTCGTCGTTATTGATTATGATAGTATCCCAGAATCGATGTCCATTTCTCATGATGGATACATTCTTCTTAATAAGGTGTTCGAACTTGTAGAAAGACGTCATAGTTAAACATGATATCATTGAAATATTGTATAGATTGTTTATATTAGTTTTATAAAGAATATTATATTACTATTTGAAGAAAATAACTTTAAAATTAAACTAGGAAAGTCATGTTGTTATCTTATTTAAAAAGTGTCAAATATTTGTCAAATATTAGAATCTGTTTAAAGATAGCGTGGAAGCGATGTGGAACAGTTGGTTTAGTTCGTAAGGCTCATAACCTTAAGGTCGCTGGTTCGAGTCCAGTCATCGCTCTTTTTGCTAAAATTTCTTTCAGTTTTTTATCAAAATGAAAATTTTTTGGTTTCATTTCGATTAATGATTTATAAGGAATTTGAAAAATCGCATAATATAGTATATTTGAACATCTTGTTCCATTGATTTGTCACTTTTAGAAAAAAATGAGTATCAAGATTCCTCCAGGTGCTCCTGTTTTTAAGGCCGTGAAGACTCAGGATATTAAAACCATGAGCGAGCGTTTTGTCTACATGATGAACGACCGTGCCGGTGATGATTATTACTTCAACTGCATTGACCAAAAGAGAAAAGGTCTTGCAAAGCAAGAGCAACCAATCAAAGTTCAAAGCAATAAATCACAGCGTTATGAAGGCTTTGCTGATATTGATACACCAAGCTTAGGTGTTTCACGTCTTAAACATTCAATCGAATCACAACCATTTAATACAATTTCAGGCATCGAACTTGATTATTCTCTCCCATTCGAATCAAACGAGCTTCTTATCAACAGATTCTGGGCAAAGCTCATCCAATTGGAAGAGCTCAACAGATCACCAGAGAGAAATATGCCATCTATCAATGCTTATGTTCGTTTCTGTGTCCACCTCATCGAACTCGATGAGACAAGTGCCTTTGATGTTGAAGGAAAACCAGAACAACATCAAAATTTGGTCTACTTCTTAAACCAAGAGACCGGACAGAAGTCATTGATAAGATTTTTGGATATGCTCCCCAATTTCCAGAAGCGTTTCTTCTTTACTGCTTTTATGGTACTCAAAGATATCAATGTCGATGATAACAGCCAGTTTGCTATTGATTTCTATACTCGCTTGATAGCTTTCCTCAAGACATGCAAGCCAAAGTGGGTTGTTGCTTTTGCTCGTGAAATTTCTCGTGCAGGATTTGCAAACTTAGCTGCAAAGAGATTCAGACTTGGTTGCGCTGCTTTAGTATTCTCTCGTGCTCGTAAGTTCCTTACAGAAAAGGGTATTGACAAAGCAGAGTCTAAAATGCTTACACATTCCATCCAAGTCTTCGGTGATGTCATTGAGAAAGACAAGGCAGTCCTTCTTGCAGGAGAATTCGATACTGCTTTCATGGGTGTTATTCTCCACGCAATTCTCAAGGTATCTGGTTCAAACTCCAAGATTATCGCTGTTTTACGACAAAACAATGCATAAAAATGTATTATTGCTAATTCTTTTTTAATTTTCTTTCAAAAAAAATCCAAAATTTTTCAATTTCGATTTATTTGCCTTATTACCTTTAATATTCCCACATATTTAATGAAATCATTGCTAATCATTTCAATTGCATTCCATAAATCAATGATTTTCAAAATTTCAAATTCCAAATTGATCTGAATTCTGTATAGTTAGGTGATTTATTATTATGAGAAGGAAGAACTTAATTATTTGTAATATTAGAATTCACCTTATTTCATTCAAAATTTCCATTGGGAAAAAAATCTTATTATGAAAGGAAATTATTATTCGGATTAGATTCTCCATGGTCTACAAAATAATTTTTCGGATACAAAATTAAGAAAAATAAGATTTTTATAGTAAGCCGATTGTCATATGGGGTTATAATTAGCTGAGAATCTGGGATATGAAAGAGCACTTGAATGTTGTTAGATGCATAGTTTAAATCAATAAATAATAATAAATATAACAAAAAAATATAAAATAAAATTAATCCATATCAAGGCTGTGAATCTTAAAAAAAACAATGTTGTAATGAGGAATCCAAAAATGTTTTGTTGTGTAATTAAAAAAAAATTAAAAACAATTTTTGACCTCATACAACAATGTATTTAAATTCCATGATTAACGACGTGAGCTCGCCCACTTACAATTAGCTAAATCAGCTTCCTGAGCACTTCTTAGGAAGATTCCGTCTCCGTGGTACAACAATCTAACAGTATCATAATCAACACCGGTAAGATCGACATCCGGACAAATCTTCGGAACATCCTCAGCAGAAACCTCTATGAAGCCATGTGAAGGGAAATTGCCTTGTTGATGGAACAAGCTACCATCAATAGATTTAATTCCGAGCAAACGTGCGAAAGCACGCTTGTCCACGCGAATTATCTGCTCGTTCAACCATCGGACTCCAACAAGGAATGCGAATTTATCATTGATTGCACTAAGTTTAAGCGCATTGTAAAGCTTATATGAAAATCTACAACTTGCGTGGTTCTTTCTCTGGAAGAAATCTGTTACAAGTTCGCCAAACGAATATGTTCTTTCTTGCCAAAGAGTATAAGGTATAAAACTTAGAGCGTGAGGATTCAAGACGAGGGTCGTATCATGGATCGAAGACATAAACGTAGCATCCTCTTGAGCCCGAGCTTGAGTATCAACTGGGGCCAACAAGCGCGAAATCCTCGATGGAGAGAAACTGAGCGTTGTTTGGACACCTGGAAGTGATACTTGAGGACTATATGGATGCTGGCTTGGGGTAAGCTGGATTAATGGCGAAGAAATTGTTCTACGGTGAAAAAAGTCTGTGCTTGCGGAATCCATGCTTGGATTTCCAGTATGTCCGTCTGGTAAAGGCTGAAATGCAAAGTGATTTTGTTTTTGAATTTGATTTTGATGCATTCCAGAATAGAAATCTGAAAATGGATCTACGGCAAACATATCTGCCTCGTCCCCATCCTTGTACTCGATGGCATCAAAAACGGTGGCCCATGCATCATCTGAGTCATCAGATCCTGGCTGTGTGTGGGACATTGAATAAAAACCGACATGTAAAGTTATTAAACTTGCTTTTCGCTTTTTTTAAAATTGGATGCTTTCAATATCTGATTTGCTTCATAATCTAATTTTTTCACGGTTATTTTCTTAACATTTCTCGAATGAATTTGTAAAGTTCTGAATTTTTTGGCTTCGTTTTTTGAAAAATTGTATTCATTTTCGTTAGATGTCGACTAAAGACTTCATTTTCGTTCTCGGTGGCCCAGGATCAGGAAAAGGCACACAATCAGCTGTCATTGCCAAGGAGTATGGTATTGGCTATCTTTCCACAGGCGATCTCCTTCGTGAGACAATTAAGAAACTTGAAAATCCACCAAAGGATATGTCAGAGGAAGAACTCAACAAGATCAAAGAGCTTGCTGAAATCATGAAGAACGGTGGATTAGTCGATGATAAGACCGTTATTGATCTCATCAAGAAGAAAATGTCAAGCTCTAAGGAAGAGCACTGGTTTATCGATGGCTTCCCACGCAAGATGTCTCAGTGCGAGGCATTCGCCGCTGAGCTCGGAGAACCAGTTACTTGCCTTTACATTAACGTACCTGAGGACGTTCTTATCAACCGTCTTCTCAAGCGCGGTGAGACCTCCGGCCGTGCTGATGATAACGAAGAGGCTATCAAGAAGAGACTGAAGACATACATCGAAGAATCTCAGCCAGTTATCGAACACTACAAGGGTAAGGGAAAGGTCGCTGAGATCGACGGTAACCGCTCCATTGACCAGGTCCACGAAAGCTGCGTTGAAGCTATCAAGAAACACTGGAAACTTCAGAATAAGGTCGAAGAAGCTGTTAAGAACTCAAAGTGCTGCCTTCTTATCTAAGAAATTGATTTTTACTATGCATAAACGTTAATTCTCAAAGAGCAATTTTTTATTTAAATACTGTCTTTTTCGGAAAAATTAAAAATTCAATTTTTGACAATGAAATATTTGCGATATGTTTCAGCAAAAATGCATTAATTCGTTTAATTGACCAAATTTATAATTTTTTTCGAAATATTATCATAAGTATAGCGTGTTAATTTATATTATGTTTTAGGAGAATATGCTCAAGCTATTGAGATTTCCTAATGATGTAACTTCATTTGATTCATAGTAAATTTCTCCTCCAATCTTTAAAAGATTTTGATCTCTAACGATTTTGCTTCCTGAGATGTTTAAGAGGAAACTGTCTATAGTAATATGTACACATATAGACTGAGATTTATTGTGAATATAGTTTCCTTGAATGAAAGCAACTCTGTATCCTTGGAAAAGAAATTTTAGACCCAAACAAATTTGAATATGAGTAACATTAAGGAACTCTAATTCCTCCTTGAATAGTTTGTACCATGTGATTTAAAGAGTACTTCTGCGTCTTCATATTTTTGTGCATCTGAAATATCAAAAGTGGTTACACCATTATCAATTTTAATATTGATATCAGCATTTTTTACAACAAGAAAAATTGTAGTATAATGTTGCATGATGAAGTGCAGTATTTCCTTTTTGATCAAGCAAAATAATGACATTAAATCAATTAACATGTTTAATACTATCAAACGAAGGAAACCTTATTAAAAAGTAAATGTTTTCATCCAAAAAAAGTTATTCAAACAATTTTTTTATTCTAATTTCTTTTTGCAAGAATAAAGTCCTGCAATAATTAGTAATACTGCAGTAGCTATAAAGGAAAAGATCATTAATAAAAGTCCAAGTAACTTATCAGGATAAAATGAATCGCTGTTACCAAAATCATGAATATATATTCTCCCATATGTTTGATTCTTCATATCAGTAATGTTAATTGAACCAAAGCTAGAAATTGAAGCCTCAGTAGATTTTAAATTGTATGTATCGGCAGAAAATGAAAAGTCTGCACTATATTCATCATTTTCGTATTCACGAGTAGCAAAGAATGGATCTTCAGCAATTGCAGTAATGAATGTAGATCTTCTGAGTGGTCCGCGATATTTATTTTCTAAATAATTTCCAAAGCCAGTTATTGTAAATACTGAATGGGCAAGTGATGAATCTGGAAATACATCATTCTTAATTTTGTTAGAATTGCCAACAATATTAAATATTCCCATTCCATGCGAATAAATTCGATTTTTATCGCCATTAATATTAATTATGCATGCTTCTTCCGCATATACTTCAATAATTTTTGGTTTAGAAGCATTTATTACATAAAATTGGTCTACTTTGCAATTAATTTTAATATATTTTGATGATTTTGGATAAATAGGAGTAGAATTAGTAATGCGGTTGCAGTATTCCAGAAATTCTTGATATGTTTTCTGTTTCGAAAGCCCTAAAAGAAGAAAAGAAATCATTAAAATTATTTTTGTCAAAATCTAGTATAGAAATTCATGATAACCCTCAACTAGAAAAATAAATACTATATGCTATAACAAATCTATATCCAGCATAAAAAATTTCACTCCATTACAATCAATCTGCCTGGCAAAGGCAAATGACGGCAAAATCACGTCAAATGATCTCAAAATTGTGTGAAAGATTGGCCCAATTGAATATGTGAAAGCTTGTTTTCCATCTACGAAAACAATTTTTGCGAAATCCATTTCGATATATTATACCGCAGTATTTTAACAAATATTTTAGGGTATATCATCAATGAATGTTGATATGAAAAAATTACCAATGAATGGAACTAACTCTTCTTGTATATGGTATGACAGTAGGTGCAGAGTAATTGTATTGGTTTCCATGAGAAACTTGGACCAATAACTCTAAGAGAAAATATTTTTTAAAAAAAATACGCCCAATTCTGTTAAAAAATGTATATTCACAGGAAAAGGTATTTAACTCAAAATCACGAAAGGCCTTATGGTGATTTTCGATATGTAAATCTTTTAAGATTTCAAAGAATTTGAACAATGTTCAATTAGAATACATGATATTAAAGGTGAATTATTCCCTTCTGAGACAATTAATTGGACCATTGAAAGCATAATGGAAAATTTGAATTGTGAATTAATCTATATTATATTCAAGATATTCTCTGATTAAGCTAAATCATTTGATAATAAAAGTTGGCCTTAAACTAAATTTTCTGGAATTTTTGACTCACATTTTGGGAAAATTTTGAAAATTTTCCGACATAAATTCAAATTATTCATTTGCCTGATGTCTGAGCCTTATGAAGAGTTAATGAGTATGTTCAAAAAAGCTGATGAAGTAATATGTTCATTATACACACTTAAAACTTCAAAAGAAGAAGATCTCGACAAATTATACCAAAGTATTAAAACCGAATTAATTGAAACAAAGTACTTTACTTTCAAAGATGTAGCCACATGTTTAGTTGATAATTTCAACCACAGATGCCATTTTTTGTTATCTTATTTCTATATTTTCAAAAAATTTTACGAAGAATATCAACCAAAGTTAGATAATGAGAAATTGAATATTAGTGATTTCTTGGAGTTTAAAGACAATCAGTATTTCATCAAAGAGAATATATTAAATCTTTACACACAAAAATCAATTTATAATGCAATTATCAATGACAATAAACTTGAATTTATCCCATACACAGAAGCAGAAGGTTTTGATCCAAATCAAAGGCTTGGAGATAATTTTCCAATTAAAAAATGTAAGTGGTTTTCAATCCTTGAATTTTGTTGTAACTGTGGTGCTGTTGATTGCTTTAAGATTTTAATATCAAAATTCAACACTGTTAATATTACGTCTACATGTGTTTTCTACTCGTTTTTAGGTGGAAATGCTGATATTATGAATGAATGTTTTAAAAAGCGAAGTCCTGATAAAGATAGAGATACAATGAGCTATGCAATTATCTCACACAACATTGATTTTATTACTTTTATGATGGACGAATACAACAGAGAAATTTTACTATCTACAAGTTGTAAACATTATAATCTCCATGCTTTCTTCATTTATTTGGATCGAACAAAAGATTTTGAAACTTGTCTTGAATACGCCACTTATTTTAATATTCCAAAACTATGTGAGTATCTCATCACTCATGGTGCTGATGTTAAAAGCCCTAATGGAGCAACAGCATTCTATAATGCCATTCTTATGGACCATAAGGATGTAGTAGATCTTTTGAGATCTCATGGTGCAGATATCAATTTAAAGTTCAATCAGTTTGGTCAATCTTATCTGTTAATTGCAGTTAGAGAGAATAATCTACAAAATGTAGAAGCATTACTTTCATATGGAGCTGATATCAATACAACGGATTATAGCGGACTATCAGTAATTCATTATGCAACTATGAATAACTACACTGAACTCCTTAATTATCTTGTTACTAGTGGTGTTGATGTTAATATAACTGATAACCAGAATCAAACTGCTCTTCATATTGCAGTACTAAATACTCAATATGAAAATTGCAAAATTCTTTTGGAGCATGGAGCAAGGGCTGATATTGCGAATAACAGAGGAGAAACTGCACTTGATATTGCAGTAAAGAATTGTTATACAAAAATTGCCGAACTTATTACATCCTACTCAAAAGAAGATTAATAAAAATAATTTTTATAAAAAATCATCTTTCATTTTTAGAACAATTGAAAAATCTATGTCACTATATTATTATCTGGTCCTCAAGCCTTAGACGAATTCAAAATTTATATATTTCATTCACTGTACAATAAATAATTTAATTTCAAACAAAAATAACAATATATATTGGTATTTTCGATTAATCATCGCAATTTGAATGTTTTTAATATATTATTATAAAATGTTCATAATTTCCAACTTTTTTATGTTTCTAGACAAATCCTTATGGCTGTAATTTCTTTTTTAAGTATTTTTTAAGCGTATAACAAATAATTTTTTTCAATATGCTTACTATTATATAGAATAGTATACTGATATGCAGTTTGATTATCTTTGTTTTTTGCAGATACATCGATACCTTGAAAAATAAGGAGTTCTACTGCATCTTTGCTATCATATTTTGCTGCAATATGAAGAGCAGTCTCCCCAAGACTAGTTACTGCATTAATATTTGCCCCATGAGAAAGTAGAAAAGCCATTATATCTTTATAATTTAGCTGTGCTGCCTTGTGAAGCACTGTATATCCGTTCACATTGCAATCATAATTTTTATTTGCATGATGGAAAGCAGGAGTTCCACGTGTATAATATTCTTGATTAATATTTGCGCCATTATTAATTAGAATTTCTGCAATTTTTTCATTATTTTGCTCTACAGAATATAGTAATGCATCATATCCGAAATCATTTTTAATTTCGACATTTGCACCATGAGAAATAAACAGTTGCACAAGTTCTTTTGAACTATCTCTTGCTGCAAAATGTAAAGGAGTAAATCCAAAAATATCTTTGGCATTGACATTCGCTTTTTTTGTAAGTAGAAACTCTGATGTTTCATAACTATTTCTAACAGCTGCATAATGAAGAGGAGTTCTTTGAGTAAAACTAGATGTATTAACATTAATCTTGCATGATGATATTAAGAACTTACATGTTTCTAAGCAATTGAATTCTGCTGCAAAATGAAGAATTGTTTTATTATCTTCGACAGTTTTCGTTAAATCAAGATTTCCATTTTTAATAATCTCATATGTTTGTTGAAAAGCTGAACACCATGGAACAATAAGTTTCTTGTCCTTCTCGAACAAAAGAAATACTGATTTCAAGTTTTGTGAATCAATTACTAATTGATAATCAAAGTCTTTAGCATCAATCAAATCATGTGTTAACATATGTTGAAGAAAAGTGTTGTTATGTGAAGCAATAGCATAATTTATGCAACATGGAAATAATGTTTGATATTTCAAGCATTCGTTAATGATATCTGTATTTCCACTAATAATAGCATTTTCAAGACATTTAGCAGTAATTGTTGGTGAATAATTCATTATAATAAAAGAAAAGATATTAACTGATCCAAAATAAGCGCAATTTTCAAGGATACTATTAGATGAAAAGTTAGGAATAGTCATATTTAATTTTTCGATGTCTCTTTCTAATGCAATATTTTTGAATTTTTCAATTCTATCATACATAATTATATCATCGAATTCATCCCATTGTGGAAATTTCATTGTGACAACAAATTCATTGTTATTTAATAGATCTGGGAAATTATTAAGAACATAAGATGATGGAATTGAAAATTTTGTCAATATTTGGTTCAATATTATGGAATAAAGAACAATTGACTTATAATTGAATTTGATTGCAGTGAGTAAACTCTTAATGAGAAGGTACTTTGAAATATTATACTTGTTAACTAAGCAATCTATCATTGAATTTAGTATTTCATTATGTGATTCCGAAGAGTTTAAGTGATACAGTCTCTCATATGTGTCTATGAAATCATTATACTTCTTTTGACTTTCCGAATCCATCTCCAAAAAAATATTCGAAAGTCAAATTTGCCTTTTAATTTTTTTTATCTCAGTTTAATCCAAATTTTTGATTAAAAAAATAATAACATAGACGTCTTCAATAAATGTTGATAGGATTTTAATGCATTCAAAATTTTATGCTGGAAAATAAAAAAATCTCAAAAATTGGAAATTTTTCTTGTCTAAACGAAGCTTGAAACAATGTTGCAAAACATTGCAAAAAGTGCCACTTTTGAAATATTGTTTTACTGAATCATAAAATGGATGACAATTATGCTATCATGTTTGTCAAAAAAATTGAATGGTATTTGAAAAAGTTTGATAGAATTTCTTCACAATTTTGTTTACCATTTAACCGATGAAGGATAATTTTATTATAAAAATCATATAATTCCACGATACTATGATTACACGCTTAACCATTCAGTTGAGGAATGATTCTTGAGTTCGAAGCAAATCAAATATATTTATATAAATGATTTTAAAATAAGTTAATAACAATATAAATAAGTATTTTTAGAAAAAATAATTAATTAACAAATAAAAAAAAATAGATAAATAAATTATATTAAGTAGAAATTTTGTCAGCCAAGAGAAGTATATTAAGTGCATTATTTCTTAACCTTGGTTCTTGCGAAAGAACAATTGTTGCATTCAATAAATTCTTTTGAGAAACAACTTTCAGAGAATTCAATTCCATCAGAACAGTAATTAAACAATCTAAAGCTTTCGTGCTTATCAAACTCTCAACGATCTTATTAAGATCCATGAAACAATCCCTTGCCAATAAAATAGAAAACATTTCCTTGAAATTCTTCGTATTTGTTTCAATCAACAAAATATCAGCTGCTGTTTGATTTCCATTTGCTCCAAGAATAAAAAGATTATCATAAGGATAAAATCCGAAATTATGATTAGAAACAACACGTTTTTTGATGATTTCCAAAGCAAGATTTGTATTTGTGTTCAACAAAACTAAACAAATATCTTTTCTTAATCCAAACTCCATCAACAATGATTTTGTGTTATTTGTTGATTTCGAAATGAAAGAAACAACATTTTCTTTGTTGATTTGTCTGTGTAAGAATTCTCTTAATGATTCAGGAAGATCAGAAACATCGAAATTAAATAGAGATTCAACAATTTCTGATATAACAAAATCAGGTGGCAAACTCAAAATAATTCCTGAAGCATGATTAAATATTTCCTGCTTAGATGTACAAACATCTTTAGCATGAGACAAAGCAACTTTAAGAAGTTTCGCACTCACGTCAATTTCAAGAGAAGAAACGAACTCAATGAAATCTTGAACAAATTGATTTGATGCTGTTCCATCGATGTCTATTTCATCAGGAAACTGATTCAATCTTGAACAAATTATACAATAAGAAAAGAAAATGTCTCCGTAATCTATTCTCGTCATTATTCCTTTTTTGAGTATATTCGAGACAATTAATGAACTTGATACAGTACAAATAGATTTGTGATGTGTTACAAAAGTGACAAAAACATGAGGAAACTTCGAAGATAATGAACAACAATTAATAAATGCTTTTGTGGAAATATCGATGTTTCTTGAATTAAAAGCTGAAAGAATACATCGATCCGGATCATTCTTAAGTAATTGACTTAATAATGATATCAAATCTCTGTCAATTTCTGGGGAATTTGACAATTTGACACTGAAAATATTTACCAAAGTTTTATCGTCAATTTTTTCTTGACACTTTTGGCAAATAATCGTAAGTAACAATAATCTGCTGTCGTCAATATCTTGATTGACAATGTATTGGAATATTAAATCCGTAATATCTCGGCTGTCTAAATTATTGCCGATAGCGGTCATGATGTCACTTTTTTCGAAAGGTTTACACAAAAATGAATTAAAGAAATCGAAAACTGGTCTTAGGACTAAATCATTGGGTATCTTCAATGAATTTGTTTCCGTGGTGTATCTGATGGACAAGAAGATTGCTGGGCGCATTGTTTTGGCTTTCTCTTCAGGGGAACAAGAAGATTTGGTTAATACGTAACTTAATATCCGCAAACTTAAATCTACGTAAGGAACCAGACAGAAGGATCGACAGAATACATGTAGTAGCTCACTGTCGTTCTTGTTGTCGATACAGAACTGACAAAATTCTTCGGCTTGAGGGAAATTATCGACGCACAAAGAGTATGAATCGATGAGTCGACATATAAGCGATGCAGGATTTTCACAGCAATTACATATTTCTTTGTAATGTTTGCAAAGTGATACTGACTCCGAAAATTTTATCAAAATTTCAGAATCTACTTCGCGATCGCATTCCAAGAATGATACACATGTAGAGGCGTTTTCTTTGATGAAATCCTGAGGGTTGTAATGGAACATTATGAGCTTGAACGCTTCTTCCAGTTTTTGGAAAATTTGATCTTTGATTTCTATATAATTTGCAATGATTTTGGCTATGGCATACGCAATACATAACTCGTGGTTGATCATTTTTACGCTCTTTGTCTTCGTAAGTTGTTGAGTTGTTTCCAAAATGAAATCACTCGATTTTTCCATATCATTTTCGAACAAAATACTGTAGAACTCGTAGTAGATCGTCTTAAGTTCTGGTAAATAATTAGTTTTGATCTTGTTGTCGTGTAAATACTCTACAGATAAGTCATATGATTTTGATTTGACGTTTTTGTTATCTTTTGAATGGAAATAAGCTGCTGATACAACAATAGGCTTGAATGACTTCTTACTTTTGATGTTTTTGCATAAAAATTCGTCAAATTCTTTTGGATTTATAATTGAATTGAAAATTAAAGTGATAATTGAAGGGTTTTCTAGTTTTGTATGGAATATTGAACTGAAAACCTTCACTAAAATGTCCTTTTTGGCCTCTTCTTTCTCAATTCCGTATTGATAAAGTAATTCGCATATGAAATCATAGTGTTCTGACATGTCATCTGTAACTGGCCTGATTTTATCGATGTTCTGGGCGATAAAACTGATAAATTCCCATTGAATTTCTGGATTTGAGATTAAATGGTACTTTTTCATCAAATGATAGATCACTGCGTTGATATTTAATGAGAGATACTGAATTGCTTCCTTAATTTCTGCTTCATAGTCCGATTTGACGGTAAATTCGAAGAAATAAATTAGAACAGTTTCAAATGAGTTCAAATTCTTGCAGTTTTTGAAGAAATCCTTAAATGATGATGCTGTATATTGCATCAACGTAGCCTTTCTTGCTTCAAAATCAGCATTTGACTCGTTTGAGTTCTTTTCAATATTTAATATTGAATAATACACGTCTTCAACGCATTTTTCTTCATCGCAGAGTACAGTATTTGTTACTAACTTCAGTACGTAGTTGAAATTGAGGTGCTTGAACATTTTTATTGTAATTACAGCAGTTTCAATTTCATTTTGCGACAAAAGTCTTTCTTTTACGAAATCAATCCTGAAATCTTCACTAGGATCAACTATAAATGACTCACATGTCTTAGAAACTAATAATTCGAAAAAGAAATTGATTTGTTGAGATGCGGACAAAGAACCGTGATTTCCAACAGGAGTATTGATCATAATGTCAACAACATCACGGATAACGGTTGGATTTTCTTTAAATCTGTTGTAAACATATTGTAATTGAATGAAACAATTAATCAAATGTTTTTTGTTCTCGCTTCCCTTGAAGAACTTGAAATACTTAGCAATAAGTTCTAATATGAGTGTAATCTGCAGTAAATCATCGGATTTCATCATATCTGCCAAATAATTCGCTTTTTTAGACAAAATATTGACAAAACGCTGTATATTTTCCTTAGAAATATCAGTATAAGTGTTCTTCTCGAGAAGGATATTGATAGCAAGAAGTTTGTCGTAATTCAAGTGCTGACTTTCGTTAATTAGAAGTAATATCTCGTTGAATATGTTGTTATAAGCATTACTATCATGTCTTGCGTATGTTGATATGATTATATGCCCATATAAGCCTTGAATTGCCGGAGATCTTTCAAGAATTTGTTTCAAATCTGAGTGATTAGCGATTTTTGTCTGCTGACTGAATATGTGTCCCAATGAGTTACTCAAATTTATCAGGTTTTCAAATGACGGAAAGTCATCAAATTTTTCCAAAAATTCGTAAATGGTTTCAAACTGAATTTGCTTTGGAGCGATAAGTGAAACCATGCAAACAAGGTCGAAGTAATGCGATTTTGTTGACTGATCGAGTGTATTGTGGATTCTTCCAATACAATAAACTGTAAATTCTTCAAATTCGACTGTTTTAGCGATAAATTTTAAGAATGGATCATTGGGATTGATTGGATTCTTCACAATGAGCTCCATAATCTTCTTAAAGTATACATTTTGAACACTCATCGTTTGAAATAAAAAAAATTGAATTGATTGGAAAATTAAATGGTGATTTATTTTTATTTCCGCACAAAATTTTATTGTCTATTTTTTTACATTTTGTATTCGCTGAGAGTGGCAAATTAATCTAATGGAGTGTTGGACATGCAGACTATAATCATATCGAACTGATCCTGTCGAAAGATCGAATATCAAAAATCTTGAAAATTTTTTCATTAAGCAATATGTGTTTTACCAACGCATTTCATACGCGATATATACATGATCGCATGCAAACATGTATTGATTGATTTCGAACCGCTTAATGAAAGCTTTTGTAAGATTAGCTTTCAGATTCAATAATCATATTACATAGATGATGCACAACAAGTATCTGTATTCAACGTATTCAAGAAAATGAATGATGCGCAAAACATTTTCGAAATCAAATTACTGTTTCCTTTCTTTCCTTTAACAATTCCTGTTATGTGCGGACAGCAATTATTCAACAGAGAATTCGATGGAGCTACTGAAACTAGTCTTCGTGGGTTTTAAGTACTTCAACAATCTCTTCCTCCAAAATTCTTGCCCCTGATGGAGCCATCTATGCCAAAGATATTGAATTCATTATGGTTGGCATAGTGTCCCAACCAACTATATTACGTGTTTGTCATTGTTCCAGATATTGCTCGCTCTTCCTGATGATATTTTGCCATTATCCAAAGAATTAGCTCGTTGTGTCAGGAGATATGGAATCAGCCCATTCATGGAATCTCTTGGAACGATCTTCAGAAGACATGTAAAAAGCTTAAAAAATTAAATATATTTAAAAAACATTAATTTAAGTGTGCATTTACCACTTTCTGACATGCTCTCATAATAACAATATATCTTTATGTTAATAACAAAAAAAGTACATCAATTATACTGGGAACTATATAGTGATTTATAATAAATTTTTAACTTTTGAAAATTCAAATATAAAGCTTGAATGTCAAAAAAAATTGAGAAAATGTCAGAAGTTGGTAAGTGCATCCTTAAGAGTTAATCATTCAAAATTTAAATAAACATCTAAGCAGGTTACTTAACCCTGATTTTTTTGAGGTATTTTCTTACATCACCTTTTGCAAGTTTGAGCGCTGTATCTCCATTATTATTCTTTGCATTTTTATCGGCTCCAACAGAGATAAGATATTGAACAACTTCAAGATGACCATTAGATGATGCCTAAATGAGTGGAGTAGATCCATAATTATTCTTTGCATTTTTATCAGCTCCAACAGAGATAAGATATTTAACAACTCTAAGATGACCATTCGATGATGCATAAATGAGTGGAGTCGATCCGCTTTTGTCTTTTGCTTCTTTATCAGCTCCAACAGAGATAAGATTTCTAGCAACTGTAAGATGACCATTCATTGATGCATAAATGAGTGGAGTATATCCATTATTACTCTTTGCTTCTTTATCAGCTCCAGCAGAGATAAGATATTTAACAACTTCAAGATGATCATTTTGTGATGCATAAATGAGTGGAGTCGATCCGCTTTTGTCTTTTGCTTCTTTATCAGCTCCAACAGAGATAAGATTTCTAGCAACTGTAAGATGACCATTCATTGATGCATAAATGAGTGGAGTATATCCATTATTACTCTTTGCTTCTTTATCAGCTCCAGCAGAGATAAGATATTTAACAACTTCAAGATGATCATTTTGTGATGCATAAATGAGTGGAGTCGATCCGCTTTTGTCTTTTGCTTCTTTATCAGCTCCAACAGAGATAAGATATTTAACAACTTCAAGATGACCTTCTCTTGATGCAAAATTGAGTGGAGTAGATCCATAAATATTCTTTGCTTCTTTATCAGCTCCAACAGAGATAAGATATTTAACAACATCAAGATGATCATTTTGTGATGCATAAATGAGTGGAGTATATCCATTATTACTCTTTGCTTCTTTATCAGCTCCAACTGAGATAAGATATTTAACAACTTCAAGATGACCCCATTGTGATGCCCAAATAAGTGGAGTAGATTCATGGTTATCTTTTGCTTCTTTATCAGCTCCAACAGAGATAAGATATTTAACAACTTCAAGATGACCTTCTCTTGATGCAAAATTGAGTGGAGTAGATCCATAAATATTCTTTGCTTCTTTATCAGCTCCAACAGAGATAAGATATTTAACAACATCAAGATGACCTTTTTCTGATGCATAAATGAGTGGAGTAAATCCATATTCATTTTTTGTTTCTTTATCGCACTTACCTTCAATGAGTGATTTGACAAGTCCGAGATTTCCATCTATGCATGCCATATGAAGTTGTTTGAGAAGAGAAATGTACTGATTTGCTGTTAAATTTGAATATTTCATGATTTTTTGACATCATCTAAGTCAAATGTATCGAAGAAGTTTTCATTTTTAATATAATCGCTGATATGAGCAGCAATGTATTCGTAATTCAGATTCATGCCCTCGGTAATTTTTTTTTATCTGTAAACTTTTCAAAATCTGAAATACCCAATAATTTTTTTTTCAGCTAACTGTTGAAAAAAAAATGATATCAATGTAGAATAGAATAGTATATTTTTAATAAAATGATGTATGTTTATTCTGATTAAACAGATATACTGCTTTCGGAGCTATAAGAATATTCTGAGTAATCAGAAGGATCATTTGTATCATAATTATCTTTGATTTCTTTTTTTGATTCAATGTTTTCTGTATTATCTTCATTTTCAAGGTTTGTTTTGATTTCGGAAGGTTTTTCTTTGTTTTTGATTTCTTTGTGTTCTTCCTTTTCATGAGATCCATCATTAGATGATTTGTTATCACTGGTTTCATCATTCTTGATTTCTATTTGTGCCTCTTCCTTATGAGATTTTTCTATTGATCTTGCACTGTTGATCGGTTCATCTTTTTTGGAACTTTCAGTAAGAAGTTGTCTTGAAACAAGATTAAAGTAAGCTCCCTTATGTGACAAAAGTTCATCATGTGTTCCTGATTCAACAATCTTTCCAGCATCGAAAACAAAAATAATATCAGAATGCTTTATTGTTGACAATCTGTGAGCAACGATGATTGATGTTCTGTTTTGCATAACATTATCAAGAGCTGCTTGAACTTTTCTTTCAGAACTCGAATCAAGAGCTGAAGTTGCTTCATCACAAAGTAAAATCGTTGGATTCTTTAAAAGAGCTCTTGCAATTGCAATTCTTTGTCTTTGTCCACCAGAGAGTGCGCATCCTTTCTCTGCAACTTGTGTTTCATATTTATTTTCCATTTTTTCAATGAAATTCTTTGCATTTGAAAGTTCACAAGCTTTTTCAACTTCCTCTTGAGTTGCATCAGGGTTACCATATTTCACGTTTTCAGAGATCGTTGTACTAAACAAGGTTGGTTCCTGGCTGACAAGTCCAAACTTCTTGTGCAAAAATCTTGGATCATATTCTTTGATGTCTCTTCCGTCAATCAAAATTATTCCCTCAGAAACATCATAATATCTTTCCAATAGTTGGATGCACGTTGACTTTCCACTTCCTGAATGTCCAACAAGAGCTGCATGTGTTCGAGGTTTGACTTCAAATGAAACATTTATAAGCACATCAACAGGCCTTGTTGGATACCTGAAAGTAACATTTTTGAACTCGATGTGACCTTGGAAATTTTCAACTTTGTCAATTCCTCCTTCAAAAGGAATATCAGGAACATGATTGCAGAGTTTGAGAATACGAGCACCAGCTGCAATAGATTTTTGTTCACTACCAACACTTGCTTGTAGCATCATGATACCCATTGTTCCAAAAACGGTAAACATATTGCAAGCCATTAAATCTCCAATTAAAAAATCTTTTGTTCCATTTTTCAAAGATTTTTCAACTAATGTTGCTGCAAAATATAAGTTTGAAAGAACATCAGCCCATATGGCAATCATGATTAAAAAGAACATTACTGATACTAAATATCCTGATATTTGCTCATATTTTGAAGATTCTAAAGATAATTTTCGAAATCTCTCAATTTCGGCATCTTCTCTATTGTATCCTCTTACAGTTCTTATAGATGATAATGATTCTTCTGCTAATGTTATTGATTTTGATAGAGATTGAAATCTAATTACATTCTTTTTTCCAATGATTGGAGCAAAGATCACAACGAATATGGTTGCAAGTGGAATTGAAGAAAAAGATATGAGAGCGACTTTCCAGCTATAAACAAAAGCCAATACAATTCCAATAATAAATTTTGTGATGTTTTCAATTTGTTGGTGTTTTATATAACCAAAGGATTGTTGGATCATTTGGGAATCTTCAGAGAGTAATGAAATGACTGAACCAATTGGTGTTACATCAAAAAATGTTACTTCGCTCTTCATCAACTGAAAAAACAATCTTTTTCTGAGTTTTGTTGATAATCTAGAACCCAATCTATCCCAAATTACTTTTCCAGAAAATGAGCTTAATCCACAAAATATTGCAATCAAAAGTATCCATAAGCAATTCTTGGAAATATATGGCATCTTATCAACAATTGGCACTGATGGATCTTGTTCATGAGCTTTAACTGATAGAGCATGGTCTGTATATGCATTGAGAATGTTCCCAAAAAATATATAAACAACAATATTTGAAGCTCCCAATATTAATGCTGGGAATATACCAACGATTGCCCAAGGATTTCTGAATAGTTCTCCATATAAATGGCCACGTGCTTGCTTCTTATCTGAATTCTCGACTTTGATTTCTTCATGCGAAGTCGATTCTCTTCTACTACCTTGGGAAGAATACTCAGATGAGTGTCTTTGATGCTCTGACATTTAACTATTTATGCTTTTAGATCACATTGAGAGAAAATTGGATCAGGATTTGAAAAGAAATGTTTCAAATTCGAGTAATTTGACAGATCGCATATTTTTTTCTTTTCAAAATTATTAAAGTGTTTCTTGATTCAAAATCATATTATGATTTTGATTGATTTGTCAAATTGAAAAGATTTTTTAACCTCGCTATCGTAAATATCGCTCTCAATTTCTGATCGCATTTTTTTAGAGATTTTTTTTCTGAGGTCGCGGTGTGGAAAATTTGGCAGGTATTCAATCAGATGGTAATTGGCTCAACTTTCTTTCCTTGAATCTTTCTCATCGAATAGACAAGGAATGGACTTTTTCTAATATTTGACCATGAAAATTGATTGTTTAAACAAGCAACAATGATAAATTTGGTTCATGTGGTCTTGTATAGTGCAAATACTTATTTCTGTTAAATAAACTTATGAATCAATTGATAATTTTTTGAAAAATTAATATTTTTGATTTAAAACGTTTTTGTAATTCATAAAGGATTCAGTTTAAGAATTATATAAAGTTTCTTTTGTAAAAACATGAATATGGACTAATGTCTTGAGAAAAATTAAAATTAGTAAGCTATATTATAATTCTTTGTTTGTTCATTCCTCAAACGTTAGTTTTATATACATGTATATGAATAAAGCTGTCCACTGTAGCATTCACTTGTTTCACAATCCACATTCAAGTAAAAGCTCATATATCTTGGATGAACGAATATGCAATTAGTCATATGTGATACTACTGGTAAAAAACTTAGAGAAAATAATCAATATTTAGTCCGATTAAAATGAAAGTCAATGTTTGAGCGTTTATTCCCAATAAATGGCCTTACTTCCATCATTTGTTAAGTCTTCAATGATTAGAATTGATTGTAGGATAAAATCATTGAACTCCTGATATAAAATTTCTTCTAAAATTCGTTATTTGTGATAATACATATAGTATAATATAATGTTCAATCAAGTCCTACTCATTCATCGGTGTCTATTGAATTTTGACTCTGATTCAATTTTGAATGGGTATGGGTATGTAAACTATTCAATTTTAGATCGTTTTCCAAATCATTTTTTATGAGTGTAATTTCAAAAGGGGAAAACTCCATCGAAGTTCAACAGTAAATGCTGAAGTATGATTATATATATAATAGAAAAAGCATAGCCATAGCTATAGAGTTATCAAAATTGTAACTAACATTTTTAGAAACAATATATCTAACAAGCTTAAACAATTTCTTCTGGTGGACGATCCTGTTCGCCCTCTGATGAAGAGCTGCGCTCTGCGGCTTCCTCTTCTTCCTCCTCTTCGACATCGACTTCCATTTTATGGTCTGGAACAATAATGAAGAGAGAGAATACTGCTGTAAGAACTGCCCAAACTGCTGCAAAGCCAATCAATGACTGGTAACGCGTCAAATGCCAACTGGATGGGAATTTCGGAACAAGATTACCAAGTCCTAAGTTCATGATCAAGTTAGCAAGAACGTAAGCAACATCGATGCATGTAGACAAGATTGACATGTAAACGCCCATATATTCCTCGGTAACTGTGTAAGATACGAGTTCGTATGGTATAGAGTTGAAGTTTGTAATCGCGATACCGATTGGCGTGAAGAGTCCGAGCAGGGCCCATTTGTTCTTGACAAAGAAAGCGCAGGAAAGGCTGACAGCTTCAATAATATGAGAAATGAAATAAGTGGTCTTGCAGCCGATCAAATTGACAACGTATGGGTGTACGCAGCCATAAATGAACGACATAAGGTTAGCGCAAGCAATAACTAACATTCCAAAGCAAAGACCTTTTGATTCTTGTTCTTCTGGGAAGACTTCCTTCATGAAGAAGGATGTTCCGAGCATTGTGAATGTATAGTTAGCTACCCAGCTAAGAACCATTAAGATGCAAGACCTAATAATTGGCTTTGGCATTTTCTTCAATGCCTCGTACATTTGGACGAATGGATTCTTCTTATGATGATGGTGTTCCTCGGCTGGAACATGTGGTTTCTCATGAGAAGCGAAAACTGTGATGATAACAGAGAGAATCAAAATGAAGAGGCAGAAATACATCGTAACTGTATCTGCTCTCTCGGAATATGTCTCTGACTTAAGGAAGAAACCAACTCCACCAACAAGATTTGGAAGAACGGAACTTAATCCGATAAGAACTGATGCGATTGAGTTAGAGATACCCTGTCTCGTTTCTGGTATGATATCTCCAATCAGGGCTCTTGAAGGAGCCATGATTGTATTAATAGATGCATAAGAAAAGAATAGAATGAATAACATCGAAACTGTTTTTCCTGCTGCATTGAATTTTTCGTGTACTCTCTTAAGTATCAACAGTAGGAGGAAGCTAATAACTGAAAAGATGCATCCGCCAACAATAAATGGTCTTCTGCGGCCAAATCTAGATTTGCAATTATCTGACCAAACACCAATGAGTGGCATTAGTGTCACACCGGCTAAAGGTCCAGATAGCCAGCATAAAAACTGTGATGTTGATGACATATTCATTGATGCCATGATTGGTTCACTCAATGAGAATAAAACATTGAATGCCATTTCGAATCCGAGAGTAGACATGCATATGCATATTATTCTTAATATAGTGTAATGCACTTCTGGCTGGGATTCGGAGTATTCTTGCATGGTAGATTCAACGGCGTCACTCATCGAGCTTCTACTGAAGAACGATGACAAAAAAATTGAATTAAATCATCGTCAAAATTATTATTAGATATCTTAAGGGTGCACACGAGAGGATCATGTAAACTTCAGAATTTAGAATCTTATTTTTAGGCATTATCTTGGCTACCTATTTAGGCTCGAAAAGCAAAAAATATCAAAAAATACAACTTGAGTCCATTATGACCCTTTCATGGAGGTAGTTTTTATCCGCTAGTATTTTCCCTTTGAATCTCTTTACAATTCGAAATCAAATTCAAAACTCAGTAGAAGAAAGGAAGAATCGACTTACTACAGTTGTAATACGAATAAATACATATATTTAATTATTTTTATTTACATAATAATTGTTTGAAGCTCATATTCCAACAAATTTTTAAATAAAAACATTAAAATGTTGAAAATGTTCATATATTTTAATAGGGTTTTGGCACTTTATTGAGGAATTACTACATACATAGTCGAACTGAACTTGATATTTTGAAATTTAAATTATTTATCAAAATTAAAATTTAACTTGAAATTTATAATTATTTAGTCATATTTTGCATAATTCTAAGTAGATTTTGTAAAAAATCAAGAAAGAAAAATTTTAACGTGCTTTATTTTTTCTTTTTTATAATAATACATATTATTATATAATTAACATATTCATAATGTTTCACCCTTTCAAAAATATAATCCTCCTCCTCTCAAATAAACGTACATACGGGTGGCCTCTTTTTTCAAAAAATTAAAATTTGAAATTTTGGGCTCAAATATTAGAGATTTTTTCAACCTTCAACGATATATGTTGTCTATATCAGACCTCCTTTCTTTTTGATACTTAACATTGTTCCTAAATCTTAGCCGTTAAGGCTGTTCTGAAAATATTTTTTTTTTCGAAAAAATTCGAAAAAAATTCTTAAAATTCAAAAATCCCTTAATTCCTGAGGATTTTGGAAAAAAGTTTTTACATGAACATGTGTATATTATATGAAGTATATTGATAAGGTAAAAATCAAATTTTATTGCATATTCATCGAGAAAATAAACTAACGAATCCCTCAAAATTGAGAGGGTAATCCTCCTCCTCTCAAATAAACGTACATACGGGTGCACCCTTAATGAAATATTCGAAATAATTTGCCTCAAAAAATGTGTGCTTTGAGGAATGTTTACATTGAATATTTTGTGAGAGATGAAAAATTTTGGTCTCTGAAATTTATAAAATATTTCGATGTTAAGTACTCGATGTACGTCAATATTTCTGAATTCATTATCAAAATTTCCGATAACTCACAAAAATTCAGACGACTCTGAATTTAACGAAATACAATACTACTATTACTATCTATGTTTTTATTAACGAAATATTTTTTTTCAAAGTTTACGTGAGGTTACTTCAATATTTCATAATACTTGTTATTTATGTTGTTGGTGATTAGGCCCATAGTTAGAAAAAAATTAACGATAAAGCTGATTCTCATAAAGAAATGGTTTATTCTGATTAATTGCGATCATTGTTAGAGTTAAATTCTAGATGCCCATCGATAGTAAATCAATCATGAATGGACGAAACACGTGAACTCTCTATTATCAGATGTGATCCATTAAAAAGGGTATGAAATTTTTCATCGGATATGAATGTGGACTATTATGAGCATTTTGATTTTGCATTCTTTCAAAACATCTCTGAGAAACCACATTACAAATCTATGAACAATCGAGATATCGTTGATATTGTTTAACATTCATTATTCGAAAGTGCATAGTTAACATTTTCACTGATTAATTTTTTATTTTAGTCTAAATTATCTGAATAATTTTACAGATATGAATTTTTCCTTTTTGTGTATGTTAATCAAATGTGTAAGCCAATAAAATGTATTTTTAATGTTTTCGCTAATGATTTCTTGTGATAAAAATTTGAGATAAAAATCCTGACAAATATAAATAGTCAAAATGAGTGGATTACGAAGTAGTACTTGATATCGATAGGCCATTCTGCATGGGTCCAGATAAGAACAAGGGCATTAACTATTCTTAACTTAAATCAAACTGATATCATCAATTAATTCATATAACAATCATGTAGAACTGTTATATATCATTCATATAATCAATTATAAATACATTTATCATCAAAATGATTGAACATATGAAAATTGCAAAACTATTTTGGAATCATCACTAATATGCATATCCAAACGAACTCTTAATACCATATTGAACGATACTTAATTGATGCTAAGTGAGAAATCGTATATTCAGAACTTTATAGACATTTTGATTCAAAGTGCAATAAAACATATATAAAAAATCTAAGGATATAATTCAAACGATTGATGTTCATTCAAGAACATATCTTTATTTAACAAAGAAGTTAAATGAATTGATTGGGTAAAAAGTTTTCATTGAATGCACATACTCTAACAAATCCATATGAATATTTAACCAAAAGTTATATTTATTATTGCCTCGAACTCCATACTATATTAATTGAGTGAGAAAAATGCTTTCATTATATACAAATACTTGAATAAATCCATTCAAAAATTTAACTAAACGAAGGTTAAATATCTTATTGCCTCGAACTCCATATATAAACTATCTCATTCGATAACCACTGGGTCTGAAATAAGAATGACATATCATAGAAGAGTTATAGTTCTAAAAATAATAAAAAAAATAATCAAAATATAAATAAAAATAATTTTAACAAGATCTTTGATGAGTATCCTTTGATACCCAGCAAGCGCAAGCTCTAAGGATTGCAGCGTTCTTCTTCATCCTTATGTCCTTCTTGCACTGCTCTATTTCCTCTCTCAGTCCGTTCTGCAAAGCAACAAATGCGGCAGTTTCATTCAATCCAAACCATTTCAATATTTTGAATGCGTTCCTTGGCTGATCAATTCCAGCAATAATTGTTCCGATAAACGAGTCCTCGAACTTATTACCAACGAGGATACTCGCGAGTGTCTCTGTCAACTGATTGGCCGACTCTACGTCCAATCTTGGTACGACATTTACCAAAAAGTTTCCGAGTTCTGTATTCGACAACTGACCGAAATGTGCTGCAGCTTCAATCATCACGTCTGTTGTATCTACTCCTAGAGCTTTGATCATAGCGAATGCTCTCGAGTACTCGTTGTTTTTCAGCAACGTTACGCACGCTTTTCCTTTATCCGCAGATGAAACCAATTGAACATTTCGTCCAACTTGTCTTTGATACTCCAAAATCACGGAAACATCGTTCAATGACTTCTGGTCGAAATGCAGGACACTTCCCGGTGGAAGAAGAACAGAACTGTCAACTGTGGATGATAATAATGTCATGGATGTCAAAGCGGTTTTAAGTGAAGTGACAAAATCTGACAATTCTTGTTTTGAGAGGTTTCTTTCGCCTGCGAAGAAATCTAATGAGCAGCTGCGGTCTAATGCCCATGAGGAGAGTATGAGAAGACAGTGGATGCAGGAATTGGAGTCAAATATGACTAATAATTCTTTCAAGAAGTTATAATCAACGTTGTTCAATGCGGAATCGAACAACTTGTGTAACGGATAGTAGCTGATCATCTCTGTAACTGCTTCTTTGACGTCTTTGCCTTGGTAATCGATGTTTTCGGAATATTTATCTGTATCATCGAAAGAAAGTAGCTCAAACTTGTTGGAAATCAATTTAACTTGGTTGGAAGCGTTGGAAATGTCTAAGAAAGGTAAATCTGAGGTCTTTGGTTTCTTGATTGAGATATGATTTGGTTTCCTCTTGAAAAGTTTGAGTTTTCCTTGTTGGCAATCGATTCTCATGAGGCTAGGATATGAAGAAACGTCGTTCGGAAGCTGGTAGATGTCGTCAAACAAATTAAATTTAATTGTTGGCGATTCGAAGAGACATTTAGTGTCTTCTCCATCACCGGAAGGAGATACACCGAGTAATGACATCATCTTGTTGATATTCGTCTTGTCAATGTCAATTCCGTATTCATAAAATGAATTTATCGCGTCAAAGAAGTCGTATTTGTTGGCAAACTCACATAGTTCTTGGAGATTGTCTGATTTGTACGACTGATTGTATTTTGCGAATAATCCATTTTCGGCTAATCCCAAAAGTGACAAAAGGAAGTTCCTCGATTTGAAATTTTCTTTTGCCATCTTTTGGAGTTTTCTGAGATCTAATATCATCTTTGATTCCGATTCCAATGAATTAATCGTGAAATCTTTGAGGATACTTGAAATCATTTCATCTGTCATTTCGTCGTTAAGGAGATCCAGGATCTTGCTATTGGATAATGCGTATGGTTTGCATTTAGCAAAGAGATCTTCTTGCTTGTAGTTCTTGGAAATATCTAATACGGCGTGGGGATCAGTCATTGTTGCAATTGAAACGATCATTGACATCAAGACGTCATCATTAAGGCCAGTAATGAAGTCTGAAAGGTTCTTGCATGATGGATTCATCTTTAATATCCATTCTTTTTCTTTTTCTCGGGAATTGAAGATATTCTTAGCTCTGATGATCAACAAAAGTTGGCTGAATCTCATGATGTTGTTAATCTTCGTTGTTTCGACGTTGTATTTGCTAAGATGCGAAAGACATTTATTATATACTTTGTCTGGGCTTTCAAGGATTCTATCTGAGTCGTATGAGATATCAAGCATCTCTTGCCACTCTTTGTTCGGAAATCTCTTATAGAATAAAATATTTGTGTTTGATGTTGGCGGAAATAGGGCCAATAATGTCTCATAGAGTGGTATTCTGTTCTCATTCTTGAATTTCTTAGTGATTTCTAGTATTTCAAGATGATATTTCTCCATATCATACATCAAACTCAAATCACAAAGGACAGAGCATGCTTCTTTCTCATCCATCTTCTTTATATTCTCAAGAAGTGTAGGAATAAGCGGCTCAAGGTCTTCCTCACCGCAGTAATCAAATGGATCCCCTAAAGTTTCAAAAACTTTCTTGGCACTTTTATCGTTCCTCTCAAATATTTCGAAATGTTTTGAACGAGCATTCAATTTTGTCATTGTCTTGCTTTCGAAGAACTGTGCGACATCGCGTGGTTCAAGACGTTCGTAGCTGTAAACAAGACCAGAAAGCGGCTCGTTTTTGACAAGATCGATGAGGAATGACTTGGAAACGTCGTTGGGACTGAGACTCTGATAGATATATTCTTCTACTTCGACACCAGTGTTCTCAAAGACCTTTAGAACGTTCTGGAGGGACTTTGTCGATTTAATTTTGCTGAAAATGAACTGTTCAGGGGATTCTTCAAGCATTCTCGATGAAGTCGTCAATAACTGCTTTACGTAATGCGAAAACATCATCAAATGTTCGGAATAAATTCCATCAAATTGCATTATTAAGTCATTTATCTTCTTCTTGAGTACAGAAGGACTCTCCGTGAAAGCTAGATCCGAAATATCAGGATACTTTTTCTCTTTTACAAAGATTTTTTCAATATATTTTTGTAAATCTGAATTTGTTACCAAAGTATTGCATCTTGAGAGTTGTCTGTGGGAGCATGCAAGATCTAAGATGGCTGTATCGCGTTGTTCAGCTGGAATTGTGACAGATACTTCTTTTGCCTTATCAATGGTGTAATCATCGACCAAATCCATTGGGAACTCGCGTGTAAGGAATATTGATGATTGTTTAGAATCATCATTTGGTAATTTGACATGATCGAAATAATTTTTGCGGAATATTGTTGAATAAGCTGTAGAAGGATATAATTCGAGTATATTCATGAGTTTGACGAGATTCTGTGGTGGGCAATTCTTGAAATAAGTATCATATGGATAAAACATAAGTCGAGATTTGAATTCTTTGAAAATCAACGAAGAAGCTTGAGCTTTTTTGATTGCAATTGATACGTATTTGTGAAGATCGCTATCGCTTGGTAGTTTAGACTGTAATTTTGTGAGAAAATCGAGTAAATCTTGGTATTCTACTTTCTTCAAAAATTTCGGAAGGAAAAGAAGTGAAAACAGATCGACAGCTATAGACTCTGGGAAGTCTTCAAGCTTATGGTCTGTAAGGAATGATTTTATGGCTCCATAGCTCTGAATAAAATCAAAATCTGTTTCCCAACTTTCTTTCGAGATATTTATGAACTCTGAGTCTCTCGTAAACGGAAGTATATTATCTGCGATGCACTCCGGCGTAATTATCTTTGGAATGGAGTTTTCTGTAACTGGAGACCAATCATCACCTAAACCAAGGACTTGGGCCAGAATAAGTTGGTTCTTTACTTTACGAGTGATAATGTGGTCTGGTAATTTGTTGAGTTGCTTTAACATTTGTGTCGTATTTAATTTGTCAATTTGAATTAAGAAATTTACGATGCCAAAAGTAGGGAAAACGCGACTGCAAGTTCTTCCTGCGATATCAACGAAATGCATTTTGTATCTTTGAGACTGATTCGCCAATACAATGGCATCTTCTTCAAAATAAGGATCAATTGCAGTAGAAAGTAGTTCTGCAGATTCAAGTTGATGTGATTCGAAGTTGCACATCAACCCTTCGTATAATTCCGATATGTTGACAGCTGTCTTACATCTTAAATCGAATAGTGCTTGAAAATTGAATGGAGTAATTGATATTGGGAAAGATGAGACGATGCGACCGATAAGATGAAGCGGGAATTTTTCACTTTGAGAGATTTTATCACATAATTCTAAACTGGCTCTGGTATGTATAGTTTTAAGTGTTTTGAAAAACTCAAATGGGAAATGCTTAACAAGGTCGAGTATTTGTTCGGGATCGTTCATGACTAGTTCCGATAATTCATTCGGATCAGAAAGTGCAGGATGACTTGCTGAGAAATCTAATGGAACTTCTGGTCTCTCCTTTGAGTCTGTAAGTCTATTTATGATGCATCTGACTGTCCAACGAAAGAGAATTTTCTTGACATCTTTAATTGGATCGTCACCGGGTAATTTCAGGAGGGGAGCAAGAATAGACATGAATTGTGGGTCGTTCTTCAAGAATAACAAGCTTTCTTCTATTTGCTTTAGAAGTAAATGCTTGTAAAATTCGACCCAGTCTTCCTCCATCATTTTTACTGAAATTTAAGTGGAAACAACATCACTTGATACTTCCTTATATTAATTCGATATTATTCGTATATTCTGACAAAATTTTGTAAACTTCTGAAATTTTTTTCATTTTTATGTTCAACAATGACATATTTTTCCTTCATTTCAGATGATTACACAGTATTAAATCAACATGTTGATTAGCTAGCAATTGTTTAATAGTATTCTTCTTTCTTCAAAATTGTTCAAATTCCTCAACTTATATTTATTTCAGAGAACTTATAGCAACATTATATTTGCATTGAACACAAAACGATAAATGAACTTTTCTATTCTTCAATGTGCTTTTTGTCAAAAAATGGCTTAGAAATATTCTTTCTAGGCAATCACTTACTTTACCTAAACCAACCATTAAGTTAAAATTATTTCCTCGACTTGTAAATTGTACTACTTGTTTCAATTTTATGCTTGTTTAATTCTAAACATAAATAAATATTTTATTTTCATTACAGACTTTAGAGATTAATCTTGAATGTAGTAAATATTAATATATAAGATGTTTTTGTATTAATTTTCATATAAAATATATACTGTTTGAATTTTTATCAGCTATTGTTTTGATTTGTCAAATTCCAGAATGTTGTAAGCACTGATACTAAGGGAAAATTGAGCCGCAAACTTACAATCCTCATTTAAAGAGTTTTGAAAAATTATCAATGAAAAATATCTCATTTTCACATATTTGTGGTAAGAACTAGAATCTCGAGTAAAAATATGTGAGATTAGATTATCTTATTTTTCTAAAAATTTCCAAATTTTTTTCAAATTTTAATTTTTCATTTTCAACTGCTCAATTTTGTTATTGATTTTTTATTTTATATAAAAAATTTGGAATTTTATTAACTTGAAGTATATCTCCTCTCCACAGTTAGATGCAAATTTTCGGGAAATTGATTACTTTTTCTCAGAAAATATAATATCATTCAATAATCCATCGAGTACACCAAAATTAACCTACGAGAAAACATCTTTCAGACATCAACATACAAATCTAGGCTCATGTAACTTTAGAATAATTTCTGCTTCATTTTTCAAAAAGTTCTTTGCACTTGATTAATGCAACTTTTCACTCAGTTCGTTTTTATTACCGTCAGACATCTTAGTGCATTAATAAAATATTATCCAGCAGTGGATATCAACTAATTACTTGTTTAATTTATTTTGTATTATATATTCCCTCAACAATACGCAGTAATCCAGCAAAATATCTATTCCACAGGAACTTGAAGCTCATCTTTCCCTTTTACAAGAAAAAATCTAATTTATACAGATTTTGTAGATTTTCCTTATTATAACATTAATTTATATAGCACAAAGTTTTGATGCAACAAATGGCACTCATTTTTACATCGTATTTACCCCCATCTACAAATTTTGTAATATTTTTTCGATTTTGTTATGTTTCTATGCTCTTTAAGCTAGTTAAGTTTCTTATTTCTGTATTCTATTACGTTATCTCTATTGTAAAAAGTATAATTACCACGAGATTGTTTTTTTATTATTTGAATTAGCTTGTTGAAGCTTCAAACCTTATTAAACATACTCATAAAATCGCATTCTTTTTATTATATAATAATACTCGATTACAAATAAAATTGTTTTAGGAACATCCCCCTGAATAAAATAAATTTTTAATTCATAATGAATGAGATTATTCAGAACTATACTTATGCTTTGTTGGCAGCATTACTATACACTGCACTTAGGACATTTACCCAGTGGATTATGGTGTTCAGAAGACCTCAAATTCGCCTGAAATTAGATAAGCTTCAAGAACTTGAAGCCGAAATTGATGAACATGAGGCAAATGAACGCAAAAGGCCAGAAAATCCAGAAAGAAAAGTTCCAAAACGTATTCAAAAAATACAATTAGAAATTGATCAATTAAAAGTTGAAATTCAGCGATCAACAATGTTCATCAATACTGCCTTATCACTTTCATCATTAATATTCAGCTATATAATCGGATCTTTCTTCGAAAACAAAGTCTGCATTAAATTCCCATTCTCAGTAATATATCCACTTAACAAAATGACCCACAAAGGTCTGGATGGTGAGGACTATACAGAAGGATCTTTTTCATCAGTATTCTTTTTGATGAATTTATGGACCAATGAATTTGTTGTTAAACTACTTAATTTCAAGCTTCCATCCAGCGGAATGTTCCCTAATATAATGAATCAAATGCCAATGCAGATGGGTCATTAATTATAGAGTTTTCCCATTTTGATTTTATTTTTATAAAGTATATAGCTTATAATATCATCTATGAGTTTAACATTTTAATGGATTTTTACAGACTTTCCAAATTTCAAAGATTTCTAAATTTATCAAAATATTATTTTTAACTTTATACTGATAAATGAAATCTAGAGCATAAATTGGAAGGCTGGATCAATGCATTTGTTTGTTTGAAGCAAATGATCTCTAAAAAGAACTTGAAATAAGAATATTTTATGAACTTTTTGAAAATTCTAAAATAAATGGAATTTTAGATACATTGTAATATATTTATTAAACGCTTTTTAATTTGCCATTTCCTTATCGAGGAATTTCTTGTTGGCAAAGCAGACCCACCACTTATCAGCCTCTGGGCCAAGGGAGAAGATTCTAGCGAGGAGTCTGTTGCCCATCTCGATACGGAGCTTCTTGAAGTACTCACGAAGCTGAGTCTTTTGATTATCAGCTGGAGCTGTAACATATGAATCAATTATGAAGCCGCCCTCGCCTGGGATTGGGAATGGCTTTAAGTTCCAGCCATCGAGTTCAAGCTGGCATTTTTGCTTGTTAGTCTTATTTTTAGCAATGAACTTCAAACATTTCATTCCGTAGAATGTGAGATAAATGATGAGACGGTCAGCACCTGTCTTAGCTGGGAAATCGCGCATGAAAATATTTGTGCGGAAGTGGTAGATAGCTTCATCAACGATATCAAATTGTGGTCCGTTGTTTGTTTTGACTGTATCACGGAGCTGAAGAATTGGAAGGCCACTGATCATTTGGGCATTAACGGTTCCGAAAGCGGAAATCTTAGAGTTCGGATTTGCCTCGGTTGGGTACCCGCTCATTTATGACGATAGTTCTTTCTATCGTCTTCACCTCACAGACATTCAGAATGTGGCTTTCATTGTCATATTAACTTGAAAGTTATAAAAAATGAAAATAAAATAATTCATCACTCTAGCTAACAATTCAGATTGACATTGGACCAACAATTTTTTTGATAATAAATTTGCATTCGCTATAATGATAATGCAAAATGAAAATCACATATAAATTATGCATGGAAAATAAATGTCTTATCTTGATACTGCTAAAATTTGCCAAATTACCATAAATTTAATTATTATCAAATTAAATGAAATGATAAGTTCAGTTATTCATTGAATATATAAGTAATCATAGTTTCATTATCTAATTTTGAAACTTCGTATAATTTAGAAAATAGTCATCGGGATAACCTAATTGGTGCAATTTATATACATGTATTAGACAAAATCACACTTTTGATAAGAAAAACAGAATGACGACTTTTTTCTCAATTGAAAATTTTTCCGATAGATATCTTCATATGTTAATGTATATTTGAAATGATATTACCATTTCAGCCAATATAATTTTTTTTAGATTTTTGAATTAAAATCGCACCCGATAAGAACTTTTTAAATGCTCTCTTTCCTGACAATTGCTTTTTATCCTGAGTTTTCTAGATGGGTACAAGGGCATACCGGAATCGGCTTTGATGGTGCCACAAGTGACCATCATAATGTTGTCATATTTTATAATAGACTTATTCATAAAGGCGACGGAATTTATGAATAGGGTACCCTATTTATGAACAGTTAGAATTTGGAAAAACCGTCGCAAGTATGAAAACCCTAAATATGGAAAAACCATCAAAAGTATGAACAGGTAGGTGATCGGAATCTTCATATTTTTTATTTGGAATTTCCAAACAAAAGTTGTTTCGAAATTCCAATCAATTTGGAATTTAGAAACAAGGATCTAATAATCAATTATGTATGGAAATTAGAAATAATCCATATACTATATGCTATTGTTTTTCACTTTTTTCTAAAAAATCTTCTAAATTAATTTAGATTTTATTAATTTTTAGACTAAATGCAAATACACTTGAATAATTTCTGTAATTATTGAAGAAGGCTTAAACTTATATCTTAACTTAAATTCATGAATATTCTTATTTCTAATTTCTTTTTCCATTTGGCAAATAAAGGGTTATCCACACTTGTCAACTTATTTATGAATAAACATTGGAGTTTATAAATTCCAAATTGATTGGAATTTCGAAACAACTTTTGTTTGGAAATTCCAAATAAAAAATATGAAGATTCCGATCACCTACCTGTTCATACTTTTGACGGTTTTTCCATATTTAGGGTTTTCATACTTGCGACGGTTTTTCCAAATTCTAACTGTTCATAAATAGGGTACCCTATTCATAAATTCCGTCGCCTTTATGAATAGGTCTAATCTCGACGGGTTTAATATGGTAACAGGAAGTGAAAGTATGAAAAGCTGCAAGAGAATTTTCTGGAAAAAATATGATTGCAAGCGTTGGACTGAATATTACTACGGTGCTATTCCAAAGATACTCGTTAATCAAGGAAGTATAACAGCTAATTCCGGTGGAGGCGTGTTAAGATGGATGGTTGCACAGGTTCCAAACAACTGTGATTCTTACGATTATATTCAGATAAATGGAAATTCCGAAAGTTCACATATTTTTAATCCGTTGAGAGTTGAAAGCAATAAACGTCATTGTATGTTCTTTGGTTCTAATTCTAACCATAGCTTCACATTATACAAGAGCAAGTTATCACCTGGAAAGTTATTTGTCGAAAACCTTAATATTCCGAATTCAACAGTCGAAGTTACAGAGAATAATATGACAATTGATGACTGGAACAATATTTTCCTTTTCTATGAGAAGAATGAATCCGATACACACTCCGTTGTCGGTGTTCAAAGTTTCAACAAGACAAGCAACGAGACAGTCTACAGTAACTTCTGGAGAACATCAGAAAGAGTTATCGAAGTCAAAAAGATCCCATTCGAATATAACGCTAAGTTTGGTTACAACTCAATAGAACTTGATAACGAGACATTCACATACATCCTGTTCCCAGATGGAAACCAAGTATTTGCAACCTTCATCAACACTCAAGATATCTTCTTTGACAATGGTCAGAAACTGAATGAAGTCCTCACAATCAACAACAATACATACATTGGCTTGAAACCGAAGAATCCGGTTCAACTCGAGTTTTATGTTACAGAAACAAACAACGAGTGTGAGACGGTTGATGCGATGATCAATGGTGCAGACAAACAAGCGGTTTTCGATTCTTCAAACCTCGGAATCAACAGGAAACATTGTCTCATTCTAGCATCGAAATACGATATGGACTACACATTATACTACAGTTCAGACATGAATCGAAATAATGTTGTCTACATCAGAGATATAAATCAAAATTCAATAGAACACAATCTTCATGAACACAGAATACATAATATTTCGAAAACAAATTTTTCATTGGTTGTTCTAAACAATATCGACAACACAGGCAAGTTCGGCATCTATACTTGCAAATTTTCATCATCTTCAGTTTCAACAGAAGGACTGATGACAGGATTGTTCTTCGGTAACATCGAACACTCAATTTCACCTAATATCCAAATGAAGAATCTCTACATTGCAAACTTTGATAAACACACTTTGAACATTTCTAACACTGAAGATACAATCATTGACTTCCACAGTAAGGAAGGATTCAAATCTACAATCATCATATTCAACAAACAATACTTCATCAGTCAAAACGAAGTTTATGACATTCAACGACCATTGTTTGTTCGATCTTCATCAGGATATCACATCTTGTATTTCAAATTGATCCTCGTTGAATATGGTTGCAAGAATTCATACATCATCAATGGCAATGGTACATCATATTTTGTCAATCTCCAACAGACAGATGGTTTAATTTGCATGCACTTCGTTTCATATTCTGATTCTCGTATCACTGTTTTCGATCCAGAAGATGTTGATTTGATCAGATACGGAAACAACTACATGATCGATAATTCATATTCAATTGAACGAGGTGTCACACTTCGAATCAACAATACTCAACGAATCAACTCAATTGCAGGTGTTGCAAGCATCGAAGCGATAGAATCGAATCCAGAAGAATTTTCAATAGGAATCTTTAACAAACAATTTGATATCTCAACATATCCAAAAACAACAATACATGAATCAAGAGAAGGTTTTAACGAAATTGACATTCAAAAAGATGAACTTGTTATTTTATCATCAAACTGTGAATATTATCAAAACATGATTCTTTATCTCAAATCAACAAATTCACTTCGAGAAATTAATATCAATTTAGAACAAAAGATTAGAAACAGAAAATCAGTCTACATTCAAACAACCGATGCAAATTGCACAATTATCTATTACTTTTCAAAATTTGACAATGATTGCTACTCATTCAACATGGTAAGTGATAAAATTAATCAACAATACTTCATGATTGCAGAACCAAACAAAAGACACTGCATAGCAATGATTTCGACAAACGAAACGGATATGATATTTTACACAGAAGATCAAGTTACAAAAGTTGATACAATCAGAGAATATGAAAAACAAACATTTAAATACATTGAATTCACTTCAAATAATGAAACATATATCATGATCAAAGAAACATCTATCATCGGAAATGAATATGTATCAAACTCTGACAATATATATTCAGAAGTCAAACAACTTCATGAAATCAGTGGAGATTATTATATTGCACATCCAGGATATAACAATGTCTCTTTGTCTAAGACGAGTATTATCTATCCAAAAGAAACAGGTTTCAAAGTTTTTGTTGTATTTGACACAGAGTCAGATGTTCATTTCATCAAGAGCAACAAGACTGATATTATTTCAGAATTGGATGAAACTCTCGATGTCGAAACACAAGATTCATCAATCAAATTCTATCTTTTAGTTCTTCCGGATGGTGATTATTCATATAATTTCAGTTTCAAACCTAAATACAGTCAAGTTTACTGGAACACATCAACAGTTGAGTCAAATAAGAAACACATCTTAGTTTTGTTTGGAGATCTCAATTATAATGATAAACAAGTTATCCGAACTCCAGAATTTCCTCAAGATGAAACATTTAATGTATATGAATCATGCATATTCGGTTTCAACAAAACAGAGATAAGTAATACAATGAAAACATTGAGAACAGACTGTCTTATAATTGAATATATTTCATCATCAACAAAGAGATCTGGTATTGTTGGTATTTATGATATTGGTTTCATCTCACCAAATTGTCGATCTTATGACAAAATTCTCTCATATGATGAAAATCATAAATTTGATGGATTCATCGATCCAGTCAAAGTGCCAATATTCACAGATTTGATATATGGTCCTAATTCATACAGAGATTCAAAATTTAAGACACTTGTGATCACATATGAACATGATGATAATTTCAATCATTTTCTATACTTCAATGATGAAAAGAATCTCATGAAATGTGATCATTCTCCAATTTCGAAAATGATTCATTCGGATAAAACATTTGTCATCAAATCAGTTTCAGATTATTACAACGATACAATCTATCATCTTAAAATGGACAAAGACTGTGACACAATTGATTTACTTTTCAATCAATAGGGTAATCATTTCACAGTTGATCCTCTCCACTACAAACCGAATAAGAAGTATTGCATTGCAACATTAACAAACGAGAAAACAGAAATCACGTTAAAGAAGTACGATTATTCAGATTCAAGTTACAGCATGTTTTTCTCAGATACATTCAACATGGAAGAATCGTTTGAAATTAATGAAACAAATCACAAATACAAATTCTATTCAATGATAAAGATCATTACAAAGAATAATTGTATTTTCCCATATTGTGGAATTATATTTGAAGAAAAATCTAATTCAACACAGCCAAATATATATCATTGCAATGGATTCAATCATTTGTTTGAAGAAAGGTCTCTCGTTTGCCAGCTTTTCGTTTCACAGTTAGGATATAACTCATTTAGTCTTCAGAATTATGAAGCAACAACAATCAAAGTTTCCAAATCAGATAAATTCAACACATTTGTTGTTTTCCACTCAATACAATACACCAATGAATCATCAAGAAGAATCATTTCAAGTTGTGTCATGAATCCAGATTTCATATCAGTTTTGTGTGGTAAACACGACATTGAGTTCACAGTGTATCAATTAGCTAAAGATTGTATCATTAAATACAATGTGAATTATTTCAATGATTTATATTTCACAAATTCAGAAACATCAGAAAACAGTACATATTGTGTCATCCATTTAGGAACAAGTGATATGACAACAGTTTTATTCAAAGATTCAAAAACATCTGATTTGAATTCATTTTCATATTATGATTCATTTTCTATGGAATCAACACCAGTTATTATCAATGATGAATTCACAACAATTGAAGACAAGAAATCATTTATTCTTGAATACAAAGTTGGTGAAGGCAATCCATATGGTCATGTTGGTATCACACACAACACCAATATATATTCATGATAAATTCGACTATCCTGAAAAAATCAAGGATCCAGAATCAAAAGAAAATCCAAATGAAACAAGCACAAATACTGACGAAACAAATACAAATACTGATGAAACAAACACGAATACTAATGAAACAAACACAAATACTAATGAAACAAATACAAATACTGATGAAACAAATGAAAAAACATCAAATCATGATATTTCCATTTCAGCAAAATTTGGAAGAAATGCTGTAAAAATTTCAAAATATGATGTGACAAATGTTATTACTCCAGTATCATCTGGTAAAAATGTGTTTGTTGCTTTCTTGAACTATAATGAATTCACTTTCCCAGGAATGGATGACATCAGAGAGGTTATTATGCCAAAGGGATCATTCAAAGTGAAAAGCAACAAAGATAGCGGAATTCTCGAATTCGTTGTCTTTGCTCTTGAAAAAGGTGAATCAACATTAGATTTCATCATCAACCAAGACAAGAAACAATATCTTATTGACACTGGATACAAATATTTCATCTCAAATCACTTAGTTGTTTTCATTGGATCAGATGAATATGACGTTACATCATATATTTCATATCAAATCTCAAACAACGAAAACTTCCAGACAGAGATATACTTGTCATACACGATGGATGATAATCCAGACATAATTAAAGGATCAAAATCGTTACATAACATCGGATTTGCAATTTTTAGGATTATTTCTAATGATGTTTATAAGAACTCATTCATTGGAATATCATCTATCACAACACAAAAGCAAATTGATAAATCTCATATAAGCGGTAATTTCCATGTTTCTGCATATCCTCATATTTTCACAAATTCAACATCACTTTCTTCACACGTTTCATTACGACCAGAGATTTTCAATCCAAGAGTTTCGATAGTGAGTGAGATGAGTACAGTCAAGATCAGTCGAAATTCATTGATCATATTCGATCCATCAATCGGAGAAGATTATTTCATCACAGCAGTTTCCAACGGCGTCAAAATCAATTTGACAGAGAAGAAGACACAAGCAATTGTCACAAAGAAAGAAACAGAGATCAGTGTCAAAATCATCAAGAAAGACACAATCAACAGGATTCCTATGAACATATACAAACTCGACTATCTTCAAGAGAAATGCAACAGAATGATTATCTCCGGTGGATCAGAAGACATCACATTGTGCAGTAAAAACATGAGCAAATCAATGAAATGCACACATGTTATCTCTAAAGATAACAAAACATGCATCTTCAAATCATTCAGTTCTAAGTATTCTAGATCAGAAATTAAATCAAATAAAATCAACATTGTCGAAATGTTTACACCAGATGGAACACCAATCAAGCAATCTATGGCAGATTCAAATCTCTCAATCAGTTCATATTTTGTTTCTGTCATCAATCCACCAGAAGACATCGACGAACAAGATTTCTACTTCACTGCGAATATGAAGAACCAAAACAACGAAATCGAATCTCCATATCGTATTGAGAGTGATGAAATATATGAATTCGAAGTCAAATCAAACCCTGGCATTATTGCTGGCTGGACAATCTTCTCTATATTCGTTATTGCTGCTATTTTAATAATTTATTCTATTTATACACAGACCAAGAAAGCTCAAGTTGCTAGTGATGATTACAGCGCTTCATCACTAGAAAGTTCAACAAGTCTTTCAGATGCTACAATTCTGTGATTCCTATTGATATTATTAGTAACATCCATTTAAAGTATCAATTAGAATATATTGAATATTTTAACATGATTTGTACCTTTTTAAAATCAAGTCAATGGACATGTTTTCCTTGTGACCGAATGCATTATATTTGAGTATATGCATTTTATAGTGACATTTTTCCCCAAAGGGATGCATTCGATAATAAAAGAAATAATAAAATGATATATCAATAGTATAATTAAAATATGAAATGAATTGCTTTTAAAAGAAGTTTTTGGATTGACTTTATCTGAATGGGCTTTACAGGGAATTCTAGTGAATAAAATTGAGAAATATTTAATAAAATATTGTCATGCGATATAATATATTTCATATTTCTTTCCTGCATTTGCTAAAAATGAAGCAAATATCAAAGAATAATAGCATTTTCATTCAAATACTAGCTTTAAAACATTTTCATGTAGTATTTAAATTATTGCCATAATTTATTAAAATAATTTTAGAACCCAAAATACCTCCCAACGAACACACAATACACAAGCATGATTTATGCATATTAAATATTGTTTACTTGATACTACGACTTTTTATCAATTAAGGTAGGTTAAAATAATCGCTGCTAAAACTATCGTTCGTAACACTCTCAATTTTGTATCGTTACGGGCCGGAGCGCCTGTGAATTTTGCCGATTTCAAAATAAATAAACTTTACATTTGTAAACACTTTACAACACATAAAGTCCTCAAATTTGAGAGTGTTAATGTCAAAATTTCGTGTTTCGAGTGATTTTACCTACCTTATTTAGATCTTGATTTTTTATAAAAACTCCCTTAATAATTATTGTAAACATAATATTTATATATATATATAAATATGAAAAATATAGGGATTTATTGACTTTTGAATTGTGAATGTTTGAAATGTCTCAAATATATTAACGACATTGCGGATGTTAACTTTGGAAGGACCCCTCAGAGCTCTAGCCAAATTTTTAATTTTTATAATGAAGAAAAGTTTACTTTGAACGAAAAAATGGAACCACTCTACTATGGAAAGTTGCAAACCATGCTGTTTTTGCATTATACTATGTAAAATCTATGAGCATTGATTGATTAATTTAGTAATTCTTTGGATTTATTCTATCTAAACCATTATAATTGCAATTTCTAGTAAATTTATTGCTTTTTTTGGTTACTGAAAAATCTGAAAATTAATTACGACTTTTCAGACAAAAATTTGCGACTTTGTACTCAATTTTTTCCCCATTCAACATTTTCAAATGATGTTTCATTGTATGTTATGCTTAGTAAGTTCAGAGTTTATTGGCTATAAATCTAAGTACATTGATGGCAGAACAGATGTTCAATTCGGAAATACTACTGAAGGACATAAAAAGTTGTCATCTTTTATAATAATGAAGGTTTCAAAATGGTTACAGGAAGCTTTATACAGAAATCATGCAAAAGAATACTTTGGAAAAGATACAACTGCAAACACTCAACTAAATACGAATACGATGCAATCCCTAAGGTTTTAGAGAACAAGGATCATATTATCGCAAAGGCTGATAATAAAATGCTAAAGTGGATGGAATTCAATGTTCCAGAGTCATGCCAAACTTTCGATTATTACATGATCAAAGGAAACTCTAAAGATTCATACATCTTTGATCCTTCAAAGTTAGAGAAAGGGAAGCGTCATTGTATGTTCTTTGGATCACAAACAAAGCACAACTTTGTTGTCTACAAGAGCAATGAATCATTTGGCAATCTCCTCGTTGAGAACATGAACATTCCAAACACTGCTACAAAAGTTACAGAAGAAACGTATACAATTAATGGTTGGAATAATCTTTATCTTTATTATGAACCAGATGAGAAAGATAACAAACCAATTGTTGGTATTAAGAAGTTCACAACTCATGACGATTATGATTTCTGGAGTTCTAAGCAAAACACGAAAAATGTTAAAGAAATTACTCAATAAACTATTATATGTTTAAATAACACTTATGAATATCTTTTCGTAAATTTTAATATATTTTCATAAGTGATGTTGGGCAAATTTGTCCCGTACTCATCATAATATTCAAGTTGGTGTGAGTTTTATACATATACTAAACAGAATCACACTTTTGTTAATAAAAACAAAAGAACGACTTTCGCCTCAAAGCACATAACAAAAAATTTTCCGATAAATTTTTAAACTAAATACAATATATCAAGCAATAATTTCTTTAATTATTATATTTGAAAGAAAATTTTTGACGATTATAAATTTTTTTTTCAAATGCTTTCTTTCCTCCTTACAATAGCATTTTATCCAGTGATTTCTAGATGGGTACAAGGGCATACCAGAATCGGTTTTGATGGTGCGTCAAGTGACCATCATAATGCTGTCATATTTTATAATCTCGACGGATTTAATATGGTAACAGGGAGTGAAAGAATCAAAAGCTGCAAGAAAATTTTCTGGATAAAATATAAATGCAAGCGTTGGACTGAATATTACTACGGTGCTATTCCAAAGATACTCGTTAATCAAGGAAGTATAACAGCTAATTCCGGTGGAGGCGTGTTAAGATGGATGGTTGCACAGGTTCCAAACAACTGTGATTCTTACGATTATATTCAGATAAATGGAAATTCCGAAAGTTCATATATTTTTAATCCGTTGAGAGTTGAAAGCAATAAACGTCATTGTATGTTCTTTGGTTCTAATTCTAACCATAGCTTCACATTATACAAGAGCAAGTTATCACCTGGAAAGTTATTTGTCGAAAACCTTAATATTCCGAATTCAACAGTCGAAGTTACAGAGAATAATATGACAATTGATGACTGGAACAATATTTTCCTTTTCTATGAGAAGAATGAATCCGATACACACTCCGTTGTCGGTGTTCAAAGTTTCAACAAGACAAGCAACGAGACAGTCTACAGTAACTTCTGGAGAACATCAGAAAGAGTTATCGAAGTCAAAAAGATCCCATTCGAATATAACGCTAAGTTTGGTTACAACTCAATAGAACTTGATAACGAGACATTCACATACATCCTGTTCCCAGATGGAAACCAAGTATTTGCAACCTTCATCAACACTCAAGATATCTTCTTTGACAATGGTCAGAAACTGAATGAAGTCCTCACAATCAACAACAATACATACATTGGCTTGAAACCGAAGAATCCGGTTCAACTCGAGTTTTATGTTACAGAAACAAACAACGAGTGTGAGACGGTTGATGCGATGATCAATGGTGCAGACAAACAAGCGGTTTTCGATTCTTCAAACCTCGGAATCAACAGGAAACATTGTCTCATTCTAGCATCGAAATACGATATGGACTACACATTATACTACAGTTCAGACATGAATCGAAATAATGTTGTCTACATCAGAGATATAAATCAAAATTCAATAGAACACAATCTTCATGAACACAGAATACATAATATTTCGAAAACAAATTTTTCATTGGTTGTTCTAAACAATATCGACAACACAGGCAAGTTCGGCATCTATACTTGCAAATTTTCATCATCTTCAGTTTCAACAGAAGGACTGATGACAGGATTGTTCTTCGGTAACATCGAACACTCAATTTCACCTAATATCCAAATGAAGAATCTCTACATTGCAAACTTTGATAAACACACTTTGAACATTTCTAACACTGAAGATACAATCATTGACTTCCACAGTAAGGAAGGATTCAAATCTACAATCATCATATTCAACAAACAATACTTCATCAGTCAAAACGAAGTTTATGACATTCAACGACCATTGTTTGTTCGATCTTCATCAGGATATCACATCTTGTATTTCAAATTGATCCTCGTTGAATATGGTTGCAAGAATTCATACATCATCAATGGCAATGGTACATCATATTTTGTCAATCTCCAACAGACAGATGGTTTAATTTGCATGCACTTCGTTTCATATTCTGATTCTCGTATCACTGTTTTCGATCCAGAAGATGTTGATTTGATCAGATACGGAAACAACTACATGATCGATAATTCATATTCAATTGAACGAGGTGTCACACTTCGAATCAACAATACTCAACGAATCAACTCAATTGCAGGTGTTGCAAGCATCGAAGCGATAGAATCGAATCCAGAAGAATTTTCAATAGGAATCTTTAACAAACAATTTGATATCTCAACATATCCAAAAACAACAATACATGAATCAAGAGAAGGTTTTAACGAAATTGACATTCAAAAGATGAACTTGTTATTTTATCATCAAACTGTGAATATTATCAAAACATAATTCTTTATCTCAAATCAACAAATTCACTTCGAGAAATTAATATCAATTTAGAACAAAAGATTAGAAACAGAAAATCAGTCTACATTCAAACAACCGATGCAAATTGCACAATTATCTATTACTTTTCAAAATTTGACAATGATTGCTACTCATTCAACATGGTAAGTGATAAAATTAATCAACAATACTTCATGATTGCAGAACCAAACAAAAGACACTGCATAGCAATGATTTCGACAAACGAAACGGATATGATATTTTACACAGAAGATCAAGTTACAAAGTTGATACAATCAGAGAATATGAAAAACAAACATTTAAATACATTGAATTCACTTCAAATAATGAAACATATATCATGATCAAAGAAACATCTATCATCGGAAATGAATATGTATCAAACTCTGACAATATATATTCAGAAGTCAAACAACTTCATGAAATCAGTGGAGATTATTATATTGCACATCCAGGATATAACAATGTCTCTTTGTCAAAGACGAGTATTATCTATCCAAAAGAAACAGGTTTCAAAGTTTTTGTTGTATTTGACACAGAGTCAGATGTTCATTTCATCAAGAGCAACAAGACTGATATTATTTCAGAATTGGATGAAACTCTCGATGTCGAAACACAAGATTCATCAATCAAATTCTATCTTTTAGTTCTTCCGGATGGTGATTATTCATATAATTTCAGTTTCAAACCTAAATACAGTCAAGTTTACTGGAACACATCAACAGTTGAGTCAAATAAGAAACACATCTTAGTTTTGTTTGGAGATCTCAATTATAATGATAAACAAGTTATCCGAACTCCAGAATTTCCTCAAGATGAAACATTTAATGTATATGAATCATACATATTCGGTTTCAACAAAACAGAGATAAGTAATACAATGAAAACATTGAGAACAGACTGTCTTATAATTGAATATATTTCATCATCAACAAAGAGATCTGGTATTGTTGGTATTTATGATATTGGTTTCATCTCACCAAATTGTCGATCTTATGACAAAATTCTCTCATATGATGAAAATCATAAATTTGATGGATTCATCGATCCAGTCAAAGTATCATTATTCACAGATTTGATATATGGTCCTAATTCATACATAGACTCACAATTTAAGACACTTGTGATCACATATGAACGTGATGATAATTTCAATCATTTCCTTTACTTCAATGATGAAAAGAATCTCATGAAATGTGATCATTCTCCAATTTCGAAAATGATTCATTCGGATAAAACATTTGTCATCAAATCAGTTTCAGATTATTACAGTGATACAATCTATCATCTTAAAATGGACAAAGACTGTGACACAATTGATTTACTTTTCAATCAATACGGTAATCATTTCACAGTTGATCCTCTCCACTACAAACCGAATAAGAAGTATTGCATTGCAACATTAACAAACGAGAAAACAGAAATCACGTTAAAGAAGTACGATTATTCAGATTCAAGTTACAGCATGTTTTTCTCAGATACATTCAACATGGAAGAATCGTTTGAAATCAGTGAAACAAAATATAAATACAAATTATATTCAATGATAAAGATAATTACAAAGAATAATTGTATTTTCCCATATTGTGGAATTATATTTGCAAGAAAATCCAGTTCAACAAAATCAAATATATATCACATTGATCGATTCAATTATTTATTTGAAGAAAAGTCTCTTGTTCGCCAGATTTTTGTTTCACAGTTAGGATATAACTCATTTAGTCTTCAGAATTATGAAGCAACAACAATCAAAGTTTCCAAATCAGATAAACTCAACACATTTGTTGTTTTTCACTCAATACAATACATAAATGAATCATCAAGAAGAATTATTTCAAGTTGCGTCATGAATCCAGATTTCATATCAGTTTTTAGTGGTAAGCAAAACATTGAGTTCACAGTTTATCAATTAGCTAAAGATTGTATTGTTAGTTATGACATTAACTATTTTGAAGATTTTTATTTCTCAAATTCAGAAACAATGCAAAACAGTAAATACTGCGTCATCCATTTAGGAATCGACGAAATGACAACAATATTGTTCAAAGATTCAAAAACATCTGATTTGAATTCGTTTTCATATTATGATTCATTTTCTATGGAATCAACACCAGTTATTATCAATGATGAATTCACAACAATTGAAGACAAGAAATCATTTATTCTCGAATACAAAGTTGGTGAAGGAAATCCATATGGCCATGCTGGCGTCTCATATACAACACCAAGATATGTTTATGATATATTGGATTATCCGGAAAAAATCAAGGATACAGAATCAAAGCAAAATAAGACAAATACAAATACTGATGAAACATCGAATCGTATTATCTTTATTTCAGCGAAATTTGGAAGAAATACTGCAAAAATTTCAAAATATGATGTGACAAATGTTATTACTCCAGTATCATCTGGTAAAAATGTGTTTGTTGCTTTCTTGAACTATAATGAATTCACTTTCCCAGGAATGGATGACATCAGAGAGGTTATTATGCCAAAGGGATCATTCAAAGTGAAAAGCAACAAAGATAGCGGAATTCTCGAATTCGTTGTCTTTGCTCTTGAAAAAGGTGAATCAACATTAGATTTCATCATCAACCAAGACAAGAAACAATATCTTATTGACACTGGATACAAATACTTCATCTCAGATCATTTAGTTGTTTTCATTGGATCAGATGAATATGACGTTACATCATATATTTCATATCAAATCTCAAACAACGAAAACTTCCAGACAGAGATATACTTGTCATACACGATGGATGATAATCCAGACATAATTAAAGGATCAAAATCGTTACATAACATCGGATTTGCAATTTTTAGGATTATTTCTAATGATGTTTATAAGAACTCATTCATTGGAATATCATCTATCACAACACAAAAGCAAATTGATAAATCTCATATAAGCGGTAATTTCCATGTTTCTGCATATCCTCATATTTTCACAAATTCAACATCACTTTCTTCACACGTTTCATTACGACCAGAGATTTTCAATCCAAGAGTTTCGATAGTGAGTGAGATGAGTACAGTCAAGATCAGTCGAAATTCATTGATCATATTCGATCCATCAATCGGAGAAGATTATTTCATCACAGCAGTTTCCAACGGCGTCAAAATCAATTTGACAGAGAAGAAGACACAAGCAATTGTCACAAAGAAAGAAACAGAGATCAGTGTCAAAATCATCAAGAAAGACACAATCAACAGGATTCCTATGAACATATACAAACTCGACTATCTTCAAGAGAAATGCAACAGAATGATTATCTCCGGTGGATCAGAAGACATCACATTGTGCAGTAAAAACATGAGCAAATCAATGAAATGCACACATGTTATCTCTAAAGATAACAAAACATGCATCTTCAAATCATTCAGTTCTAAGTATTCTAGATCAGAAATTAAATCAAATAAAATCAACATCGTCGAAATGTTTACACCAGATGGAACACCAATCAAGCAATCTATGGCAGATTCAAATCTCTCAATCAGTTCATATTTCGTTTCTGTCATCAATCCACCAGAAGACATCGACGAACAAGATTTCTACTTTTATGCAAACATGATAAACAAAAACAATGAAAAAGAAACTCCATTCAGCATTCAGAATGATGAAATCTACGAATTCGAAGGCAAATCGAATACTGGTGTTATTGCTGGCTGGACAATCTTCTCAATATTTGTTATTGTTGTTATTATTACAATTATTGTTATCTATATACAGACTAAGAAAGTTCATGTTGTTAGCTATGATTTCAGTGAATCAAGAGATTACTCAGATATGTGATTATTTTTATTTATTCTTTAAGTATACCCTTACATTGCGTAGTTAGAAAGAGAATATGATATTGTCATGATTGCTAAAGTTTTAGGCTCCAGAAATGAATATACATCAAACTGAAACAATTGATAAATTGAATGAACTTTTGAGAGGTTCTCAAATAAAAAAAATTATCTAATTTTTTACAATATTACTATTATTTTATCCACATATGTATATATAGTAATTTGAGAAAACTTTTAGGAAAAAATAAGTTTAATAAAAATCTGAATTTTACTTGTTGTGGGATTGTTATTAATTGACACTCCAGACGTATTACTAATAGTTATGCGTATGCAATTAAAGTATTTCTGATGGACAAAATGTGAGATTTATATCAGATAATTCATTTCTACTATTAAGTTATTCATTTATGAGTTTGCACTTATTCGCACTAAATAAATAACTATTAAAAATTGTTTTAATTAATTGACACCATATAATAGAGTGAATTTTGTTTGATCAAACAACAATAGATGATAGATATAAAGCCAAGAAACTTGCTATTAATATGCTCTACTTGCTATTTCAATGTAAGTATGATATTTTCTAAATGTTTCGTTCAGATAACTTAGATATATTAGTCAAAATTTGAAATTTTAATAGCACATATATTAAAAATAATTATTATTCATAAAAGATTAATGAAATAGTAAAAAAAATCAATCAAATTATAAAAATACAACATTTAGAAGAATTCTTATTATCCTTCAAAAAGTCAGTATTTCTGCTGTAATTTTCTACAACATTGTAGTTATTGCACTTTGTCTATGGATTTGTATATATGTTATATATAAATTATATATCTAAACTGCCCATAAGTGCAATTTTTATATAAATTGTTTATTTCTTTAACAATTTCATATGAAATATGCTTTTTTAAGCGTATCAAAGCTGTGTTCTTAATGTGCATGGATATATCAAGAAAAATGTCGAAAAAAAATGTGAATTCACAAATTCACTGAATTTTCACCGTTTTTTGAATTTTGCTACAACACTAATATTAAATAATACTAAAATCTTCTGTCTTTGTAAAAGAATAAATTCTGACAAAAAGTGCTCGTTTAAATTTCATGATCATCTGTATGACTAAGTGGTAAAAAGTGTTTATGACCAAAAAAGGGTTACATGCTTAGTCTATTTTTCTGACAGGATACTCTAGATTTACATGATCTCTATTTCATATCTCCGTTTTTAGATTCTTCGACAGATTTTATGATAGAAAACCAAGATTAACAAATTTCCGGCATATTAATGAAGAAATCTGCAGCTACCCTCAATATTATTTCAATAATCAGTATCGTTTCTCTTACAATTTATTTTTTTCTCAATAATTTAACAAGAAATAACAATACACACTTGGTTTTACGTATAAAAGCTAAGTGTCGAACTTAATCAACTTTACTTACTTAGCAAATGAATATTTTTGTGGTTGCGAGTTCTGAATGCTGAAGTTTTAGATTTCTCTATAAATGATATCATTGCACTTACAATGTTGTTCCAGCCTATCGCATAAATCATAGAAAATCCAAAAAAAAATAATATAAAGAAAATTCATGTCATGAAGTTCAAAAAATACCGTGTAACATTAAAATTTGTTATGCATAATACATTTTAGCTATTATTGATTTTTTTTAATTTTCGAGAAATTGAATGGTGAGTCCGATAGAGAAATTTTTAAAAATCCTAGTGCCTCATAGAAGTAATTTCCCTCGTCTCCCATACTTCCAAATGTATGCATATGACATAAACTTTTATGCATTACACAAGTGGCCAATAATATCTATAGAGTAAAAAATTAGAAATTTAATTTTTTTATATGATAGTTATATTTCAGATTTGCGAGCGTAACTTTTTTCTCCATGGCATACTTGTTTTAAGAGCAAATGATCAAAATCGTCCTTCAATTATTGAAGGAGCTGATATCTTTTGAAAATTGAATTGAAAGGGTATTCAATTTTCAAATTTCCTCTCAATTTTGGAAACATATCAACTCTATGAATTAACAATTATGTGCCTTCACAGTTTATCAGTCATATAAGGTGCTTATAAAGAAAAAAGTTACGCTCGCAAAATATGTTTTTATATAGATTTCACATAAAATAATTATGTAATTTCTAAAAAGAATATTTTTGTTCTTGAATATTAAAGTGTATTGTAGTTTAAAAAGTTTTAAATATGTTGCTAAAATTTCAGGTTTATAGCTCATGTCTAGCATGACTTCTTCGTATGCGCAAAAAATCTGACACGTAAGGGTATCCTTAACATGTTTATTTTTTCACAAAATATTTAAATTTGTAAACAATTGTATTTTTAATCATAAATATTATTTTAATAATGAAAGATAAGTTCCTTTAAACATATTTTCTTATAAATATTCACTTACGACTTTTTAAACAAATAATGTGACTTTATACTCAATTTTTTCCCCATTCAACATTTTCAAATGATGTTTCATTGTATGTTATGCTTAGTAAGTTCAGAATTTATTGGCTATAAATCTAAGTACATTGATGGCAGAACAGATGTTCAATTCGGAAATACTACTGAAGGACATAAAAAAGTTGTCATCTTTTATAATAATGAAGGTTTCAAAATGGTTACAGGAAGCTTTATACAGAAATCATGCAAAAGAATACTTTGGAAAAGATACAACTGCAAACGCTCAACTAAATACGAATACGATGCAATCCCTAAGGTTTTAGAGAACAAGGATCATATTATCGCAAAGGCTGATAATAAAATGCTAAAGTGGATGGAATTCAATGTTCCAGAGTCATGCCAAACTTTCGATTATTACATGATCAAAGGAAACTCTAAAGATTCATACATCTTTGATCCTTCAAAGTTAGAGAAAGGGAAGCGTCATTGTATGTTCTTTGGATCACAAACAAAGCACAACTTTGTTGTCTACAAGAGCAATGAATCATTTGGCAATCTCCTCGTTGAGAACATGAACATTCCAAACACTGCTACAAAAGTTACAGAAGAAACGTATACAATTAATGGTTGGAATAATCTTTATCTTTATTATGAACCAGATGAGAAAGATAACAAACCAATTGTTGGTGTTAAGAAGTTCACAACTCATGATGATTATGATTTCTGGAGTTCTAAGCAAAACACTATTGAAATTTAATTTTAGGCAAATTTTTAATCGTTGGTTTAGTTGGATGGTTTACAATATGAATTTTGACAAATTAAATAATTGAGAAAATTTTCATATGAATTTTACTTACAAACAAAGTATAGGTATATTAGAATCATCAACAATAACAACAAGCGTCAATGATTTTGAAGCAGTAACTCTAAAAATGTATGTTCAGAATTGAAAAAAGTGTTCCCCCCTATATTTTCTTTTTTTTCGAGTCGCACTCTTTTTTGCCTAATTAGCCAATTAATATTCTAATTGGTGTGAGTTATATACATAAGTGAAACAAAATTCCAGTTTTGATTTTGTAATTAAGAATAGAATCACGACTTCGCCTCAATTTACAAATTAAAAATTTTACCAATAAATATTTATGTTGATGTTGATATGCTAGCTGATTGATTCTTTTTTTTTATATTTTTGAATTAAAAATCCAGACAATAAGAAAATTTTTTTAAATGCTCTCTTTCCTCCTGACAATTGCTTTTTATCCTGAGTTTTCTAGATGGGTACAAGGGCATACCTGAATTGGTTTTGATGGTGCGTCAAGTGACCATCATAATGCTGTCATATTTTATAATCTCGACGGATTTAATATGGTAACAGGGAGTGAAAGAATCAAAAGCTGCAAGAAAATTTTCTGGAAAAAATATAATTGCAAGCACTATACTGAATATTACTACGGTGCTATTCCAAAGATACTCGTTAATCAAGGAAGTATTACTGCTAATTCTGGTGGAGGCGTGTTAAGATGGATGGTTGCACAGGTTCCAAACAACTGTGATTCTTACGATTATATTCAGATAAATGGAAATTCCGAAAGTTCATATATTTTTGATCCATTGAGAGTTGAAAGCAATAAACGTCATTGTATGTTCTTTGGTTCTAATTCTAACCATAGCTTCACATTATACAAGAGCAAGTTATCACCTGGAAAGTTATTTGTCGAAAACCTTAATATTCCGAATTCAACAGTCGAAGTTACAGAGAATAATATGACAATTGATGACTGGAACAATATTTTCCTTTTCTATGAGAAGAATGAATCCGATACACACTCCGTTGTCGGTGTTCAAAGTTTCAACAAGACAAGCAACGAGACAGTCTACAGTAACTTCTGGAGAACATCAGAAAGAGTTATCGAAGTCAAAAAGATCCCATTCGAATATAACGCTAAGTTTGGTTACAACTCAATAGAACTTGATAACGAGACATTCACATACATCCTGTTCCCAGATGGAAACCAAGTATTTGCAACCTTCATCAACACTCAAGATATCTTCTTTGACAATGGTCAGAAACTGAATGAAGTCCTCACAATCAACAACAATACATACATTGGCTTGAAACCGAAGAATCCGGTTCAACTCGAGTTTTATGTTACAGAAACAAACAACGAGTGTGAGACGGTTGATGCGATGATCAATGGTGCAGACAAACAAGCGGTTTTCGATTCTTCAAACCTCGGAATCAACAGGAAACATTGTCTCATTCTAGCATCGAAATACGATATGGACTACACATTATACTACAGTTCAGACATGAATCGAAATAATGTTGTCTACATCAGAGATATAAATCAAAATTCAATAGAACACAATCTTCATGAACACAGAATACATAATATTTCGAAAACAAATTTTTCATTGGTTGTTCTAAACAATATCGACAACACAGGCAAGTTCGGCATCTATACTTGCAAATTTTCATCATCTTCAGTTTCAACAGAAGGACTGATGACAGGATTGTTCTTCGGTAACATCGAACACTCAATTTCACCTAATATCCAAATGAAGAATCTCTACATTGCAAACTTTGATAAACACACTTTGAACATTTCTAACACTGAAGATACAATCATTGACTTCCACAGTAAGGAAGGATTCAAATCTACAATCATCATATTCAACAAACAATACTTTATCGGTCAAAACGAAGTTTATGATATTCAACGACCATTGTTTGTTCGATCTTCATCAGGATATCACATCTTGTATTTCAAATTGATCCTCGTTGAATATGGTTGCAAGAATTCATACATCATCAATGGTAATGGTACATCATATTTTGTCAATCTCCAACAGACAGATGGTTTAATTTGCATGCACTTCGTTTCATATTCTGATTCTCGTATCACTGTTTTCGATCCAGAAGATGTTGATTTGATCAGATACGGAAACAACTACATGATCGATAATTCATATTCGATTGAACGAGGTGTCACACTTCGAATCAACAACACTCAACGAATCAACTCAATTGCAGGTGTTGCAAGCATTGAAGCGATAGAATCGCATCCAGAAAAATTTTCAAAAGGAATCTTCAACAAACAATTTGAAATCTCAACATATCCAAAAACAACAATACATGAATCAAGAGAAGGCTTTAACGAAATTGATATTCAGAAAGATGAACTTGTTATTCTATCATCAAACTGTGAATATTATCAAAACATGATTCTTTATCTCAAATCAACGAATTCACTTCGAGAAATTAACATCAATTTAGAACAAAAGTTAAGAAACAGAAAATCAGTTTACATTCAAACAAGCGATGCATATTGTACAATTATCTATTACTTTTCAAAATTTGACAATGATTGCTACTCATTCAATATGGTGAATGACAAAATTAATCAACAATACTTCATGATTGCAGAACCAAACAAAAGACACTGCATAGCAATGATTTCGACAAACGAAACGGATATGATATTTTACACAGAAGATCAAGTTACAAAAGTTGATACAATCAGAGAATATGAAAAACAGACATTTAAATACATTGATTTCATATCAAATAATGAGACATATATCATGGTCAAAGAGACAACTATCATTGGAAACGAATATATATCAAACCAAGATAATATATACTCAGAAGGTAAACGACTTCATGAAATCAATGGAAATTATTATATTGCACATCCAGGATATAACAATGTCTCTTTGTCTAAGACGAGTATTATCTATCCAAAAGAAAACGGTTTCAAAGTTTTTGTTGCATTTGACACAGAGTCAGATGTTCATTTCATCAAGAGCAACAAGACTGGTATTATTTCAGAATTGGATGAAACTCTCGATGTCGAAACACAAGATTCATCAATCAAATTCTATCTTTTAGTTCTTCCTGATGGTGATTATTCATATGATTTCAGTTTCAAACCTAAATACAGTCAAGTTTACTGGAACACATCAACAGTTGAGTCAAATAAGAAACACATCTTAGTTTTGTTTGGAGATCTCAATTATAATGATAAACAAGTTATCCGAACTCCAGAATTTCCTCAAGATGAAACATTTAATGTATATGAATCATACATATTCGGTTTCAACAAAACAGAGATAAGTAATACAATGAAAACATTGAGAACAGATTGTCTTATAATTGAATATATTTCATCATCAACAAAGAGATCTGGTATTGTTGGTATATATGATATTGGTTTCATCTCACCAAATTATAGATCTTATGACAAAATTTTATCACATGATGAAAATCATAAATTTGATGGATTCATCGATCCAGTCAAAGTATCATTATTCACAGATTTGATATATGGTCCTAATTCATACATAGATTCACAATTTAAGACACTTGTGATCACATATGAACGTGATGATAATTTCAATCATTTCCTTTACTTCAATGATGAAAAGAATCTCATGAAATGTGATCATTCTCCAATTTCGAAAATGATTCATTCGGATAAAACATTTGTCATCAAATCAGTTTCAGATTATTACAGTGATACAATCTATCATCTTAAAATGGACAAAGACTGTGACACAATTGATTTACTTTTCAATCAATACGGTAATCATTTCACAGTTGATCCTCTCCACTACAAACCGAATAAGAAGTATTGCATTGCAACATTAACAAACGAGAAAACAGAAATCACGTTAAAGAAGTACGATTATTCAGATTCAAGTTACAGCATGTTTTTCTCAGATACATTCAACATGGAAGAATCGTTTGAAATCAGTGAAACAAAATATAAATACAAATTATATTCAATGATAAAGATAATTACAAAGAATGATTGTATTTTCCCATATTGTGGAATTATATTTGCAAGAAAATCCGGTTCAACAAAATCAAAAATACTTCATGTTCGTGGTTTCAATCATTTATTCAAAGGAAAATCTCTTGTTAGACAGTTTTTTGTTGCACAATTAGGACACAATTCATTTAGTCCTCAAAATTTTCAAGTCACCACAATCAAATTTCCAAAATCAGATAAATTCAACACATTTGTTGTTTTCCATTCAAGACAATACATAAATGAATCATCAAAAAGAGCAATTTCAAGTTCTATCATGAATCCAGATTTCATATCAGTTTTTAGTGGTAAATACAACATTGAGTTCACAGTTTATCAATTAGCTAAAGATTGTAATATTAAATACAATGTGAATTATTTTCATGATTTATTTTTCACTAACGCTTATACAAAAGAAAATAGTAAGTATTGTGTCATCCATTTAGGAACAGGTGAAATGACAACAGTTTTATTTAAAGACACAAAAACTTCTGATTTGAATAAATTTTCATATTATGATTCATTTTCTATGGAATCAACTCCAGTTATTATCAAAGATGAATTCACAACACTCAAATACAAGAAATCATTCATTATTGAATACAAAGTTGGCGAAAGCAATCCATATGGCTATGTTGGTATTTCACACTCAACTCCATTATATTTTTATGATAAATTTGACTATCCAGATGATATTGATACAATTACCGACGAAACAGGATCAAATACTGATGATGATCCTGATACAAATAAAGATGATGATGATAATGATGCCGACAATGATGAAATCGACACAAATAATGATGAAACTGATACAAATAATGATGAAATCGACCCAAACCCAGATGGCTCAGGCACAGATTCTCATGATGGAACTAATACAAATTCAAACGAAACATATACTGATAATTATACCAATACAAATCCAGGAGGAACTAGCACAAATACAAGTCAAACAAACACAAACACTGATGATAAAACGAATACAAATCCAGGAGGAATAAGCACAAATACAAATGAAACAAACACTGATGATAAAACCAATACAAATACAGGTGGTACAGGTTCAAAGTCCCAGGAAACTGAGACAAATGTTAAAACAAGGGATTATGATGTTATAATTTCAGCGAAATTTGGAAGAAATAAAGCAAGAGTTTCCAAATATGAAGTAACAACAGTTATTACTCCAGTCTCATCTGGTAAAAATGGATTTGTAGCTTTCTTAAACCATAATAAATTCAGTTTTCCAGGAATGAGTGATATCAGGGTGATTATTATGCCAACAGGATCTTTCAAAGTTAAAGGAATTCATAGCAATGGAATTCTCGAATTCGTTATCTTTGCTCTTGAAAAAGAGGATTCAACATTAGATTTCATCATCAACCAAGACAAGAAACAGTATCTTATTGATGTTGGATACAAATATTTCATCTCAAATCACTTAGTTGTTTTCATTGGATCAGAAGATTGTGATGTAATATCATATCTTTCATTTCCAATATCTAATAATGACAAATTCAAAATTGATATCTATTTTTCATACACAATGGACGATAAACTAGACGTAATTAGAGAGACAAAATTATTACATAACGTCACATTTGCAGTTTTTAGAATTGTTTCTAATGATATTTATAAGAACTCATTCATAGGAATATCATCTATAATTGCACAAAAACAAATTGATAAGTCTCATGTAAGCGGTAATTTCCATGTTTCTGCATTTCAACATTTTTTCACAAGTTCAACATCAGTTTCACCGCATGTTTCATTACGACCAGAAATATTTCATCCAAGAATTTCGATAGTGAATGATATGAGCACTGTCAAGATCAGTCCAAATTCACTAGTTATATTTGATCCATCAATCGGAGAAGATTATTCCATTGCAGCGTTATCTAATAAAGTCAAGATCAATTTGACAGAGATGAAGAAACATGCAATTGTGACAAAGAAAGAAACGGAGATCAGTGTCAAAATCATCAAGAAAGACACAATCAGCAGGATTCCTATGAACATATACAAACTCGACTATCTTCAAGATAAATGCAATGAAATGATTATCTCCGGTGGATCAGAAGATATCACTTTGTGCAGCAAATACAGAAGTAGAACCATGAGATGCAAGTATGTGATCTCTAAAGATAACAAAACATGCATCTTCAAATCATTCAATTCTTTGTATTCTAGATCAGAAATTAAATCTAATAAAATCAACATCGTTGAAACGTTCACACCAGATGGAACACCAATCAAGCAATCAATGGAAGATTCAAATCTTTCAATCAATTCATTTTTTGTCTCTGTCATCAATCCACCAGAAGACATCGACGAACAAGATTTCATTTTGACTGTAAATACTAAAAACCAAAACAACGAAATCGAACTTCCATACAGCATTCAGAACGATGAAATCTATGAATTCGAAGGTAAATACATGGCAGGAGCTATTTCCGGCTGGACAATCTTCGCAATATTCCTTATTGTTGTTGGTGTTGCCATTTATTCTATTTATACACAGACAAAAGCAGCTAAAGTTTCTGCTGAAGAATGCAGCGAATCAAATAATTCACCAGAATGCTAAGAAGCTCCAGACCTGTGATTATTTTTCTTTGTTATTAAACATGTATATTATTTATTTAGTTAAATCTGCAATCAATTAGATGTTAATCATGATTATGATCAAAAGCAAATATATGGTTATGGAAATATATATGGCTATATGAAAATGTAAGTTATATGCATTATTGTCATGCTTTTAATTATTTTTTTCACTTATAAAACTTACTAAAATATATTTAAAAACAAGCTTTTCCAAATCATAGTATCATAAATGATCTTAAGTATCAATAAATCGAGATTATATGCAGTAAACTAATACAGTATCAATTAAGGGTACACTAATTCAGATACCTATCGCCAATCGCCTTTGAAATTCAACTTTGAAGACCATGACATATATGCCGAAGCTTAATTGCATAATTAAAAACAAAACTAAAACTCAAAAAAAAACTTTTTTATTAATATTTTTTTTAATGGAAATATATCATACATTATAGTAAGATTTGAATTTTATCTCTTCATTTCTTCATCTTTCATAATCTTGATCAATTCAGCTACAGCAGGAATGTTTTTAGTCTGTTCTCTCAAACCATCGATTTCTTTCTTATATTTCAAGACAGTTTTTTCTGATTTTCCTACGACAGTCAACACATTTTCAACAGTAGTTTTGAAACCTGGTAGCAGATAGTCATTGATGTGCAAAACGAGAGCGCCAGCGATTGTTGTTGGATCAGCACCAGCGAAAGAAGAGTTTGCTTCAAATACTCTTCCGAGAGCCAAAATTGCATCGCAAACGAAAGGTCTAAGATGAAGTTTCGTCTCAGCAAATCCTGCAGCAACTTCTGCAAATGATGTTGTAACTTTAAGGTCTGGCAAAGAATCAAGACTTTTTTCAACATTATGGAAATCTTTTAATGTGATTTCATCACGATATTTAAGAACATCTGCAATATCAATAGCTTGTTTACGATGTATACAAGCATAATAAACACAAACAGCATCAACAGCAACTAACTTTTGGTTGTGAAGAAGACCGTTATCCAAAGCATTTTTGTATATTTCTTGGGCTTTTGATGCAATTGGTTTTCCTAAATTCATATCTTCAACAAGTTGGGAAATTCTTCTCATAGCTTTCTTAAGTTTAATGAGTTTACTATCTTGAACAATTTTCTTATTTAAGTCACTCAGTAATTTGCTGTTCTTTGATCCGGTTAATTGAATAGCTGTACCAAGATCCGCCGCATTTGCATCGCCAGAATAACCTGTACGGGATTTATCTTTAACACCGTGTTCAATTGCAAAGTTTCTGTACTCGGATGTTTCATCATAAAGTGGAGTATCTGCACAAACACCGCATTTATTGCATACAAGAAGACCGGTTTTGTCGTTAACAATCATGGAGAATGTGTGGCAATGCGGACACTCATAAATATTCCTCTTTGCCTTAAGAGACATTTAATAAAAATTTTTTTTTCAAATTTTTGTAAATTTTTTTTACATATGACCAAACCGTTCAAAAGAATTTGTTATTAGCTTTTAAATTATATCGTAGATATATTTTCATCTAACAAAACATTTTACACTAAGAGGATAGCTTGAAATTCGATATTAATGTGGTAATTTGATGAATTCCAGTTGTATAAACTGTTTGAGTCACACCAACATATAGTACTAAAATATATAACATCAAAAGAAGCTTGCTGATATATTCATTCACATTGTTTGCTTAAATTTTCGAATTGATATTGAAGATGTGATTCTATCTTTGCATTGGAAGGCATGTACTATTCATAAAATAATCTTTATTAAGAACTCTGTCTTTTTTTACAACTTTGAAATCCAAGAATTATTATAGAAGGGGGTAACATTTTTAAAAAGGATCCAAAATAAAAACAAATGACAGCAGCTGCTTCTCCATCTTCAGGAAGCCAACCCTTTTCTAATGTACTTGATAGGATATCACTCAAGCGTCCAAAAGTCATGGAATTGGAAGGAAATGTCTGTTTTTCTGATGAAAATATTTTTCAATTTAAAGAAAATACAGTAGAACTTTACGACAAATATTACCACAAGATAAAAGAATCTCCACGCAAAGAATTATCAAATGGAAATTTATTCATCAAATCATCACGCAATTCTACATCAAATTACTTATTTACATTTGATTCTCAGACAGTGAGATTGTATAAAAACGATCTAACAATGATATTTGAAAAACCATTTCAATTTATTATCCAAGATGTTGCAATTTTCCCGAACATTAACAACATTACAATACTTATTTTAGCATCTAACTCGGTTTTCTTGCTAGAGAATGACAAAATCAATAAAATTTCACCAGATAACCAAAAAATCGATGATATCTGCGTTTTTATTAATAATAACTATCTTTATAGAGAAGAAAGAACGCTCCATATCAAGAACATTAAAAACAATGAAGTTTCAAGTGTAAGTATCGATATTCCAAATTCCCGCAATATTATCAAGCTCTATTCACTCAACAAAACACAGGCTTGCGTTATATCACAAGACAAAATAAAACTTAACGAAATTACAAGCCAAATTTTTGAATTTAATGAAATAGGCAAATACCAAGCATCAATTTCTATTAAATCAACTCTGAAACAGCCACTTAAAGGAGAAATCAATACGGTATCGCTACCAAACTCCAGCCTTTCCTGTGTTTATTCTACAGAAATTAATTTCTTGAAATTCTTTGAAAGTCCAGAACTATTCAAATTTAGCGAAATCGAAGTACTTTCTCTGATTCCGCTTACAACTTTTGAAAAAATTGAAATTTTGTCAGAAAAATTTGTTTTAATCAAAAAGAAAGAAGGAACAAACAAAAAGGAATACACTATATTCCAAATTGGCCATAATGAAAACACAATTCCAAGCCCTTATCCACTCAAAACTGAACAAAAACAAATTCGAATTTTACCAAAGGTTGTTCAGGCCGAAATTGATTACTCTACCCCTACATATGAACAAGTTCCAGCTCCTGATACGAATTGTCAGCAAGAACCTCCACAAAAAGAAGAATCACCAGTTAAAGCTGAACCAGTCAAAGAAATCGCACCACAACCTGCTCAAAAGGAGACACAACCACCAGAAGTTGTTCCTGAACCTCAGCCTGCTCCACAAGTTGCAAATCCTGTACAAGTCCAACAAAATCAAGTCCAAGTACCAGTTGCATTCGATTACGAGAACTTCTCCAACATAATTATGCAGCATTTACGCCCAGAATTCGCTAACTACCTTAGAGAAGTTGTCGTTATTCCAGATATCGTTTCCAAAGTTAGCAACGAGTTGAAACCAATAGTAGAAAAATCACTTAACGATGCACTCTCAGAAATCAAGGCCACAAATGACAAAGTTAATTCATTTATCAGCGAATTCAAGGCTGGAATTGTCAATGCTGTTAATAAAACTAAGAATTCCCACCAACACGAGACAGAGGAAGTAGTTGAATCAGAAATTGACAAAGTTCCAGAAAATCCAAACCCATTACAACAGACAATTGACAAAGAAACCCTCGGAAACCCAGATATTTTGGGAAGCAGCTACGTATTCCTTCCGAAATCCAAAGTTTCGAAGAATTCGGAAAATATTGAAATTTCTATTTCCCAGTTTTCTCCATATTTCATCATAAAAATTGGAGAATATGCAGGAATATACGCATTAGAGTACAGACAAGTCTTCGATGAAGAGCTTATCTTGAAACCAGATGAGATGCCCCCAGGAAAGAAGCTTATTGTCAACTTACTTGATTCTAAGAATATTAAAGATCTCCAGAGTGCTCATATTGCCCCATCAAAGAGAGGAACTTTCGCATGTTTGGCAAATAATACTCATTTGCGCCTCTTGGACGTTAAAAATGACACGAATATTGAGTTAAAACTCCCAGAAGAAGGTTCTGACATTGAAAAAGTCCTATCTATGCCATCAATTCCCGAAATTTATTTATTAATTAACTCATTCCTTTATTCTATCTCAGATATTCGCCTTAAGAAGTATGCTAAAATCAAGGTTTATGATTTTGCATTGACAAAAGAAGGAAAACCGATCTTTGTAAGCACAGAAGGAAAGATTTACAACGGAAACACGAAATTCCATATATTACCATCACAATCCTCATTGTTATACTTCTCTATCATTAGAGGAGATATCCTTTTGGTCGTTTTCAAGATAGAAAATTTGATTTTCATGAGAACAATTTCAATTACCGGCCAAAGAGAGATAGAAACCAATATAATATATAAGGAACCATACGAAAACATATATTTCGCTTCAAGTTTGTACAGTTCCTTTGTTTGTGTCTGGATTAAAGCAAAAGGTAGTTCAAGAGGCGATAATTACATTTACAACTTTTACCTTTGCGAATCCAACACAATCAAGAGGGTGAAATACGAAGATCCTCCAATCGCTCCATGCTACGATGATGAAGACACAACAATGAAGATGAGCTCATTTACTTTTATTAACCCTGGAACAATTGTTTCCGAGAAAAACTCAGAAGAAATGGAATTTTCAAAGTTCGATCCAGAAACAGAACCAATTTTGTTCGCTTCTGGTGAATGCAACTTTGAATATGCCGAAGTAATCAAAGATGACGAAGATGCCAATCCACTACTTCAAGACCATGAAATTATCAGAGTTTCTGCATGGCATGTTCAACAAATTTCGTTTGAAAAAGTTGAAAATGACGAAAATGTTCTAGTTGAAGAAGAAAATCCAAGTGAGAATGTTAAGAGAATTCCAAGGACAAAGATAATGAGAAGGAGAATCCCAAATTATTAAATTCTTTTGTAATTTCATATTAAATATTTAATATTTTAAATTTATTTATAAATTTACACTTCTTTTCCCACTATAAGTTATAGAAAACATACATACCATGTCTAATTACAATTTTTGATTAGCAATAATCAACAGGCATCGAAATCTGAGGCTTGTGAATATAAGAAAAAAGAATTAATTGTTCTTGAATATCAAAATTTTACTGGAAATCATCAAACCAAATTAAAGATTATTGTAAATCACTGGCTGGGAATTATCTTCCTTATTTTCAATTGAAGAATAAGTTGCATCCTTCTTTGCACATTTGCAACATTTAGCACAGCATCCAATGAGTATACATACAAGGGCAATTATGCATATGAAGAGGGCAAAAGCAACCGATGTAGAAACAATACCAACTATTTCAAGGTCATCAACGTCAAGATCTAAAAAGCTTTTGTCATGCTTTTTGTCATGCTTTTTGCCCTGCTTTTTATCATGCTTTTTTATGGTCATTATGATCATCATGTTCTTCATCTCCATGATCGATTTTGACAATCTTTGAAGAAGTGCTTGTTGAAATTGTATACTTATAGTAAATCTCTTCATTTTCTTGAGATGGAGCTATGGAAATTGAAATAGTACCATTAGACTTCTTTCCTGTAAGATTGGCAACAACAACAAAGTTACTTGCATTAATAATATTAGATTCATTGATTGAAATCCCATTAACATCGAAATACATAAGTGTCACATTTCCAGTTGCCAATATATTGTTGATGGTAGCATGTTCAGGATTTCTTTCAACAAATATGGCATTTACACCATCCTTTAGTTTCATACTTACAGAGTTCTCATCGTCTTTATTAGATGAAGCAAAGAATGAAGTTTTACCTGATATGAATCCGATCTTATTCGCCTTTAAAGAAACAATTGTTGATGCATTATAAGCAGTATAATAAACTGTTTTGGATTCAACCGCTGTGATATTAATGATTCCATTCGCTTCAAAGAATACAGCATTCTTCATCTTTAAACCTAAAAATCTTTCGATATTCTTTGGATTTGCAGCAGATGATGCAGTGATGTTAACATCTGCTTCTTCTCCATGAATTGTACTGAATACAACAAATGTATCTTTGCTTAATGTGTAGCATAATGTTTCATTTATTGCTCTAATTGTACCACTTCCATATTCAAGTTTTGTGCAATTTGCATTAGTTGTAATTGCACTGCTAGCTTTTATCAATGATAAGAACATCATCATTCTGAATTAATTCTAGAAAAATGAACTATACATCTTCAATCAATTGTTTCTTCATTTTACGGTGAAAAATTTTACAAACTTATCAATTTTCAAAGAAATTATTCTTTGAGAACTGAAACAAATCTGATAAGCTTAAAATAAAATCTAAACTTATCGATAAAGGTTTCAAAATTCTAATATTCCTCAAGGAAAATTATCTAACAATTATACTCTCAAAAATTGATAACGATACACATCTTCAATTATCCTCCGTTTTGAAAGGATCAAGATTATTGGATAATATGCTTTAGCCAAATAATCTAGTGAATAGTCTTATATAAAACATTATTTCCTTTATGGAAAATAAATTTCCATTATTTCCATTATGGAATTTATCAATGTGAATGAATTTTAATCAGTTGCATATGCCGGTAGGCTACGATAGTCAATGAATTATAAAATTAATAAATTTACAATCATATTCGATCTAATTTATCTCGATATTACTTAATTTCGATATTATTTTATTTCTATTTAGCATACATATTCCAAGCTGAATATGTAAATAGCCAATGAAAAACAACCAAAATTTAATCTTACAGTCCTAATTTTAAATTTAAAATGATATAGTATTTTAATAGATAGATAATTCTCCGTGTTTATTTATAATATATGATATTGAGAATCATTGATCAGAGTGCATCGAGTTCTACAAAATCATCAAAAATATTTTCTTCTGGGCTTTCATTATTGAAAATATCGTTCATTGAGATGATGATTTCCATTCTTTCTTTGAAATTCTTAGAATAGAATCTATTCTTAATATAGGGTGGCAGGAAACCCCCATAGCATCTCAATACCTAATTGGGTTATCTCGAATTTGATACTATATTTAGAAAATACGTCAATAATAGCCTATTATATTTTTAATCATGAGTCTCCAATCCTTGATTTGAGCGAGTTATTAAAGTTCATTTCGCCATATATTATGAAGAAAAAGTATCACCTTTTCTTATGATGATTTGGAATCTAGCTGTGCTTTATGTGATTATAATCAATCCAACTTTGTATGATAAAAAAGAAAATATACGAGTTTATTTAATATATTATATAGCAAACACATTGTAATTTCTTGTGCTTGATGTAAACTATTTTGTTTAAAACGTCATAAAATGTCATTTTTTGAGTGCGGGGATAATTGATAAAATAAAGTTTTCAGAATTACTAGTAATTATTAATAAAAAACCTATCAAAGAATTATAAAATACATAACTTTTTATTATTATGTTTTAACTTGTTTGGTTGTTACAACCATTGGTTATGGCGATGAGCTAATCGTAATTCGAAGTGAACTTTTTTGTCAAAATTACCCGAATAAACTTGGATGCTAAAAAATATCTGAATAGATGAGATAGAACAAAATCTAATACAGAATTAGTTATATTATCAATCATATTTTATATCATACTTATTAAATATCCAGAAGAATATCCCAACAACAAACTGAGATTATAATATGGTTTTCAGATTCAATTTTTTTGAAAAAATTATTTTTTTTCGTTCCTGAAGATACAAATTCCATCTTTTCGATCTCATTCAAATCTTTTGATCAAAGATACACAACTATAAGTTACCTAATTTAACAAAGGTTTATGAATATGAAACTAGAATGTAGCTATCTCCTTTTGATCCCTAGATGCTACGGGGGTTTCCTGCCACCCTATACATGAACCATTTCTTATAGGAAGATCTTTTGCAATTACACTCCATAATGGGCCGATTTCTTTGAACTTATTATAAATTATCTCGTCTTCTTCAAGAGACCATGGCTTATTTACAACCTTCACAGACAAGTAGTGATTATACCTATCTCTACATTGGCTTGCTGTTCTGAATGGAATATGCTTTGCAACGGCTTCCCACGAATGAATCTTCAAATCTTCAACTAAATGAATTATCTTCTGATCTTCAGTTGATGTAAACCTTCTTCTCTGTGACGTGCAATCAGGGTGCGAATTTCCTTCCATTATAAAAATGTATCACAGTGTCAGAAAAATTGAATGCATTTTCTTTTTTCTGAAGTCAAACGTGCATCGCTTTCAATTATTGACTTATCAAAAAATCAATTCAATAAAATAAAGAATTTATTGATAAGTATTCTATTATTGAAATAGAGACAGATTTTTGATCCTTGTGAGAGTAGGTTTCTCACAAAAAATCACCGGGATTTCATTTATCAAAAAATAACCTGAGGTAATTTGAGAAGATCAAAAAATGATATAAGATTATTCATGAATGGTAGTTGATACATACGATTATTTCACATTCAATTACAAATTATCGAAAGCGGAACCATCACAAAATCAATTTGAGAACAATAACGATTCCTCCTAGATTTGCTAATTGAGATTAACGCATCAATTGCAAAATTAAATATTAGAAGCTTTTCAATTTTTTTTATTCGGTATTCGCTTTGGTGGAAATTATGTTCAACATTCATGGATTCTTCACTAAAATTTAATGACCTCGGTTTCATTTCATCATTGCTAGTATATCGAATTGATGATGCAAAATTTTCATGAAAAAATTAATAAAAGAATCTAAATCTCATTTATTTTTGTAAAAATGAATAATTTGCAAGCGCAAATCGTCTTTATGATTTTTATAATGTCCTCATTAATCATATCCAAATTTATCAGTCATAAATTTTTCACCGTGTGTTTTGTCACCTTTCAAATTTGAATTGTTGTGAAGGTTAGCTGGTTATTAAGCTTTTGGAATTCAGCAAGCATTGGAGTTAACCTTAATAACAACTTATTCGTGGTACCTTTCTTTAATTGAATGGTTTCTCAACAAACTTATTTTATTTCTTCACAAAAAATAAATTCTCTCAAAATCTTCACATAGCTTTTCAGATCATATTTGTTCAATGTCTAAAAGCTGTTTGGCTTATCTAGATCTTCCACACCTTATTCTTGCCATTGTGCTCTTTGCTCTCGTAGGAGTTTCAATGCTCCAACCTCCGCATCCAATGGCGATACCAGAAAATGATTCTCAATCAAATTATCCAGGAAACGGAAAAGATACAATCAAAGTATTTGTCCTTGTTGGTATCTTAGCTGCATCAGGCATTGTAGTTTTGGTTTTAATGAAGATCCTTTCAAGATTTTTCAGTAAAGTATTTAAACCTTTCCATTTCTGGTCAGCACTTTGGAACTTTGCAATTGCTCTTGCAAGTTGCACATTAGCTGTGAACGTCATCAAAAATGTTGTTGGCCGCCCACGCCCAGATATATATAATGTCTGTGGCAAGTCTGTTGGAAAAGACATTTCAACCTGCAGCAAAAACATCACTAAGAGTCAGTTCTATGACGAATATAGATCATGGCCATCTGGACATTCATCAAGTGCTATGGCAGGATATGCTTTCATTGCATTATTCTTGAAGAAGGAAATATATGGATCAACATCTATTGCATTTTTCATCGCCTTTTGCGTTCTTGTAATTCCATTATATATTGGAGCAACAAGAATTGTAGACTATCGTCATCATGCTGATGATGTTCTTGCAGGATTTTTTGTTGGCTTCTTGATTTCTTATTTTGTCTTCTCTACTGCGAAGAATGATATGTTTGAGGTCGAATTAAGTGAAGTTTCGGCTGATAACTCAGATCCAACATTAAGTAATGATGATGCTGTAAAATATTGCCCTTAAATAACAAATTATACTATTTGTGATTTGTTTATAAAAAATTATTTAAGAATTTTTGTATTTATTTCAAAATACTATTCAACATAACCGAAAAATGATCAATCTTAGATGAGGTTTTCAATATTCTGAAAGTTGAAAACGTTTTTCAAAAAAATCAGATTTCGGTCATGAAAAACTATGAAATAATGACATAAATCGAGTTCATTTCATCACTGATGATAATTATGCATAATTTGAAATGTGTGTCCTATGCGAAATATCAAAATCTATTCGAAAACTTGGAGAAATTATAAAAACAATACAAATATTTTTTGACATGTAAATCAGTTGTAAAAAGTAGCAATTTTGAATAATAAAGATGAATGAAACATTGCTAACAATCATTGTGATTGAAATGGATAAAACCGTTAAACCCTTCACAAAAATTGTAATTCTTCATCGTTTTCATTTGTGAGGTTTGAGAACAATTCAGTTCAATTCACTTTTATTGATGTCGAAGTACGTCAACACACAAATCGTCAACCAGGAGGTCCTCGACAAGACAATCGAGCTTTGCAAGCAACGCAACATCATCCTCCCAACATTCGACCAGCTCGCTCATCCAGAGAAAGTTCCACCAAAGATCGTTGAGAAGCTGAAGACAATCGGCCTTTGGGATGTTGATCCACTCAACCTCTTCCGCATCTCATGGCATAACGATATCAAGACAGGCGGCTACGGCAAGGTCAACGCAATCGAAATCCCAACAGTCCTTTCTGGCGTCAAGGCCCCAATCTACGTCCTTATCGGCAAGCGCTTCCCAACAGGCTGCCACAAGGTCGGCGCTACATACGGCCCACTCGTTTCCCGCCTTATCCGTGGTGATTTCGACCCAACAGCTCAAAAGGCTCTCTGGCCATCAACAGGCAACTATTGCCGTGGCGGTGCTTTCAACTCCCGCCTTCTTGGCTGCACAGCCATCGCTGTCCTCCCAGAACAAATGTCCCAGGAGAGATTCAACTGGCTCAAGGAGATCGGCGCTGAAGTTTACGCCACACCAGGCTGCGAATCCAACGTCAAGGAGATCTTCGACAAGGCTGGTGCCCTCACAAAGGAAGGCGCTGGCAAGGTTGTCAACCTCAACCAGTTCGAAGAGTTCGCTAACCCAATCTTCCACTACCACGTTACAGGCCCAGCCATGGAGGAAGTCTTCAACGACCACAAGAAGGAAGGCTCCCGCCTTGCTGGTGTTTGCCTCAACCAGGGCTCTGCTGGCACACTTGCTTCCGGCATGTACCTCCACAAGAAGTATCCACACATGAAGTTAGGCTGCTCAGAAGCTCTTCAGTGCCCAACACTTCTTGTCAACGGTTTCGGTGACCACAGAATCGAAGGCATTGGTGACAAGCACGTTCCATGGGTCTTGAACGCCAAGGATCAGGATGTTGTTCTCGGCATCGATGATGAGGCTTGCATGCAGATGCTCAGAGTCTTCAACACACCAGAAGGCAAGAAGGTTCTCAAGGAACACGGCGTTACCGATGAACTCATCGAAGACCTCGCCAACCTTGGTATCTCTGGCATTGCTAACATCCTTGGTTGCATCAAGATGGCCAAGTACTTCGAATTCACAGAGAAGGACATGATGTTCACAGTCGCTACAGACTCTGCTGTCATGTACCAGTCCAGACTCAAGGAACTCGAGGAGAAGCACGGCAAGTACACAGAATGCCAGGCTTACGCTGACTGGTTCAGATACATACTCGGCGCTTCAACAGACCACGTCGAAGAGCTCACATACGCTACACGCAAGAGAATCCACAACCTCAAGTACTACACATGGATCGAACAACAGGGTAAGACACTCGAGGAACTCAACGCTCAGTGGTACTGCGACTGCTATTGGGATGCTCAGATGAACGCTGCCATCGAGTACGACAAGTTAATCGTTGCTTTCAACGAGAAGACTGGCCTCCTCAAACAATACGAGTAAATAAAAATATAATCATACGTTATAGTATCCTCATAACTTTAATTTAATTTTATAATTTTTTTTCTTACCCTATGATTTTAGATAATGTCACAACTACAAACATAGAGTTTTAGTTTTTCTATATATTTAGTTATTCAGATAAAAGGTATATTATGATTTCAGATATTTATTTTTATAAATGACTCTTGTAGAAAGAAGTTTATATTAAAAATGTCTATAATGTGCATAAACAATTCTATGAGTGCCAAGCTATTACTTTAGATTTTGTCAGAAGTAATATTTCAATAATCTAATTTGATATTACAATAGCTTAATTATATTGAAACATTCTTTTTTGAATCAAATAATAGCTCTGATTTCGTATGATTTAAATAAATCAATGGAAAATAGTTAAAAAATGTAAGAATATCAAGCTAATAGAAATTTTATATCAATTAGTAACATGCATCTACAACTAAAACATACAGAATTTATTGTAAAATCAATTTCGAATAGTTTTGTTCTCGCGATTTAGTGCTTTCCCTTTCCTTTATGTTTCTTAGGGTGCTCGTCTTCATCTGACTTTGTCATTTCTGCAATAAGTTCCTCGTCAATATCCGACGAAGTGTCTGAAAGGGCAACATTCTGAAATGTTAGAGGATTTGGACCTTGAATTGGTCCTGCTTCCTCTTCCCTGTACTGGCTTTTGTTCGCACTTAAGTTATCAAGTACTGATTCCACAGCTGAAATTGATTGGAAATCTAATTGGTTTTCAGCGCTTAAGCAGCAGCCCATCTTTTTTTGTCAAAAAATGAGAAAACGTGTGGTTTGGAATGGATTTTAAATAATTTAAATATATTACAAATCGCATCTATATATAATATCTCCATATTAATATGCGTTTTTCATCCACTTCTCATTTTCAAATGAAGCAATATTCATTATTAAAGCTTCTAAACTTAGACTCTCGTTATAAACAGTAATGATCACTTTAAATTTCAGAGTTGTGACCTTTAGCCTTGAATCAAATAAATTTCCAAATTTTTCAAGGGATAATCCTTAACATTGTCATGAAAATGCGTAATCTGCATACAAACTAATTCATATTTACGTGATGAAACTTATTATTTGAACTAAGGAAAAAAATTGCTCAATGGAGGATGTATTATCGTTAATTTTCAACTTATCGCCTAGATAATTTCATCTACAACTTTCAGATATCTAAATTGAATGCTATCGGGTTCTTGATAAACAGCAATATTACCAATTATTAATTCATTTTCTAATAATTTTTGAAATTGAGATAGAAACAAAAAACGAACTTTTAGTGTTTAAAAATTTAATTTTAATCGAAAATGAGTTGCCGAATGCCGCCAGTCGCTTCTGAGTACCTTGATGTACTTGATAAGAAGCGAATTTACAAGTTGCATTTGAAGACTCTCAAAGAAATGCGCCCAACTTTACAACAAACAAAACCAAATGTTGCACCACGCGTTCTTAACATGATTCAGAGACGTCAATCGAATATAGAAAGAATTAAAAAGACTAATGAAGAGCGAATGGAAATGCTCAGACAATATTATGGTGATGTTCAAATTTCAAATTCAACACACAAGGAACAGAGAAATACGGACTGGTTGAAAGAATTAAAGGATCAAGATACAAAGCTAACACCAGTAAATTATTTGCGTCCAGCAACACAATCTTCAATGATTCAACCTCATAAACAAAGCACATTGTATAATGATGATGGCTTGACAGTTACAGACACAGAAGGATATAAAGCTCCTTCAAAGAAATCCGCAAATAGTAATCAACCAAAGAAACCAATGTCTGCTGTTCTTAAAAGACCAATTAAGACTGCTTCTCAAAAGAATAGACCTACTAATACCGAAGGAGGATCAAAGCTTCCGAAATTACACAACGATAAGAAAGATCAAAAACCAGTCGAAGAAGAACACCACGAAGAAGAAATTTTCGAACAAGAACCACCAAAGAAGGAACCTGAAAATGAAAATCTCGAAGAACCAGAAAATGAATCCGAAAAACCAAAAGAATCTGAACAAGTTACAAATCCTGAACCAGAGAAAATCAGGTTCAAGGAAGCAGTTCAGGAGAAACTCAATCCGGAAGAAAACAAAGAAAATGACGAATTTAATATCGACGATGAACAACCAGAGGAAAAGAAGAAAGAAAATCCTCAGCCACCAGCAGAAGAGGCCAAGGAAGAGCCAAAGAACGATGAAAACGATGATTTCACTCTTGATGATAACGATAATGAGGAAAAGAAGCCAGAGCTTAGCCTCAAAGCCGAGGTTGCTGAAGCCCTTGAAGATAACAAGGACGAAGAGAAGCCAAAGGAAGAAGAAAACAATGATTTCGAAGATGAGCCTAAAGAAAAGGAAGTTTCTCTTAGTCTCAAGGCCGAAGTTGCTGAAGCTCTTGAAGACAACAAGAAAGAGGAAGAAAAGAAGGAAGAAAACAACGATTTCGAACTTGATGAACCTGAAATTGAACCAAAGGAAGAAGAGAAGCCAAAGGAAGAACCGCAGCCATCTCTCAGCATCAAAGCAGAAGTTTCAGAAGCCCTTGAAAAAGAAAAGAAAGATGATGAAGACGATTTCGAAGAAAATAAGCCAAACGAAGAAGAGAAACCTAAAGAGGAAGAAAAGAAAGACGATGTCGACCTCAAAGATGCTTTTCTTGATGGTTTTAATGATGATAATGATAAGAAAGATGAAGAACCAAAGAAAGACGAAGTTGATCTCAAAGATGCACTCAAAGATGGCTTCGATGATGACAACAAAGAAGAAGAGAAGCCTAAAGAGGATGAAAAGAAAGATGATGATTTCGATTTCGACGACGATAAAGAAAACAAAGACGAAGATAAGCCAAAAGAGGAAGAAAAAACAAAGGAAGACGAACTTGATATCAAAGGTGCAGTCTTAGATGATTTAGGTGGCAAAGAAGAAGAAAAACCAAAAGAAGAAGAAAAAGAAGACGAACTTGATATCAAAGAATCTGTCTTAGATGGTTTGGATACTAAAGAAGAAGAGAAGAAGATCGAAAACGTTGATCTTAAGAATACATTATTAAATGGATTTGAAAAACCTAAAGAAGAAGAACCAAAGAAAGAAGAAGAGAAAGATTTATTAGATGCTTTGGCATATGAATTAGAAGACAAGAAATCGGAAGAAAAAGAAGAGAAAAACGACATCAAACAAGCAATTGCAAATGCTGTAGAGCCAATGGATGATAAACAAGAAGACAAGAAAGACAAAGATGAAGAAGATCTTAAGAATGCTTTGGCAGATGCATTTGACAATGATGACAAAGAAAAACCTGAAGAAAAGAAAGATTTAGATTTAACAGATGCTATTTCAAATGTTTTGGCCAAACCAAAAGAAGAAAATACAGAAGAAGAAAAACCAAAACAAGAAGAACAAAAACCAGCATTAAGTATCAAAGCAGAAGTCGCTGAAGCATTGACAGAAAAGAAAGAAGATGAATTAGATCTAAATGAAGATCCATTTGACCAAATTCCTGATTTAGATGAAAAATCTCCGAAGAAGGAGGAACATGGTTTAGATATTTCTGGTGCAATATCAAACACAATCAAACCAGAATCAGAATCTCCTAAGAAAGAAGAAGCGAAAGATGAAGAAACAAAAAGTGACACAAAAGAGGAAGTAAAAAGTGACAAATCAGAAGAAAAACTGAAAGAAGAAAGTAAAGGATTATTTGGTGAAATTGCAAACGTTTTGACAGCATCATCTGACAAACCAAAGGAAGAACAAAAAGAAGAACCGAAGAAGGAAGAAGAAAAGAAAGATGATGAAGAATTCGATCTCGGAAATCTTGAAAATCCATTTGGAGATGATCCAATGGATGATGACGACAAACCAAAGGAACAACCTAAAGAAGAAGCTAAACCATTATCAATTGGTGGTGCTTTATCTCACGCACTCACAGCAAATGGAAAAGATGATACAGAAGAAGAACCAAAGAAAGAAGAAGAGAAACCAAAGGAAGAAGAAAAAATACAAGAAAGTGAACCAAAAAGTGACACAAAAGAGGAAGTAAAAAGTGACAAACCAGAAGAGAGATCACTTTCCATTGGTAATGCAATAAATGAAACACTTCAAGATGAAAAGAAAGAAGAAGAAAAACCTAAAGAAGTTGAACAACAAAAAGTCGAAGAAGACAAACCAAAGGAAGAAGCTAAACCATTATCCATCGGTGGAGCTCTCTCTAATGCATTAACAGCCAATGGAAAAGATGATACAGAAGAACCAAAGAAGGAAGAAGAAAAACCAAAGGAAGAAGCCAAAGAAAATGAAGTTAAACCAGAGGAAACTCAGAAGAAAGAAGAGGAAGAAAAACCTAAAGTCGAAGAAGACAAACCAAAGGAAGAAGCTAAGCCATTATCTATTGGTGGAGCATTATCAAATGCATTAACAGCCAATGGAAAGGATGACACAGAAGAACCAAAGAAAGAAGAAGAAAAGCCAAAAGATGAAGTCAAAGAAGAAGTTAAAGAAGCAGAAAAATCCGGATTAAATATTGCTGAATCAATTAAGGATCAAGCTAAAGAAGAAAAAGCCAAAGTAGAAGAAGAGGCGAAGAAGGAAGTTAAGTTAAATATTCCTGCAAAAACAGAACAACAAACTAAATTAGGAGATTCGCAAAAAGTCATGGAATCTAAATCAGCAATGAGATTGACAACTTCCAAGATTGATGCAGACAAACCACAGCCATCAACACCTAAGTCAGGTGTTAAACCAAATGCTTCTTATAACCAAGGTGCATTCAACAACATCTTTGGAGCTTCAAGGCGCGAAGAAGACAAGAAGAAAGAAGAATTAATTAAAAATGTTTTGAATCCTCAAAAGAAAGAAGAAGTTAAATTCAATAACATCTTCAAGTCTCCAAGTAAAGAAGAGCCAAAGAAGATGTCATTCTTCTCTTCTCCACAAAATAAACCACAGGACAACCAGCCACCGTGGACAAAACAACAGACAATGGGAAGTTTCAAAGATCAAACTAAACCTTCTAAAAATTCTGGTGCCATCAATTTCTTCTTCAATAACCAAAAGAAGATGCAAGAAACAGCTGCTTCTTCCAAACCTTTGTTTGAAACAAAGAAAGAAGAGCCTCCAAAGCCTGTAGAAGGTCCAGCAAGTACTTTATTTGGTGGCGTAATGGCTGATTATTTAAGTAAGAAGAGATACTTCTAATTTTTTATTATTTCACCCTTAATTTTTTATATTGTTTTAAAAACAGAGAAAAATCTAAAACTTTCTTTTTTATTTGTTATAAATAATTATTTTTTAGATATCTAAGACAAATTTCCTTTTAATTGATCATTATCACTAAGAACATGGAATAACCCAGATAATTTTAACCATTTGACTTGATAATCATCGAAAACAAAAGATAATTTTGATAATTCATCAATTATTTATCATTTATCAGAGATTTTGTTGGTCAGATTGACATATAGATGCAATGAAATACTATCTTATGAATACACACCATCGATTGATGAATAAATAAAAATATCAATATCAAATATTAACAAAGGTACATTCACTAGGCGATAACAGTAAAATGGGATGAAAATAGGATAAATAGCATCCCTATATAGTGCCTAACAATATTTATACGGGCCAAAAAATTTGGCTAGAGATTTGGCGAGTTATAAAACCTAGAAAATTGAGAGGGATTTTTATTTTTGAATTTTTTTGGAAAGTTAAAATTGCGATTAAAAATCGATTTCCAGGAGAACTAAGCATCTCATCATATATTTAAATCGATAAAAATATTAAATAATAGTTGAATAGTATAACAACGTGAAATTATGGCTGAATCTACAGAAAAAATGAACATATTTGACATTTTTGAAAATTCATACGTTAGATGGTGACAGACTCATAAACTATACTTTAGCTAAGATTGATATATGGTTTCAACAACACATGGTTAAAATCGTAAAAATATTTTAGATTTCAAAAAGATATATATGGTAATATAATGGAACAAAGTCAACAAATAGCATGTTAAATATGTTATAATTAACTTTTTATTAGATCCAATAGTAGATATCGAATGGTTTCCAGCTTTATGGTTAAATATTTTCTTTTCGAGCTTCTCTTTAACTGTTGTATTAAGGTTGTAAATTTTTGATGCTAGAAACTATGGAATCTTCTTTGCTGCTGCATTTTTCTTGAGAGTTCTTGCAATTTCGAATAGATCTGCGCATTGTATGAAATGGAGGCTTTAAAATATCTTGAAAACAGAATAGGACTGCTTTTCCAAAGGAATGCTTACTTGTAAATCAGAGAGTTTCAAAATTGACAGCAAGATTATCATCATAACTGTCGATTTTGCTGCGAAAAAGGAAGACAAGTAATTAACAAATCATTTACTGTTGTTCATCAAAAGAAGAAAACTTTGATAACAACTAATGATGATAAAATCAAGCTATCTTTTTATATTTTAAATTGATAAGACATTCAAAATATTTGAATGGTTTAAAATATTTTCTTTTAATTTCTATAAGATATTATCATGATTATATAATAAAATTTAAATTTTTATTCAAAAAGGCAATATTTCAAACTTTTAATTTCAAAAATCTTAATTCTGCAATAAGTGTATTTAATTGTAGCAAATTTAATGATCCTTTGTCATGCTTAGCAATTTGGAACTCATAAATTAATGATTTCTTCAAGTAAAATTCTGCATTATTTCAAAAGTCAATAATTCTCTAGTAACTTTTCTTCAAACCCTAACCATTATATTATATGTATAATGGAGAATAATTGCAAAGAAAGATAGCCGAATTTACTGGGTAGTTCTTGTGATGCGAAATAATTGCAAATTAACACCTAGTTTTAACAGCATCAATCTCTTTTTGCTCTCATTTAAATGCATTCGCACACTTTAATTTTGAAATATAAGAGTTTTGGAAATTATCAAATTTATCTGCTCAAATACTATAGATCTTCATAAGTGTTAATAGAATCATTAGCCTTACATATAGTGTTTAATATAATGATGCACATTATACTGGGATTCATTCCTTATTCATCTAGTTATTATAAGATTTACAACCCCATGAAAATTTAAAATTTTGTCAAAAATAGTGAATGTACCTTTATATTAACTTTATTAAGGTGTATCATTGAAAATTTGATAAAATATAAGGACTAAATTAATTTCAGAAGCCAAAAGCCAAATCTGAAAATGTCAGTATTTTTCTGAGAATTAACGATAGTATTTATTTGGCCAAACAATGAAAATCAAAGTAATTCATCGATGGTAACTTTATTCAATGATAAATATAGCGCGTATTACAGATATGACTCTAAATTCATGAATAAAAAGTTACTGTAAATATTTCCATCGTCAAATTTGTTGAAATAATTAACGTGCCAAAATTTGCGGTTTTTTCCCTTCAAACTCAACAATGATGTACGAAAAAGGAACTCTCGTTGATGTAAGGCGTTTGAAATGCCACATCATCGTAGATGCTCTTAAGGATATGGGATATGAAGTTTCTTCTGGAAATTCACTTGCCCCTCTGATTTGGTGGGACGGATACATCCCTCCTGAAGAGTTTTGCACTGTTAAACCAAATCAAAGAATTAACAAGATTCCGCAGATGGATGTTTTATGCTACAAATCAACACTTTTCCAAGCTTTAAATCAGATGCAAACTTTATTCCCTCAATATTATAATTTCTTTCCAGAAACATTCTTACTACCACATCAGTTTTCCGATTTTCAGAAAGAACATACACATTTGACAGGAAAACTCGGAAGAGGATTAACATGGATATGGAAGCCACGTGCGGGTTGCTGTGGCAATGGTATTAAATTGATACAAAATCCATATGCTATTGTTAATGATACTTCTCCAGCGATTATTCAACGTTATATTTCTCCATTTTTACTTGATGGGTACAAATTTGATTTTCGTGTATATATCCTTATCTCTACGCTCGAACCATTCACAATGTACGTATATAGAGAAGGTCTTGCCAGATTTTGTACTAAAAAATATCATCCTCCGACAAAAGACAATATTAATGACAAGTTTGAGCATATCACCAATACTGCTATCAATGTGGAGAATACTGAAGCTACAAATAACTTCACAAGACTACTTAGTGACGTATTAAATGATGTTCGAGCAGCAGATCCAAAAGCCAGCGATGTTTGGGACCGTATTAAGAGAGTAGCCCTTCTTACAATGCTATCCTTGTATCCACAGATCGTTAGTCAGATTCCTGCCGCTAAAAAAGATCCAAAATCTCCTCATTGCCAAATTACTCCAATGAAAAAGTATTTTCACATATGTGGAATTGATATTCTACTTGATGAAAATGCTAACCCCATTGTTTTGGAGCTAAACGACCGTCCATCTCTAAAAGTAACATTTGCATGTGAAAAAGGACTCAAACACGACCTTATTTGCGATGCAATGAAGATAGTTACTGTTGATGGATCACCTCTAGAGGTCGAAAATGGTCCAGAAAACGGTTGGGAAAAAGTATTTCCTGGAGAATGCGGAAATCCTTTGACTCCAATCTTCAGAGCTGTCCAACAACGTTCTCTCAATGTTTTTGGACCAAAACAGAGAATAACTACTGTACATCAGGCAGCTCAAACTATCATTTATCCAAAACCTGTCGCAGATAAGAACAAAGTGAGGTTTTTGGCTATACATCCAACACATCAGTAATTTTTTTGTTGTTTTTATATTATAAAGATATCGTTTGTTATTATTTTTTATTGTAAACATAAGTCTACTTTTTTCCATGGAACTATATTGCATGAATAGACTTACAACATTCAATTGAAACATATTTCATTGTGGAAAAAAAACTCATTTTTTTTGATTCATTTATTTCAATTTCTATAATTTGATGTCATGTTCGATTTTTCCATGAATTTGATATCAATTATAGCATATTGTCATTAATACCTAAGGTGAATTTCAAGAATCGAAAACTCAGAAAATATTTCACTTCTTGAAATTCACCATAGGTATTAAAGAAAAAAAAGTCAAATAAGGGTTTCGTTTTGCTAAAATTGTCACTTTTATAGCATATTTGTTTTTGGATGTTTTGCGAAACCAAAAAAAAACTATGATATACAATGTGTGTGTAAAGAAAATACTTTATTTACTAGTTAAAAAATCATTTGGTATTGATCAAGTTATTTTTTCTGGATAAGATATTATATGGATAATTGGATAGAAAATACAATTATATAATCTTGTACCTGGTTTAATTAAGCTAATTGTCATCAGAAACTTGTAATTTTTATGAATTTCAGATTTTCTTTTCATTACTGCTTTTCTTAATAGGTCAAGTTCTTATTTACGTTATAAAGTATGATATTTACAAATATCAAGTTATCATGTTTTTTGAGAAATTATGAGAAACAAACAAAAATGAAAAAGATAGGAATAGCAATGAATAGTGATGTGGGTATAGAAAATGTAAGAGATATGAATGCAAAGCAATCAGTATTTAGGATATTGACCATAGATTTCGAAAAAAAAATGCTGCATATTGAGCGAAAACTATGATTATATTATAAGGCTGTCATTTAAAGCATAATGAAACTATTCCCTTTTCATTTTAATCGAATAAGATAGTAAAGATTTTTGAATTAGCTAGAAACTGATGAGATGTTTTCACAAATCAGATTTTTAATCTCTATAATGCATAATTCACTCAATATCTCAATTTTGATATTGCGAGATATTTTTGCTATCGGTTTCGCAATTTTGATACAATAGCAAGAGGGTTCTATAAGCATTATTATCAACGTAGAATCTGAATATCATATCAGAAAATGTCGCAAATCTGACATTTACCCGACCAAATAGCAAAAATAATTGAATACTTTTCGCAAAAACTTTAAAAATCGATAAAAATATGAAATATAGATATTAAAGAGACTTTTTATATAATATTCATAAAGATTTTCCAAAAATATGATACCGCAAAATTAAAAAAGTGACGTCTTGAGTGGAGTCAAAGGTCGAAATTGCTAGCTAAATGTTTTTTAGCGAAATTGCGTATTGTACGTTTTTTTCGCAAAACGAAACCCTTAAGTCAAACAATAATATCTGAGGTAATTGTTTGATTTCAAAAATATCGATAATATTATTGTTTTTTCCTTTAATAATATCTGCACAATCGGTCATGTCAATAGTTTTTAAAGTTTTTAACGTCTGTATTGCACGCACTTCATTTGATCAAATTTTGATTTTTGTAACAACAAGAGAAAAGAATAGTCTAATCATAATGTACTCTTAAATGATTATGTTATCAAACAGTAGTAATGTTAACATAAAATGAAAAAAAAATTGGTGGTAAATTATAGTTGAATACAAATTAAAATAAATCATTAATGGACAATTATAAGTTTGTTATTAATTCACAGTATTGTCATAACTCATCTTTAGCGAAAGATGGTATAGGATTTTCCTTTATTATCAATGGAAATGAATTTACGACAACTCAATTTCATGCATCTGTTATTAGTAACACTGTTAGAGACATTATAATGACAGATCAAAGTGTCTCATATATCAATATTACTATTCCAACTAATGACGGGCTCGGAAAAGCTCTAAACATTTTTTCTTCTTTACTGAAACAAGGTTTTGTAGAAGAAGATATTGATATTAATGTGAGTGAATGCCTTTATGAACTAGGTATTATTCTCAATAACGCTGATTTCATTGAACAATATAAAAAACATTTGTCAACATGTATTATTACAAAAGAAAACTTAAATATCATTTATCAAATATAGTCTGAAGAGTTCAGATTTCAGTATAGCTTCTTCATATATTTCTTCTCACTTCTCATTCATCGGATATTTAAATTTATTATCAATGATTACTTCAGAATTAGATTTGCTTCCAGATCAAATTTTAGGAAGGAACAAAAATGATATTGCTATGGATTTTATTGTTTCTATTTTAAGTAGCAATTCTCTGCTTTTGAAAAGAGAAGATGATATGTGTAATTTTGTAATTTCATATTGCAAAACATTATCTGAATTAGAAAAGCTTTTGCCAATGATCCAATTCGAATATTGTACAAACAAAACTGTTTCTGATTTCATAAACAAATATTCTTCTCTAATGCATCCAAATTCAGAGTGTGAAATTCCAGAACACGCTGAATCAAATGAATATCAAGATGAAAGCCAATTCTTCTCACAAATATTTACAAATAGTTTAGTCGGTTTTTGCATTTTTAAAATGTTAGTCACCTTTCTCCTTCCAAAGTGAAAAAAAATTGTTTAAAATATAAAAAGAATTTTTATTCGCATAGGCGACAAACAAGGATTTATAAATAAATAATGGGGCTTTGAGTATTGATCTGAATTGAATCAGATAATTAGCCGTAAAAAATCTTCTAATAACGATTTCTCATGCATGAAAGATGGCTATGAGTGGCGTTAATGAGGGCGTTTGATAATTGGAGTTGGACATAAAATTTGGAGATCTTAATTTTTGAGAATTTTGGTGCGATCTTACTGGTACAAGCAAGAGTATGGAAGGAGATTGAACTGAGAAAAAAACTAGAGCATGCAAAAGAATCATGCTACAGCGTAGTTGAATGTCATTTATGCAAATAAAAATATCTTTTTCAAATTTCAAACAAATTTTTGCCACTTTTTGAAAGAAGATAAGGTAACAAACATTTTAAAATGCAAAACCTAGACTTAAACTATGCCGAAATGTGAGCTCACCGTTACGGTTTTTTCTTTTTTTGGGGGCTCGCAAGCTCACCCCCAAAGAAAAAACCGTAACGGTGACTAACATTTAGGAAAAATGTTAAGTGGTAATAATACAATACCTTGTGATTATAATACAACAACTGATTCTAACATCAAATTATTTGAAAAGCTTAATCCAAAAACCCATTTTGATGCAATTTATAAAACTTTTGATAAATGTAGCAAAGAAGGAGATCTTTATTCAATACAGTATGGGATTGAACTGAATTTTCAAAACTGTCGAGATATAAATGGTCGTTGTATTATCCATCAAGCAGCTTATCAAAACAATTTATCACTTGTCAAAGATCTCATTAAATGCGGAGTAGATATTAATAGTAGAACTCATAATAATAACACACCACTGATCTATGCTTGTATGACAAGTTCAAAGTCTGTTGTAAATTATCTTGTATCATTAAATGAAATTGATATTAATGCTCAAAACGAAAAATGTAATACTGCTCTTCATTATGCATGCATATGCAACATGCTTGATATTGTCAATGCTCTTCTACAGACAAAAAGAACGGATGTGAAAATTAGAAATAAAGCAGGCAAAATTGCCTCCGAATTGACTAGAGATGGAAATATACTAAGCGCACTTTTAAAATCACCTCATATATAATTTTAAATATAAAAATATATTAGGCAGGAACATTAGTTTTTGCTCCGTATGAAAGTAAAAGTTTAGCCATTCCTTTTTCATTAAGAAGTTCGATAATGAAGAGCAGTTCCTCTCCATTTATTTTTGGCGTAAATAAACCTATGTATCCATATAATTTTTCTTGCATAAACAAATGATATTGAAATCTCTAACAATATTTTAAGATTTACTTATTTTTGCAGCGAGTTATTTCATTTTTAACCGAGAGTATTCTTTTCATGATATAAAATCTTTCCATCGGATCTAGATCGAAATTTGTGGCTAATGTAAACTATGTCACGTTTGTATTTGACGATGATTAAGTTTTTCCTCATTGTGAATCGTTATGGCCAGACACGTCTTGCTCAATACTATGGCGAGCGTCCATCAATAGAGGAACGCCAAAAGCTTGAAAGTGAAATTATTCGTCAATGCGTTTCTAGAAATGAACAAATGTCATTCACATTTCACCATGGCGATTTAAAGATTGTCTACAAGCGTTATCTTGCTATTTATTGCATTGCTGCTGTCGAAGAAGATTCAAACGAAATTGCTGTCGTTTCATTCTTCGATTTCTTCTTCCAAACACTCAGAGAATACTTCGGCGATATTACAGAATTCCATATTCTTTATAATCTTCCTCAAGCCTATACAGCTCTTAATGAAATCATTGTTGATGGTCAGATTGTCGAAACTTCAAAGCAAAAAGTTGTTACAATGCTTAACTCTATCTACATCTAAAGGATTTCATCAATGACTAAAGATAATATCCAGTTTTTTTAAAATACAAAAATCTAAATTTATTTGATAATAATATTTGATTTTTTTTTTATTTGAATATGATTGATGTGAAATTGCACACACTCTAGCAATGTTTAGAATCTATTATTCTAGTTTACTCCGATTTTGGCCAATGAATCATTATTTTTTATGTCAAATAAAACGCAACAAAGGCAAAATTGGAGAATACGAGTATTAGAAAGATTAAACGAAACCAGAGATATATTTTCGACAAATTTGCCTACAGAAGAACTCGAAAAGCTATATAAAGAAGCGGATAAATATAATGAATCAAAACAAATTGAAATTTTTCAACATATGAATGATAATGTAGTTTTAGAAGGAAAAGAGCTTCCAGAATCATCAAATCAACCCAAACCAACAGTTTTATTTAAATTCGAAAATTCATTTCTTCAATATATTGAAACAAGTACAATACCATATCATTTACAAGTAGTAGTTCCTGCTGCAACAGCAACTTCTTACTTAAATAATGCGCAAACACTCGAACTTAATACATGGTTTCGATCATTGACGCTCATTGCTTTACAACAAGATTTTGGTCTTGTATTCTTTGAATATTCTACAGGTTCCTTCCCTTTAATCGTTGATATTTTTCCAATACCTTCAAATGTCAATGATGGGACATTAAAAGCACAATGGAAAGCTGCATTTGAAGATGATGGATCAGATTTTGATAATAACGGGTTTAGAATCTTAAAAACACATATACATAAGGGAGAATTTCCTCAAAAATGTCCATATATAGCGGTAACTTTTGACAATTCTATAGGATTCGGTAAGTATTTCCAAGGTGGATTTGATCCAACAACACTTGCAATTGAAGTAATTCAAGCAATTTGGCTTGATTCAAAAATAGATCCAGACGAACATCTAATAGATGCAATTAGAGAATATAAGCAATGGCCAAAATGATATCTTACAGTTTTATACAATTCTCATTGAAAAGCTTAATATCATTTGTAAATTAACTGAATTATTCTTGGAATGAAGAATGAATGCATTGTCTTTCTAGTGCAACAGTAGTATTTGATAGAAATTTGATTAAATTTTGCAGATAAAATTTCGAACAGATAAAAAAGTGTACAATAACCGAAAAATATATGATATATATAACACACTATCTGTTTTTAGAAAGATTAATGCTTAAAAAAGGAAATCTCTCTTGAGTGCTCATTTCACTTCCTGACCCAACTCTCAATCGCTTATCATGTCTTATAAAATTTAATATTAGTTTAATGCAAAATGAATTGTTTCTTCTAAAAGATACCTATACACATAAATTTTTCGAATTTCGCAATTATTTTGTTTAGAAGTTGGTTTTTCAAACCCATACTCAGTCAGACGATCGTAGTATAGTATAAAAATATAAATCAGTCATTTATGCATATGGATAACACATATTTTCATTCGATATTGGCGATTTCAATATAATAATCCTCCTTTTGAACAAAATTTTGAGTTTTCTTGTTATAAATAAGAAATGCATTGTGATGGTCATTTCGAATTGACCCGAAAATTTTGACAAGTAAATGTAAAATGGGAAAACATCGTCCTTTTGAAAAATGTCGGACTGGGACGTGATTGGGTTGGTTCAAAATCAGCCAACATATGAAAATGAGATCGAGGAGGAAGATATAATCTCCGACGATTTCACAGATTCTGTTTTAAGCGGATCCCTGGGTCCGTCAAATAAGATTCAGGATGACGCGAACCATTCCCACCACGGAAGCCGTACAGGACCGAAGAAGAGGGGTCCAGGAGACTTTGGCAACGAAATTGACCCACTATTTGGAGGTCCTGCACCTGATCCATCGTTATTAGCGGATGGCTTCCATTCATACACACCTCATGCTTTGAGAGAGCAGATGATGGTTGACGGTCAGGATAAGGTTGATGTTCCACCAATGTCAGGCGGGCCCGATATCGTTGCAAAAGCTCCTAAGAATCAACGAGCACGCCGTGCATCAATGAACAAATCTCGAGACAAGCGTAACATCGTTTCGATTCCAAGCGAAGCAGGCTCTCACAGGTATTTCGATCATATTTCACACGATCTACTTCAAGAAGACCACTTCGTACAATCAAAATACGACAAATTCCGCTCCATTGCACTCAGCGAGAGAAACACTGCCGGTCCAGGCCGTAGTTCTGAGATGAATTCTTTATATTATTTCTGGTGCTACTATCTTCGTGATCACTTCAACGACGAGATGTACAAAGAGTTCCTTACTCTTGCCAAAGCCGATGTCGCACATGGATCACATTATGGCATCGAATGTTATTTCCGACTTTGTTCATACGGCCTTGAAAAGAACTGGAACGAGAAGATATTCAAAGATCTAGAGCGCGAGGCCCTCGAAGATTACGCAAAAGGATCCACTTACGGTATCGAGAAAATGAAAGCATTTCTCGAATTTCAGAAACTCGGAATTACTATCCCAGTTTCTCAAGAAATGAATGACGTTCTTGAGAAATATCCGACATTTGAGTCATTCAAGTCGGGCTCAGACAAAAACCAGTCACACTCACAGTCAAAACAAAGAAACAGAAAACCGAGGAACTTCCCCCCTGGAGGTTCATCGGCCCCGCACCCGAGATTTGAGGTTCCTTCATCTCCACAGCCACCGATAGCCTTCGAATCCCCTCTACAACAACCTGCTTCGCCGCCAAAGAGAAAGAGCTTCGGAGGAAAGAGAGGTGGACACGGAAGAAGATACAACGATAACGGTGACAAAGACTGGAATGGCCCGCAGAGGGTTCAGCCATCCTCGGCGCCACCGGATCACGCTATGCGCCAAAAATGGTAAAATCGGATTTTTCTTTAAGTTTTTCAAAATTTGCTTTTTTTCCTCCCTCATGAATGTACTCATAAAATCAATATCTTTACTGTAAGAGCAAAAAAAGGATAACAGTATATAAAACATTGTATTGTGATTTCCAAGAAAATTGAAATGTAAAGCTAGAGTGTCAAATAAATACACATTTCACATTCTGAAATAATAGTTATCATTCATGAAATATGTAGGCAATTGTACAAATTGCTTTTAGTATATAATCATTACTAGTTAATTCATAGGCATATTGACCTTCTTTATTCCTTATTATCACATCCGTTCTTTTTGTCTGTAGAAGAGTGTTGACGATATCAAGCATGTTGTACATGCATGCATAATGAAGAGCAGTATTACCGTCTCCATTTTGAGCATTAATATCGATTTTATCTAATGATACAAGATAATTTACAACAGACTTTGAACCTGTAATACAAGCATAGATCAATGGTGTGTTATTATTATGAGTTCTACTATTAATATCTACTCCGCATTTAATGAGATCTTTGACAAGTGATAAATTGTTTTGATAAGCTGCTTGATGGATAATACAACGACCATTTATATCTCGACAGTTTTGAAAATTCAGTTCAATCCCATACTGTATTGAATAAAGATCTCCTTCTTTGCTACATTTATCAAAAGTTTTATAAATTGCATCAAAATGGGTTTTTGGATTAAGCTTTTCAAATAATTTGATGTTAGATTCTGTTGTTGTATTATAATCACAAGGTATTGTATTATTACCTCCTAACATTTTTGTAAATATTTGTGAGAAGAATTGGCTTTCATCTTGATATTCATTTGATTCAGCGTGTTCTGGAATTTCACACTCTGAATTTGGATGCATGAAAGAAGAATATTTGTTTATGAAATCAGAAACAGTTTTGTTTGTACAATATTCGAATTGGATCATTGGCAAAAGCTTTTCTAATTCAGATAATGTTTTGCAATATGAAATTACAAAATTACACATATCATCTTCTCTTTTCAAAAGCAGAGAATTGTTACTTAAGGATACCCTTACGTGTCAGATTTTTTGCGCATACAAAGAAGTCATGCTAGACATGAGCTATAAACCTGAAATTTTAGCAACATATTTAAAACTTTTTAAACTACAATACACTTTAATATTCAAGAACAAAAATATTCTTTTTAGAAATTACATAATTATTTTATGTGAAATCTATATAAAAACATATTTTGCGAGCGTAACTTTTTTCTTTATAAGCACCTTATATGACTGATAAACTGTAAAGGCACATAATTGTTAATTCATAGAGTTGATATGTTTCCAAAATTGAGAGGAAATTTGAAAATTGAATACCCTTTCAATTCAATTTTCAAAAGATATCAGCTCCTTCAATAATTGAAGGACGATTTTGATCATTTGCTCTTAAAACAAGTATGCCATGGAGAAAAAAGTTACGCTCGCAAATCTGAAATATAACTATCATATAAAAAAATTAAATTTCTAATTTTTTACTCTATAGATATTATTGGCCACTTGTGTAATGCATAAAAGTTTATGTCATATGCATACATTTGGAAGTATGGGAGACGAGGGAAATTACTTCTATGAGGCACTAGGATTTTTTAAAAATTTCTCTATCGGACTCACCATTCAATTTCTCGAAAATTAAAAAAATCAATAATAGCTAAAATGTATTATGCATAACAAATTTTAATGTTACACGGTATTTTTTGAACTTCATGACATGAATTTTCTTTATAATTTTTTTTTGGATTTTCTATGATTTATGCGATAGGCTGGAACAACATTGTAAGTGCAATGATATCATTTATAGAGAAATCTAAAACTTCAGCATTCAGAACTCGCAACCACAAAAATATTCATTTGCTAAGTAAGTAAAGTTGATTAAGTTCGACACTTAGCTTTTATACGTAAAACCAAGTGTGTATTGTTATTTCTTGTTAAATTATTGAGAAAAAAATAAATTGTAAGAGAAACGATACTGATTATTGAAATAATATTGAGGGTAGCTGCAGATTTCTTCATTAACATGCCGGAAATTTGTTAATCTTGGTTTTCTATCATAAAATCTGTCGAAGAATCTAAAAACGGAGATATGAAATAGAGATCATGTAAATCTAGAGTATCCTGTCAGAAAAATAGACTAAGCATGTAACCCTTTTTTGGTCATAAACACTTTTTACCACTTAGTCATACAGATGATCATTAAATTTAAACGAGCACTTTTTGTCAGAATAGATTCTTTTACAAAGACAGAAGATTTTAGTATTATTTAATATTAGTGCTGTAGCAAAATTCAAAAAACGGTGAAAATTCAGTGAATTTGTGAATTCACATTTTTTTTCGACATTTTTCTTGATATATCCATGCACATTAAGAACACAGCTTTGATACGCTTAAAAAAGCATATTTCATATGAAATTGTTAAAGAAATAAACAATTTATATAAAAATTGCACTTATGGGCAGTTTAAATATATAATTTATATATAACATATATACAAATCCATAGACAAAGTGCAATAACTACAATGTTGTAGAAAATTACAGCAGAAATACTGACTTTTTGAAGGATAATAAGAATTCTTCTAAATGTTGTATTTTTATAATTTGATTGATTTTTTTACTATTTCATTAATCTTTTATGAATAATAATTATTTTTAATATATGTGCTATTAAAATTTCAAATTTTGACTAATATATCTAAGTTATCTGAACGAAACATTTAGAAAATATCATACTTACATTGAAATAGCAAGTAGAGCATATTAATAGCAAGTTTCTTGGCTTTATATCTATCATCTATTGTTGTTTGATCAAACAAAATTCACTCTATTATATGGTGTCAATTAATTAAAACAATTTTTAATAGTTATTTATTTAGTGCGAATAAGTGCAAACTCATAAATGAATAACTTAATAGTAGAAATGAATTATCTGATATAAATCTCACATTTTGTCCATCAGAAATACTTTAATTGCATACGCATAACTATTAGTAATACGTCTGGAGTGTCAATTAATAACAATCCCACAACAAGTAAAATTCAGATTTTTATTAAACTTATTTTTTCCTAAAAGTTTTCTCAAATTACTATATATACATATGTGGATAAAATAATAGTAATATTGTAAAAAATTAGATAATTTTTTTTATTTGAGAACCTCTCAAAAGTTCATTCAATTTATCAATTGTTTCAGTTTGATGTATATTCATTTCTGGAGCCTAAAACTTTAGCAATCATGACAATATCATATTCTCTTTCTAACTACGCAATGTAAGGGTATCCTTAAAATAGAAACAACAAAATCCATAGCAATATCATTTTTGTTCCTTCCTAAAATTTGATCTGGAAGCAAATCTAATTCTGAAGTAATCATTGATAATAAATTTGAATATCCGATGAATGAGAAGTGAGAAGAAATATATGAAGAAGCTATACTGAAATCTGAACTCTTCAGACTATATTTGATAAATGATATTTAAGTTTTCTTTTGTAATAATACATGTTGACAAATGTTTTGTTATATACGAAAACGATAAAAACAGCTTGACAGAAAAGTGACAACTTTACGTGTCAAAAATATAAAAAGTGATATTTTATTCATCATTATCTTCTTCATAATTTATTTCATATTCTTCGTCTTACCAACAAAAGATGGGAATGTGAACAATTGCGGGCAATTTTTAGCCATTTTGGCTTGGAACTAGAGCCTGCGAGGTACATGGATAGTATCAGTACCTCACAGGCTCTAGTTCTCTATATGGCGCCGAGAAATTTTGGTGAAATGTGGTCGCATTTCACCAAAATTTTTTCGGCGCCATAGGATGAATTGGAGGGTGAGAGATATTATTTCATACAATACTACTCTCACCCTCCAATTCCCAGCCAAAATGGCTAAAAATTGCCCGCAATGTGAACAATTGCGGGCAATTTTTAGCCATTTTGGCTTGGAACTAGAGCCTGCGAGGTACATGGATAGTATCAGTACCTCACAGGCTCTAGTTCTCTATATGGCGCCGAGAAATTTTGGTGAAATGTGGTCGCATTTCACCAAAATTTTTTCGGCGCCATAGGATGAATTGGAGGGTGAGAGATATTATTTCATACAATACTACTCTCACCCTCCAATTCCCAGCCAAAATGGCTAAAAATTGCCCGCAATGTGAACAATTGCGGGCAATTTTTAGCCATTTTGGCTTGGAACTAGAGCCTGCGAGGTACATGGATAGTATCAGTACCTCACAGGCTCTCTCTATATGGCGCCGAGAAATTTTGGTGAAATGTGGTCGCATTTCACCAAAATTTTTCGGCGCCATAGGATGAATTGGAGGGTGAGAGATATTATTTCATACAATACTACTCTCACCCTCAATTCCCAGCCAAAAATGGCTAAAATTGCCCGCAATGTGAACAATTGCGGGCAATTTTTAGCCATTTTGGCTTGGAACTAGAGCCTGCGAGGTACATGGATAGTATCAGTACCTCACAGGCTCTAGTTCTCTATATGGCGCCGAGAAATTTTGGTGAAATGTGGTCGCATTTCACCAAAATTTTTTCGGCGCCATAGGATGAATTGGAGGGTGAGAGATATTATTTCATACAATACTACTCTCACCCTCAATTTTAATTACTTAAACTCATTCTATTTTTTTGACATGTAAATGTCACTTTTACTGAGATCTGACACAATGTCAGATCTCTTTTTTTCGTATATAAGATCTTCTTCTACAAAACCTTGTTTCAGTAAAGAAGAAAAAATGTTTAGAGCTTTTCCGAGCCCGTCATTAGTTGGAATAGTAATATTGATATATGAGACACTTTGATCTGTCATTATAATGTCTCTAACAGTGTTACTAATAACAGATGCATGAAATTGAGTTGTCGTAAATTCATTTCCATTGATAATAAAGGAAAATCATATACCATCTTTCGCTAAAGATGAGTTATGACAATACTGTGAATTAATAACAAACTTATAATTGTCCATTAATGATTTATTTTAATTTGTATTCAACTATAATTTACCACCAATTTTTTTTCATTTTATGTTAACATTACTACTGTTTGATAACATAATCATTTAAGAGTACATTATGATTAGACTATCCTTTTCTCTTGTTGTTACAAAAATCAAAATTTGATCAAATGAAGTGCGTGCAATACAGACGTTAAAAACTTTAAAAAACTACTGATATGACCGAATGTACAGGCATTATCAAAGAAAAAACAATAATATTACATTAATCGAAAAATACATCAGTAAAAGTCTTTCATTCTTGAAACTTACCTTAGGCATTAATGAGAATATGTTAAAATTGATATCAGCTACATTGAAAAATTGATAATTGACAAATAAATAATACGTTTATGACAAAAATCTTCAAATTTTGTCAGAAATTTTGTAAATCATGAATGAAGAGCTGAAAGTAACATTGAAGCATAAACCACGCATAATACTTACACCTATGAAAAAGAGAGAGGTAAAATCTAACGAAAAAACAATTGATCAAGTTATTCAAGCACTGAAAACTTCCCCTAATGAGAGAACTAACCATCATGTTGATACACTTTTATCAACAATAGGAAGTTGGGATTGTTTTACACGAAATATTCATTCTCAACCAATGAGAAGAGAAGTTTGTCGTCAAATTGTTTACGAAGAAGTGGACGCAAATTCCGTTCTTTTTAAACAAGGTGATGTAGCAAATGGCTGGTATATTGTTATAAGTGGTCAATGTTTGGTTGTTGTTTTAACTAAGGATGATTCATTCATGGCAGATATTCCACCAGTAATGATACAAAATTTGAGAAAAGCACTTGGTCAAGATCAATATTTCAAATGCGTTTTTACAGCTGGTCCAAAATGCGACTTTGGAGCCGTTGCTCTTATTGATGATTGCTTAAGAAACGCAACTATTTACGTTTCGCAAAAGACTATTCTCGCACGTGTAGATAATGAAATATACAGAACAACAGCTAGATACTTTGCCGAAGCACAAAGAGAAAAACGAATTCAGTTACTTCTTCAAGTTAAAGAATTACGATGTTTACATAGTGATTATGATCCAACAATCGATGAAGCAGAAACATTCAAGACACTTGCACAAAATACAGTCGAATTTAACGTCCCTGCCGGTACAATTATCGATTTGAATAATGCTCAAGCAATTACACAGCCAAACAACTTCAATCCTAACGGTAAAACAGAAGAAGAAATACATGCAAACGAAATTGACCAGTTCTCCAAATCCCAAGGCTTTTATTTAATTGCTGAAGGAAAATTTTCTCTTCACAGAATGGTAGATTTCACAGAATACATTCCTAAAACAGAAGACAAAGTACAAGATGACGTTTTCAGAGTCAAATTACCTCGAGGAAAATATTTCATCCAAGCAAAAGAACTTGGACCCGGCGAAATCTTCCCAGATCCACGTCTTCAAGGTGGATGGATTAGCCACCAGTTCAGATTACGTGTAGAAGAACCAGCTTTGCTTCATAACCTTAAATTATCAAATTTATTATCTGCAGTTACAGAGCGAAATGTTGAATTAATAAAGAAAGCAGTATATGAACAGCCTTCCGATTCCGCATTGATTGATGTTTGGATTGAAAAACAACGTGCCATGCAATGGAGTCAATATAAAAAGAAATGTCTCAAAGAAGCCAGAAGAGTTTTCAAGATAGAGAGACAAGTAATGAATGGAGAAGTCGGAATGAGACATTTCGGACCTCCTAAGGCTCTTAAACCTGTTGAGAATGCACGCCCTTTATCGAGACATGCCTTCGAAGAAGAAGTTGATATCGAACAAGAAATCAAAAGAAGAAGAGAAAAAGAAAGAGAAATCGAAGAAAGAAAACTTAGCAAAACTAAGAGAATTATTGGAGAAAAAGTTCTCAGAGAAGCACAAATCAGTAGAGATATCGAGAAGAGAAAGAGTGAGTTGATGAAGAGAAGAAGAAGAACTGTTTCTAGACAGTCAGAAAGAGCAAAAACTGCTGATGCAGCAAGAGAAAAAGATGAGGAATTTTACAAGGATGAAATGAAGAGAAAGGTGCAACAGGAATTGCAGAAGTCGAGGGATTTGAAGGAACAAGAGGTTCTTAGAAGAACTGCAAGAAAGAATAACTCTATGAGAAATAAGTCTCAATCAATATTTTTGTTTGAAATTCAAAATTAATTTGTTTATATTTTTGTTTTTTTATAAAATTTTGTTTAAATATGTTCTGTGTTATGTATAAACTAGAATAGTATTTTATAGTAAATATCGCTTGGTATTACAAATCTGTATCCAAACTTTTTCAAATGCGCAAAATTTGCGCAGATTCAATTTTAAATAATCGTTTTTGCGCATTTTTTGCACCCCATGTAAAACCCTATAATGTTATGCAAGTTTCAATTTTTGCTTTTATTTGGAAATCTTTCTGCTCATTTTACAGTATCTGATGGCCATAATGATATATTAAATGTATTTTTATCAAATAGTAGTCATACAAATTAATTTGTCTCCAATCATAACGGATTACATGAATTAATTATCATAAAATTGAAGTAAAAATGAAACTTTAGTTGGAAAAATCCGGAACCAATAAATATTTTTTTATAAACGTTAATATTTATTCGATTACAAATATATATGTGCATGTATACTCTAATTCAAAAATTGATCTGTAAACATTTATATTACATGAATTAATGTTTATTGAACAATGTTGATCAAATGGATGTTTAATTGTTACATGTCCACAACTTTTGTTTATTTCAGTATCTGAATAATAAACTTCGATATCGATAAAATCGTTTGATTTAAATGCTTGTTGCCTGATGTTTTTAGTTAATGTTAGATAGTATTTAATTCCTTTAAATGAATTACACATTGAAAGAGCAGAAGAATTAAATGTTGTAAAATCAGCACTTTCAAATGGAAAAATAATTTCTTTCAGCTTTAGACAATTAACAAATGCATTTGTCTCTATCATCAATGGATTTTTTAATTTGTTAAACTTAACAAACTCCAAATAAGGACAGTTATTAAATGCATTTGATTTGATCAACTCCATTTCAGAATAGAACTCTATATAACTACTCAAAATATAATTAAAACTTTTTGCATTAACAATCTTCAGAATCTTTGGTAAAACTAATCTGGAATTTGATCCTCGAAAGTATTCTCTGTCAAAACAATCAAAATTATTTTCAAATATTATTGAGCGAGGGTAACATTCATAAAAAGGAAGCGTCTCACTTTCATTAATTTGAGGGGGAATAACGAGATCAATTTTAATATGAAAAGCATGAAAGCAAGCAAAATTTAATTTATAACAAAATGGATGAAATTCAAAATTTTCTTGAAGATCTGCAGGAACGCAACAAAGAGATGAGTAATCATATGAATAGAGGCACCCTTTATATAGTTTATGATAAGGATTTTCTGGATGTAATTCAATTGTCTGGAGATTTCCATTCCACATAAATGGTTGCTTAGTTATGTAGCAAAACTTTGGAATAAAAATTCGGGTAAATGGAGCTCCTGAAGCAACATAATAGCCAATACTTTTTAATGAACTATCATACGGAATATTAATCGACATTAAATTTATATTATATTGGAAAACTCCACCCCAAAATGTAGAATCATCCAAATTGTCAACATATAGTAAGCTTTTTGGAATATCAATACTTGTTAACTTAGTGCTTTGAAATGCTGCCATTTTTATGATTGAAATTTTGGAGTTTGTTGGAAATTTAAAATTTGTTAAAGAAGTTTTACAGAAAACTCCTACTTCTAATGATGTAAGTTGGTTACAATTTGAAAGGTCAACGGATATTAAATTTGTAAAATTATAAAAAGTTGAAATTCCAAGAGATTCTAATTTTGAATTTTCATGGAATGATAAATATTTCAAAGTTGGTTTTAAATCTATTAATGGTTGATATTTGATAGTATTGTGATCGAGAATTTCTGAATCTTTGATGCGAACAACATTCGAAGGAATTTCAACAGTTTCTGAAGGTGGAATATAGATTAATACAGTATTTTGTGCATCTTCATATCGAAAGTCAATTCCAAATGTCATTAATAGAAAGAAGAAGAAAAATATCAAGATATTTGCATTCTAAAAATTTATAATATTTTACAAAACCGTTTAATTAAAAGTGCTTTGATCATTTATTTTTCTTAATGCACTTAGTACCTTTTAAAGTAATTATTGAGTAGTTATCAGCATGCAAGTTATTTAAATGGCATATTGAGCTATATTATTACTTTTTTATTTATGGCAGTCCCAACGGGAACCGCGGTAATTAGGGTTGTTAAAAATATCAAAAATTAGCGTTTTGAAGACACCATGGTGTCTTATAATTTTCCCTTCCTTATTGGCGTGTAGAAATAAATGCGCCAATAGATTGAAGAAGAAGAATTGTTTTTCTCTTAATGAACTTTAATCCTTTTGATATAAGAATATTAAAAACATTAATATAATTTCGATTTCGGAAATTAAATTTCCAAATTTTTGTCGATTTCGGAAATAACAGGATCCCGCATCCAACACGCAACAACAAAACACAAAACACACTTTTTGGTTCTTTCATCGTTTTAATCGTAATTTATGTAATACATGATTTGGATAAATTTTAGAAAAATAGAACCTATATTATATTCTTTTCAAAGATTCTTGCAAATCATCAAAAATAATTGTATTTTAAAAAACGATCAAATTATCCTTTCATTATTTTAAACTTAAATTAGTTTTTATGATTGACTAAAGCAATCATATTTATTCATCATTAAATAAACAAAAAAATAATATTTGAGAGTTATTTCAAAAAAAACACATTGAATTTATTAATTTGTCTCAATTTCAGTATTATAAATTTTTATAATTTCAATATTTTGAAATACACTTTTTAATATTTCAATATTTATGACATTTCAATGTATTAAGTGGTCTCAAATTGAGCTTCTCAAATATAAGTTGGCCTATTCAAATAATAAAATTAAATAATATTTAAAATAATAAATAAAAGTGATTGAGGTCATAGCAAAACGGCTGTTTCAGTCATTAATTCTTAAAAATAAAAAGGGTAAAAACTAAATAAAATGGGTAAAATTCAATAGTGTCTGTGCTATCTTTCAATTTGAAGGTGTCTTTTGAAACCGCAAGACACATTGAATTTTTGAATAGTGTATTATGGTTTGACAGACACCAATGAAAAAAATAAAATGATATTTATTTTAAATATATAAGATCCTTATATAAAATATAAATATTTTATCGTTTTATTTTCTTGTTTTAGAAATGTTTTTTATTGAAAAATCAATAAAACTAACTCCAAAATAAAATTTTTGATTTAAAGACACTATGATGACACCAGGCAAATCTTCCAAGACACCTATCGTCGGGAATCTAACAACCCTAGCGGTAATTTACCGAGGTTTCCGCACACCGGTTCCTTTTTTTAGGAATTTTTTAGATTAAAAAATATGCTTTGTAAATCATTTTTTGTAAATCGGCAAAAATTTGGAAATATTCTGACGACAATAAATCTGGGAATAGTATTTTAAATACGAGAACAACCTATTTAAAAGTGTTTCGCTCGATTTTGTATAATTTCAAATTTTCGCATATAGCTTTCCGTGAATTACCGTGATTTTACCGCCACATCAATAGTTTACGACACTTTTTCCGTAAATTGAGTAGTTTACTGCACTTTTTCCGTAAAATTGAGTTACGGGAATCCGTAAGATTACCGTACCTCACTTCGAGTTGAAAATAGCATTAGTATATAATAAATAGATATATTATAAAAAAAAAAAAAAAAGGGTAGTGGGGCCTCCAGGCACTTCGTGCCCTCTAGCCCTGAAGATGTTTAGTATAACTTTGTCCGGACAAGTAAGGGTCTATCGTCGCTACAGGAAAAGTTACAGGCGTTCCAAGGAAGTATACTTTGAGAAGCCTTTCCCCCTTATAGAATGAGATAGGACGGTTATTTTACAAAACTGACAACACTTTGACCGAGTAGTTTTTTGTGCTGAACAAAAAGTGTCATATAAACATCTGTCAAAAACCGTTTTTTACTTCACTTAAAATGCCACGTAAGCTACGTAAGAATATACGTAAGAGGAAGAGAGCATTGAAACATCCAATAGTAAAACTGACACCACAACAACAGTTGCAACAACAAATTATGAATGACCCCACTATGTTGCAACAAATGTCAAGCAACCCTATGCTTTTAAACCGAGTTATTGGTGCACAGAGTGGAGGTTTAAGAGCGGCACTTTTAGCGAAAATGGCAGGCTATGGTGGAGCTGCAGACGGAACAGCTTATAACCCTCAAAGTCAAATGAATTTGAGTTCACTCAAAAATCAAATAACAGATGTCAAAAAGTCAAACATAGACATACAGAAACAAATAAGTGAAAACGAAAAGAAACTAGAATATGACAGACACACAAAGAAACTCAATGAGTTAAACGTAGAGAAAAAGAAGAAAGAAGAACAACTGAAAGAACTAAGTACAGAGGAATATGCGAAAAAAGTGTCAGAAAAAGCAGCAGAAGTAGCAAAAATGGAACAAGATGTTATAAATTTGAAAAACCATACTACTCAATATAAAGTACTGAAAGATGAAGAAATAAAACAAAAAGCCCTGAAGACATATATGGATAGCGATGAGTATAAAAAAGAAGTTGAAGCAAATGTAAAGGCAGAAAAACTTTTACAGTTGCAAAACCAAACCGTACAGTATGAAAACTTAGCACAAGAAAGTAAAAATAACGACGCAGCCATGCAAAAGGCAATGAAAAGCGCAGAATATATAAAAGCTAATAATGACTGGTTAGATGCCCAAGCCAACGCCAAAGCAGCCCAACTTATAGGGTCAATAAGGACAAAAATACAAGCGGATGAAGACAGTTCAAATGAAGCTTTAATGAATGCTGACTTTAAGAATGCCTTCGAAGCTCTTCATAGTAAGGTGAAACAAGTGAACGATTTCTCATCTGGAAAGAAACTGAAGTCTGAAGGTTTCGACAAAGAGTTAAGAGAAGTAGCACAAAATATGACGAAAATAACAGATGCAGCAACGAGACAGGCAGTTCAAAGTGCCTATGACGCCGTTAGAGCAACTGTTGTGGAAAGTCAAGAAAAAGAGTTACAACAGACCAAAACAGACCTAGTAAATGCTTTCTTAAAAACGAAAAGTCAGGTAGGACATTATGCTGCAGATGGAACATATGTGCCAGCTGGTGGAACTTATATACCAGCTGGTGGAACTTATATACTAGCTAGTGGAACTTATATACCACCAAACCCTCCAAGAGAAGCACCTGCACCAGGACTACCTAAAACATTTACATCGTCACATGGACACAGACACAGGCATGCACCAAAACCAACAGTTCAAAACACTGCACAGCAACAACCACAACCAGCACCACAACCAACAGTTCAAAACACTTCACAGCAACCAACAGTTCAAAACCCTGCACAGCAACCAACAGTTCAAAACCCTGCACAACAACAACCACAAACAGAGCAAGGACATAAAAGAAGTAGAGAACAAGGAAACCAAGAATTCTTAAAAATGCTTAAGGAAGACTATGGTTACCCAGATACTCTTGACTTTAGTGACAGATATAAAGAAGCTATTAGAAAGTTCAAGGAAGGAAATACTGACCCGAACCTATTTAGCTTTATGGTTCAGCACCAAATGGGATATAATTTCAAACCTGGAAAATACAAGCTCGCTAAGGGATATGATTTAATAGCATATCATCCAAATGACATGGATGAATTTACTCCGAGATATTTGGTGTCAGAGCTAAATGATAATTCAACTCTCTTCATGAAACGCGTAAAAAATAGAGACGGAACGAAAGAAGAAAGGTTTATGAGTCCGATGACTTAGATAGGGAACTTTTTAAAAACGGTCTCGGAATATATGAAATGCCAGCAGATGAGGTACAAGAAACTCCACAGGAAGAAGTTCAGATACAACCAGACATGGAAGAAATAGTTCAGCAACAACAGCTAGAAGAGCCTGAAGGAAACAAACAAGTCCCTCCTTTGGAAACTAACTTCACAGAACTAGATGAAGATTTGGAACAGCCGAAAAATCTTGACCTCAACAAGTGTATGCGGGGAATATGGAATCTTTCCAAGAGTCTAAGAAAAATTCGGCTGACATAGTAGAAGAATATCGAAAAATGTTCGCCGACATACAAAAGACTCCAACATCAGATGAAAATATTCAGCATAGAATGGAAGAACTGAAAGAAAGTGTACGCAAATACAACAATCCTTTTTACTTACGACCATATAACGTTCAATCTTTGGCTGAACTCGGTGAAAATAAAAGGTTAAATTTCAACAAAACATATAGAAATGAAACATTGTTTAAAGTTCATTCAGAACCTAACCAATATGGAAACAAACCTACTTTTGTTTCTGCAGACTATGGAACTACAATGAGATGGGGTCATAAAGCTAATCCGGATAGGTGGTTCATAAACTTACAACCACAATTCCAAGAAGTTGTAGACGCAATGGAAGTGAATGGTGAACCAGATATAGCTGGTATTTTCAGCGCGGCTTTAATGCCATTGAAAGATATGAAACATGCAGATATTTTGGACCAGTATGAAATGAACATGGCTGATGGAAATATAACACCTGACGTTCTAAAACATTTATCTCAAAGAACTACACAGAACCATAAAGATGGTATATTTGGTGAAGAGTTTAGAAAGAAAGTTAGGGAGAGAGAAGGAAGAGAACCTATTGTACATGACCTTGCAAACGAAAGTTTACAAAATGTCATAAAAACTTACTTTGCAGACAATGAACCGAGAAGGGATGAATATTTAAGAAAACTCAAATGGACAGTACCAAATGAAATGTTAGTATTGAAAAACATGTTCCATGACAAAATAAAACCAACTACAGAAATAAATGACGCAAGACTGAAACATTGGGTAAAAGCTTTCCCATTCACAAAAGATATTATTGGTAACATGGAAAGAAAACCAGACTGGCTACAAAAACATATATTTGGAAACGAGCATATTCCATATGGACAAGCTATATTTGAAGAGCTTGAACCGGAAACTCAGGAAAGAGTCATGCAAACAATAAGCGACGACTCAAATACAAACTATGACAAAATCTTTCTAGGATATTGGTTACCTGAGATGGGCGACCAGAGCCCAAAGGCAAAAAGGACATGGGAAATTTACAACATACTAGGTAAACATGAGGCAAAGATGCAACAACTTGAAGCAGAGGGCAAGTTACCAAAAGCGACACCAAAGAAGAAGAGTAGAACAAAGTGAAAGTAGTGAAGAAGTAACTTCATCTAGTGAAAGTAGTGGCAATGAAGGAAAAAGAAGAGTTAAAAACTCAGTCAGGAAGAAAGTAAAGCTTGGTACGAGTGGGTTCTATTATGACATATAAATCCAACTATTCTATATTTTTACCCATATGAAATGTACGCCGCTCAGAATATAACGCCAACAGTTTTGGATGCCATGAACGGAAATGTTTCCGAATGGTATAACGAATGCGACAATGCCATTAGAAGGTCAGAAATAGTTCCTGGAACTTACGAATATACAACTGCTGTTTCTTATGGAAACGTAGGTGAGTTTGGAGAAGGTTCTTCAACAACAGTAGATATTGCTTGCGACAGGTTTCATATTATTTCTATTGACAACTCATTCTTATACGTGGAACAAGACATTGAAATAAAACCTTCTGCCAAGTTGTCTGACAAGAAAGGTTGCAATGGAATTTTCTATGTCGGATACCAATATGCTCCAGAAGTTTTCATGTGATATAAGATATATTCTAACTCTGACTTAGTTCAAACAGTAACATGGGCAAACTATGAATGGTTCGCTTTGAGAAACTCAGTACAACCACAAGCTAGAGAACAAACAGACCAGTATGCAAATATTGAGAAAATAAGAAGACTTGACCCTAACGTTCCAGGAGTTTATGTTAACCTTTCTGGTTCAGATGGAAATGCTGCCACTAAAGTAAAACTGAAACTTAGAGTTCCTTTGTCATCTTTCCTCATCTTCAGGTTTTTAAGATACTTGCCAAACTGGGCAGGAAAAATTTCTATCGAACTTACTCCAAGCAAAAATAACTTAGTCATTGCACCAACACAAGACCCATTCACTCTTACAGACGTAAAGGGAACAAATCAAACGTCATTCGCCGAATTTTGCAAAGACAAAGTTGACTTAGACTTTGGTTTCTCAAACTTCAACAATGAAATAAACTATTATTTCAATGCTGCTGGAACTGCTTGGGACCCAGTTAAGTTCACATGCGAAAAGTTTGAATGCAAGAGAATAGAAAGCAGACTTGCAGTCTATATGTTGGACCCAGATATTTCAAATGCTTTAGCTGCCAAATATATTGCAGTTCCACTTATGTTCCCTATACACCAAATATCTGTCAAAGACTTTGCAGGTGAAGTTGGAAACCAAAGTGCTGACCCAGGTGCAAGAACAGATATTGCTTTAACAACTGCAATGAAACATGCAGATACTATGTTTGTACTGTTCAGACGAACTATAAATGACTATTCTTGTTTCTACAACCCCGGTATTAAATATCATATAAACATAGATGGCAAATATTATCCAAGAGAAGAATATTCTACAGTTGAGGATATGAGGTCATACAACTTGACATTAGATGCTATGAACTTTAACAACAACTTCACAACAACCATTAACCCTGAAATGCAAAGTTCTATTATGCCATATGTGAAAGTATGGACTCATACAGGAGGTCAAAAAACTCAATATACAAATGGAGACCGTTCAAACTTTTGGCTTGGCATTCCATTTGCTGACTCAGAAGACTTTATGGGTGGTATTTCAACTGTTGGTACTGTACAAATACAATATACTGGTGACAGAGACGGTCCAGATGAACTGAGAGCAAAGAAGTTTACAAAACCAATAGCACTTTTCACGGAAGATGCTCTTTTGAAGATTCGTTCGATGAAACCTGCTGGGGCTCCTCAGATTGGCATAACGACAGCTTCCATCGAGCAGATTTTGGCAGCAGGTCAGTAAGTTGTTCTTGAACTGACTTCTCTCCGTCAAATATTGACAGTACGCCAGTTTTGACATAATATTGTAAGATAAACTTACCTTTAGAAATATCTGTAAGTTTTGTTGTTATATTTTTGTCAACGTCAAGAACTTTCACCATTTCAGTTATACCAACTTTCTTTGCTTTATGGAAATATTTTGGTTCAGCAAAGACTGCTATTCTATAACATTTACCATTGTTTGTATAAAGAACTATTCTGTCAATGTATTTGTATTGTTTGTGTGTGTAAACTTTGTTCTGCTTCAATTCGAAGAGATATCCGAATACGTCCATCTTTTTATTCTAAGTAAAATGTCATTTCCGAAAAATAGAAGCGTAAGTGTTTCAAAAGGTTTAATGACGGTGGCAGATGTGAAGTTAAATTCACCAACTCAAACAAACAGTCAAAGTGTTGTTGTCAATGTCAAAGACAGAGATGTTGAAGTGGGGAAACCATACGAAGACAAAGATGGTATAACAATTGTTCCTGTAAAAGAACCAACATATCCTGAAGTTAGCAGAGACTTAAGTTCTGTTGCAGATATTCGAAACGACTACCAACAACTGAAAGACAAACTTCAAACTCAGGAGAAGATTTGTCAAGCTTTAAGTATAATGTTAAACTTGGTCGAACACAACCCTGTAAAAGTGAACTCATATGTCATTGCACCTCATGAAGTTTTGAAAGAACTATTGAAACTTTTGACAGAGGCAGACGATATAAACATCAAAGAAATAGAACCCGACATTAGTTGCTGTGGTGTTTCATATAATGTCATTGACAAGATATACGTTATGAAAGGAGGTGAAACGTTGAACTTAAAGTATAGTTTCCCAGACGTCATAAAAATATTTGACGACCACAACATTTCATTAAAATTTATTTGCTAAGTAAAAATGTCAAAACTTCTTGAAAGATGTTTGAAGAAAAATAATATAGACTTTATTTCATGTAAAGGACTTTACACACTTTTGAACGATATGAAAGACCCTGTTTTGTTTGTTCGTGTAGACAAAGGAAAGTTCTATGTCTTTACAAAATATTTGAACTTCTTAGACAGAGAACTTCAAGAAACGCCATGTGAAAGTTTAGATGAAGTTCTTCTCCACTTTCAGAAAAACTTTTAAATATATATAAATGGCAGAAGACATAATGGTTTATACTATTACGACTAAAAACCCTGAGTCATATAATTCTATAACAACAAACTTACAAAGTCCTCAAGGACGATATTGTAAACTAACCTTAAACACAATGACGACTAAAGCCTGTTTTGCTCTTTTGACACCAGAAGACTTTATTGTTGTGAATGGTAAAAAATACTCCTTTGAAGATACTTACTCAGATATACCACCAACAGGTTTTGTTGACTTATTTAATACTTTAAGTACGGGTGTAACATGTGCTGCAACTAGAGCAGGTTTCATTATGTTTGGATGTCCGACTGAGTTTACTATAAACGATATGAGCTATAATACAAAACTTATTTCTGGTTTTTACTACCAACAGTTTCCTATAACAGGAAAAGGTGTCATACAAGGAATGTCTATTCCATTGACATTAAGCACACCAATCTTATATATTGTTTCAAACTTAGGTTCAAAGTGTTATTCGAATGTCGACAGAAACTATTATGACCAAAAGATACTTATGCGTATAAACAATACTTTCTCTGCTGGTTTGCCTATTGTTCATTCGAATGCAGAATTTTCAACCTTAGTGAACTCAAACACTTTGGCAAGTATAACGTTGACATTAGTTGACGCAAACTTTGTTCCTGTAAAACTTTTATGTCCTATGTATTTGTCAATGACGGCAGAAAGTTTCGAATTGGAAGATGCAACTGGTGAAAGTATTGTATTACAAGAACAACTTCAACAACAAATAGCTCAAGAACAACAAATGCAACAAATGCAACAACAAAGTCAAGAATAAAAAAAAATATTTTTTTTATTTTTATAAAAAATGTACAGAATAGATGTTTCAGATTTTTATGACTTCCAAGCATTCAGAAATATGTGTCCATTTAGAGACTATAACAAAGCAGTCGAGAATTTGAAACGTTTAGTCATTTATGTCGACTCTGCCCCAGAATGTTATGTTATGAAAGAATGGGATGTAGTCTTTAACAAACCTAAAGCGACAATAGTTTCAGAACAAGAATGTAGACAGAAACTTAAGAAAATAAAAGTTGTACAAGTTGGAATGAAGATGTTAGATGCTTGGGATATCTTATTGTCAAAGTTAGAAGATTTTTCAGTTCGAGGTATAAAGTTCTATACACCTTCTCCAAACTTCTATTCTATCTTCACTGGATATAAATACGAACAAGTAGAATGGAACGAAAATATTATAGAAGCTTGGTTAGACCATGTCAAAGAAATTATATGCAATGGAAACGAAAAGGTTTATGAGTATATCTTATGTTGGTTTGCAAACATCTTACAACATCCAAGTGCTAAAAATGAAACTGCTCTCATTATAATTGGAAAACAAGGAACTGGTAAGAACACATTCTTTACAGATATTTTGTGCAAACTGTTAGAGGGCTATTCGAATCCGAATATGACAAACTTAGAAAACATCTGTGGCAAGTTTAACTCCTCAATAGAGAATATGAAACTTATAGTTTGCAATGAACTTCAAAGTATAGATACAACAAAAGTTTTGAACTCAGATGCTTTGAAGAGTCTTATAACAGACAAAGTTGGAGTTGTTGAAAGAAAATATAAAGACCAAAGAGTTTGTGAAAATGTTGCAAACTTCATTATGGTTTCAAACAATGCTGTTCCGATGAAGTTAGAAAGTTCTGACAGAAGATATGTAGTTGTCAGAACGTCAGATTCTCATATGCAAGACACAGAATATTTTGACGACTTAGCAGAAACTTTGACATCTGACTTTTACAACCACTTGTTCTCATATTTTATGACATTAGATATTTCAAAGTTCAATCCAAGACAAATTCCACATACCGAAGAGAGACAAACATTGTTAGAAGCAAACAAGAGTGTATATGAACTGTTCATAGATGAAACTGACTTTGAGTGTTTAGATGAAAGGTCATTGTACGATTCGTATAAACAATATTGTCAAGAATATGGTTATATGACAGCGTCTAAACGAACATTCTTGGCAAATGTCAAAAGTCTTTTAGATGTTCAGAATGGTGTATATACAAAGAAAATTTTTTCTGAGTAAATTTAAAACAAAAATATTTTTTATCCGATAGAAAAGATGGCAAAATTCATCTCAGTAAACAAGTACATGTCAGGACTTAAAGAAGAACTAGACCCATTCACATATTTGAATGTTTACTTCTACCATTTTGAAAAGTCTTCATTCAGCAAAGTTTGGAACATCGAACCAGTTAAGTTTGCTATTGTGACTAAAAATGGTGCGAAATTTGAAGACTTAGACATAGAAGGTTTGTTAGCAGTCAAAGAAAGTTTTGACAGAAGGTTTTCAAACCTTAAAGAAGGCAAAGCATACAAACTTGTTATACCTTATGAACCAAAGAAAGCAGACGACTATGAATATTATGAGTCTAAGATAGTTGAAGTTCAAGGTAAATTGGGTAAAAAGATTTTAGAGTCTAAGCCAGTGTTTGCTCCTAAAGAGGAAGAGAACATTGACATTGACCCAGAAATGTTCTAAAAATAAAATTTTATTTTTACATGTCAAATTTCTTTTTCTCTGGAACTGGTTCAGGTTCTTTCTTCTCTTCTTCTACTTTCTTTTCTTTCTTTTCTTTCTTCTTCTTTTCTGGTGGTGAGACGTCAAATTTCTCCGAACCATATTTATGTAAAAGTTCTTTGTCCTTTAATAGCTCATCTATTCTGTTTTCTATTTCATCTTCAAGAACAGCGCATGTGTCTTCTTTGCATTCTAAGAACTTTTGTTGGACTTCATCTTTCCAATCGGTGTCATCTCTGTCAACAAGTCTGTCATTGACAAATTTTAAGACTGCTCTGCTTAATGTTTTATGGTTCTTGTCATATTCCAGAAACAGAACTTTAGAACAAATTCACCTTTCTTGTTTACACTATGTAAGATTTTATGGTCGACAGATGTTTTGCTGTCAAAAAGCTTGTCTCGAATATAGATAGCGAAATCGCTAGACATTTTCTAAAAGATAAAAATTTTAATTTTTCTAAAAATATGTTAGAAAAAAAGTTTGCTGACATTGACAAGAAATTTGAGAATGTTTTAAACAAGAAACAAGAGGAAGTTAGAAAATGCTCAGATAAAGCCTATACATGACAAGTTCTTATTTGCTCAGAATGGTATAACAGGTCTAATTGCACCACCTGGGTCGGGTAAGACTTTCACTTATCTTAAAATGGCTGCACAACAACAAGAACTAGATGAGAAGAACCCATTCTATGAGTTAGTTGTCATTTGTAGTACTTCTGGTCAATTTGACCAAACCGTCAATTCGTTCAAAGATATTATAAAGAAGTCTAAGTTAGTATGTATAAAAGACTCTGAGTTGTTAGATTGGATAAAGAAGTACCAAAGAAGAGTTTTGAAGTATAATGCTATAAATGAGTATATAAATTCTAAGTTTAAAGACCCAAATGAGGAAATGCAGAGAATATTAGAGAAGAAACACTTCAGAAACAAACAGAAAGAGATAGAATACATTTCGAAGAAATTGCAATCTTACGATTGGAAGACTTACCCTCATAGATGTCTTCTTATCTTAGATGACTTTGCTTCTCATCCTTTGTTAAAGAACAGAGAACAAGATATGTGTCGAATTCTTAAGAAGCTCAGACACTTTAACATCTCAGTTGTCATTTGTGTACAGACAGCCAAGAGTTTAAGTAAGGATGTAAAGAGAATACTTACTGACATTGTACTTTTCCCCGGATTGTCCGAAGACGATTTCATGGAACTTATGAAAGAGTCCATGGCAGGTAAGTTTGACAGACATGAACTATGGGAGAAGTACAAAGTCATACAAGACCCTCATACTTCTTTCAGAATTCATATCTACGCAAACAAAGTTCAAATTGTAAAAAGTCAAGCTTGAAAAATCTAAGTGTTTAGTCTTAGTAAGTAAGTCTGTTGTGGTTCTGCAGCTTTCGGTTTCTCTGGCTTTGGAAGGCATTCAGGAAGAGGAACGTCAGTCATCCGTTTGTGTCCTGTCGGAAGGAAAAATTTTTCCTGTTGGAAGGAAGAACTTTTTCTGTCGGAAGGAAAAACTTTTTCTGTCGGAAGGAAAAACTTTTTCTGTCGGAAGGAAAAACTTTTTCTGAAGTTCGACCAAAAAGTTCTCAATTTTCGAAAATTTGAATGGTTTACGGACGGACAACAGAAAAATTTTTTCCTGTCGGAAGGAAAAATTTTTTCTGTCGGAAGGAAAAATTTTTTCTGTCGGAATGAAAATTTTTTCCTGTCGGAAGGAAAAATTTTTTCTGTCGGAAGGAAGGACTCGGAATGCCAGAAGGATTTGACAAGGCAATTTACCTAATTGAGCTACTTGAGCCATCTGAAGTCAAGCTTGAAAAATAAATGGTTCATTTACTCTGCTTGTTTGAAGTTGTCAAAATACTCTGTTATTTTTTCCTTTAACAATGACAAATCTTCTTTGAATGTAAGTATTGTACAACCTTTAATATCATAGTGTGTTTGAGGTAACGTATCTTGAACTATTTGTTTCACATCTTCATTTGGGGTCATTGAAATCGGTAAGTTTTTGCGATAGAACCAATTTCTGTCAGATTTGTAAATCTTAGCAAGGTCGTAAAAGCTTTTGTTGTTTCTTCTGACTAAATGCAACATAACCATATCTCTGTCTTCTTCATTTTCCATCTCTTCAGTATAAATCATATACTTATAGTTCTTTTCCTTTCCTTTTGGTACCGAACGTGGTATTCTTTTCTGAATGCTTTTGTCTTTTGCTTCAATGACTTCATCTTTTGCTTCAAGCTTGTTTTCCATCTCTTCACGTTCTTGTCTATGAATTTCGTCAAGAAGTCTGTAAATATTCCAAGCATAACGAGCTGAAGCCCACATTGCAACAGCATTTACAAGAAGTCTATGTACATACCAACCTCTCAAACCATTTGGCAAATTTTTACGATTTTCATGAGTTTTAGGCGACCCCGAAGGAAGTCGGTCTCGCTGTGCTTCGCTCAAAAGTTCTTGTGTGCTTTGGTTTTTGAACCAATCGTCTGTATGTTTGGTATCTGGAGCAAAACATGCTGTCAAAATACTTTGCATTTGGTACATATCGTCTTTGACCGAACGAATGAGACGGAGTTGTTTGTTAAACTGTATGTACTCGTATTCTTCATTTATAGCTTCATGGACTATAACTGTTGTTGTGTTCTCTGTTGTTGACATATCTGTCTTTACATACAAAATAAAAAAATAAATAAAAATAAAACTAACTTTATTTTTTCTATCTTAAGGAAATTCATGATTTTCATAGAGTCTTGGCGACTAAGTTTTTTTACTTACTCGCTGTTCTTCACTGTTTTCATACGGAATCTCTTCTCTCGGTTTTCCGAGGGAAGCAATCTTATGCCATTTTACTCAGATTTTTGTGCTGAATTCAGCAAAAATATATTTTAGGGTAGATGGTTAGATCTAACCTCTTTTCTCACCTCTTTTTTTCACAAGCGTTTTACATGGTATATGTTGCGATGGTTCATGACTCTAAACAGTTTTGTAGCCTCTATTTCTTCTTTTAGTACATCGAATGTTTTAACAATGCCGAAAGTTTCTTTATATTTCTTCTTGACGTCAGATAGAAGGAAATCTTCTGCTGTTGGATAGTTTTTGTCAAGACTTCTTCGTAATGAGCGTAAATCAGACAAAAATATATTTTATGTTAGCATGTTAGATCTAACACGTTTTCTAACACGTTTTCTAACATGGTCTAAAACATACAAAACTCATGAAATTTCATGATTTCATCGTACATGTTTTGTCAAGACTTCTTCGTAATGAGCGTAAATCAGACAAAAATATATTTTATGTTAGCATGTTAGATCTAACACGTTTTCTAACACGTTTTCTAACATGGTCTAAAACATACAAAACTCATGAAATTTCAAGACTTCTTCGTAAATGTTTTGTCAAGACTTCTTCGTACATGTTTTGTCAAACATGAACGTATATGTTTTGTCAAGACTTCTTCGTACATGTTTTGTCAAGACTTCTTCGTACATGTTTTGTCAAAACTTCTTCGTAAATGTTTTGTCAAACATGAACGTATATGTTTTGTCAAGACTTCTTCGTACATGTTTTGTCAAGACTTCTTCGTAAATGTTTTGTCAAAACTTCTTCGTAATGAGCGTAAATCAGACAAAAATAAAGTTTATGTTAACATGTTAGATCTAACATGTTTTCTAACATGTTTTCTAACATAACTATTTACAAGCGTTTTACATGGTATATGTTGCGATGGTTCATGACTCTAAACAATTTCGTAGCTTCTATTTCTTCTGTCAGTACATCGAATGTTTTAACAATGCCGAAAGTTTCTTTATACTTCTTCTTGACGTCAGATAGAAGGAAATCGTCAGCAGTTGGATAGTTTTTGTTCAGAAATGCTAACATGTCCATTTTATCTTCTGCTGGCTTTTCTGCTTCTTTCTTTAAATCTGCATAGTCGTTTCTCATACGTTCTATCTCTTTGACGGAGTAGTTATATTTCCTAATTGCTGCTTTACATTTAGAACATTGCGGGTTCATTTTTGCGTTATATTCTGAAACCTTACCTGCTAAAACAACTAAAGCGTCAATTGCTCTCTTCATCTCAAACATAGCGGGTCTTATTTGTTCATTCCATACCTTACCTCTTCTATCTTTATCTCTTATCTGCCATACACATTCAGCAACTAACGAAACAAAGTTGTCGTAGGTCTTAAATTCTTCAGATTTATATATGTCAGAGATGTTCTTATATACCATGTCGCAATCTTTGTCCATAACCTTATGGTTGCAATGAAATCCTAGAAACTCATAGTTTACCTTACGAATGAACTTCTTTATTTCTACTGAGTCAGTTGGTTTCACTTCTATTTCATCGAATTCGGGAATAGTGAGTTTTTGTTGTTGGATTTCAGGTAGTTTGGGTAAATGGTCGATGAGGTCCTGCATTTCATAAAGATACTGTTCATTTGTTTCATCTTTCGCACTACAGTCTAAATTACTTGTTAAAAGTTCTTGCTTTATCTTCTGGATTTCTGTTTCAAAAGTATATGAAGACGAAGTGAAGCTTTTCATTTCTACCAACATAGATGTTGGATTCATGACTAAAGAGTTTGGTGCTGTTGTTTGAATTGTTGTTGTTGTGCCGATTGTTGACATTTTTTATTTTTTTATACAAAATAAAAAAAATAAAAAAAATAAAACTAACTTTATTTTTTATTTCGGGAAAATTCATGAAAATTCAAGAGGTTAGAAAACATGTTAGAAAACATGTTAGATCTAACATGTTAACATAAACTTTATTTTTGGGTCCTTTACACTCATTACGAAGAAGTCTTGACAAAACATTTACGAAGAAGTCTTGACAAAACATTTACGAAGAAGTCATGACACTTTTTCATTAGATAACTGTTATTTTTTGACGAAGTGAAGAGTAACACTTCGTCAAAAAAATCCCTGAAATCATATCTTTTATACAAAAAAATGAAAAAATGACACTTTTTCATTAGATAACTGTTATTTTTTGACGAAGTGAAGAGTAACACTTCGTCAAAAAAATCCCTGAAATCATATCTTTTATACAAAAAAATGAAAAAAATGACACTTTTTCATTAGATAACTGTTATTTTTTGACGAAGTGAAGAGTAACACTTCGTCAAAAAAATCCCTGAAATCATATCTTTTATACAAAAAAATACAAAATAAAACTAACTTTATTTTTTCTATCTTAAGGAAATTCATGAAAATTCAAGAGGGTAGAAAACAGGTTAGAAAACAGGTTAGATCTAACCTTCTACCCTAAATTATATTTTTGGGTCCTTTACACTCATTACGAAGAAGTCTTGACAAAACATTTACGAAGAAGTCTTGACAAAACATTTACGAAGAAGTCTTGACAAAACATTTACGAAGAAGTCTTGACAAAACATTTACGAAGAAGTCTTGACAAAACATTTACGAAGAAGTCATGACAAAACATTTACGAAGAAGTCTTGACAAAACATTTACGAAGAAGTCATGACAAAACATTTACGAAGAAGTCTTGACAAAACATTTACGAAGAAGTCATGACAAAACATTTACGAAGAAGTCTTGACAAAACATTTACGAAGAAGTCTTGACAAAACATTTACGAAGAAGTCTTGACAAAACATGTACGAAGAAGTCTTGACAAAACATGTACGAAGAAGTCTTGACAAAACATATACGTTCATGTTTGACAAAACATTTACGAAGAAGTCTTGACAAAACATTTACGAAGAAGTCTTGACAAAACATTTACGAAGAAGTCTTGACAAAACATTTACGAAGAAGTCATGACAAAACATTTACGAAGAAGTCTTGACAAAACATTTACGAAGAAGTCATGACAAAACATTTACGAAGAAGTCATGACAAAACATTTACGAAGAAGTCATGACAAAACATTTACGAAGAAGTCATGACAAAACATTTACGAAGAAGTCTTGACAAAACATTTACGAAGAAGTCTTGACAAAACATTTACGAAGAAGTCATGACAAAACATTTACGAAGAAGTCTTGACAAAACATTTACGAAGAAGTCATGACAAAACATTTACGAAGAAGTCTTGACAAAACATTTACGAAGAAGTCATGACAAAACATTTACGAAGAAGTCTTGACAAAACATTTACGAAGAAGTCTTGACAAAACATTTACGAAGAAGTCTTGACAAAACATTTACGAAGAAGTCATGAAAATTCAAGAGGTGAAAAAAGAGGTGAAAAAACAGGTGAGATCTAACATTCTAACATAAATTATATTTTTGGTCCGGGAACAACTTTCTCTCAATTGGAGCTGTAGCATACTCTTTGCGTAAGCGGTTCAGACCTTCTTCGAACTCTTGGTCTCTCTTCGATTTGGATTGAGATTGTGAAAGTTTTAAAATAAATTGTTTTCATGAGTTTTCTACGATGTTAGAAAAAATGTTATTTTCTAATATCTTCACATTCAATACTTTTTCAGCACTTTTCCGTAGTTATATATGAAAGACAATTCGAGATAAAAGTCATAGTACAATGGAATAATATGTTGCACACCATTTGTTGTGAACCAAACTTGAAAGTCAGAGAAACTGTTACTAGGTAGTTCGTAGAATTTAGAAGCAAAGTCATAAAAGTCCTTACCAATACATAGAAAACTATTGTTGCTTGAACTGAAACTTGCATGACACATAACATTTTGAGGGTCAAACACGTTTCTATAAACTGTCAAATCTGCTGGTGGAAGTATAAATTTAAATGGACCATCTGGTGGTAATGGTTCGTTCTGGTTTAGTAACCGAAGAAATTGTGCCCAAGAACGTTTGTCTACTTTCCAAAATAAAAACTCTGTATCTCTTGGAGGGTTAATTTCAATCTTTTGAAATGAAACGGTGGAGTTCATCTTGTCATATTCTAGTTTCAGATAGTATGTTCCATTTAGTAAAGAGTCGTATTTTTCTTGAAATTCCCAATAATATTTGTTCATTTGAGTTTGAAAGTCATTTAGAGTTTTCTCAAGACTTTCGTCTGAACGAACTGTAAAGATTCTCATTTCGTCAAATTTGTCTATTAGACCATCAGAACCTTTATACTGCCCATGAAAATATACTGCGAACATAAATGCGTTAGTTCTATTTGAAAACAAAACTCTTCTAAATCCTATTGCCTTTGCATCTGAAGGACTTTGAAGCCAACGAATTGGATAGTCAAACCTGTATGCTCGGGATGAAATTTCTTCATCTGAAATAGTCCTACCAGCATTTGTAAAGATATAGTCTAACGGTTTTGTATCTGCTACTTTTGTTCTTTGTTTTTCAACCTGAAGCATTTAATATATGTAAAAATATATTGTTTTAAAATGGTATGCCATTTCATATTTCTCATCTAACAAACAAGTTTCCCAACGGTCTTCTCCAACAAACTCAGCGTACATTTCAAATTCGAATAAAAAATGTCACTTTTTTAAAATAAATTTTTACTTCATGCAATGTTCACTAACATCGAAAGGCATGTCCATAAGACGTTCTTCTTCTAACCTCTCTAGTCTGTTTGGATAATTGGCACGTGCTGTTTCCAAATCCATTTCGTAGGTCAGACCAGCCAGTTTGTCATAGACTTTTATGGGTCTTCCCTTCCTATATTTAAACTTCTTCGAAACTCTCCAACCATATCTTTGTAACTCTGCTTTTATTCTAGCAGATTTTCTATCCATTCTATATGGGGGCATTTTTATAAAAATAAAAAAATATTTTTTTTCTTTACTTTACATAACCGCCTGCTGCCATAAGTCTTTGACGCCAACCCATACCAGCTAATGAAGGTTGACTTGGTTTAGTTTCCAAACTAAACTTTGGTTTTGGTTTATCTTCAGTTTTTGGTTTTTCTTCTTCTATCGGTTTTTCGTCACTTTTCGGTTCCTCTGACTTTACTTCACTTGCAGGAACAGTTGTGTCGTCAACATCTTCATAAATATCATATGCCATTTGTTTTTGTTTTCCTTTCAACTTTTTGTGTTTGTTGTAAAGTTTAGAATATTTCGACTCTAAGTCAATGAGATGTTCTATAATGAACTGTTGGTCAGTGAAGTAAACTTTTCCATCTGTTGTCTCGAAAGCTCCTTCAGACTTCAATATTTTATTTGTGAGAGTCTGTTTCTTTTTTGAGATACTTGCCGTTCCATTTTTATGAAAAGTGACTTTGTAGTTAGGGTTTGTATTTCCAGACCTGGCACTTTCTATTATTGAATTTTTCTCTTCATCTGTAAGTTCTTTGACAGGTTTTGACAATGGTTCTGAACTTTTTGTTTGTGGTGTCAAATCTACCGTTTCAACTTCTTCGGTCATTTCATCTCAGTAAAAAAAATTAGTTTGGCTTGTTTTCAACTGGTTGTTGTTGTTTTTTAAGTCGGTCTAAAACTTCCTGAGGTATAGGAAGAACTTGACAAACACGTGGTGTAACTGCTGGAAGCCGACAAATCCATCTTGAACCCATTTGTCTCAATGCTGTATTGTTCATTTCATCTCAGTAAAAAACTTTACATTCCCCACGTTTGAGGCGGTTGAGGTTGGTTATTGTTTACCCATTGTTGTGCATGGTTATATCCTCTGTTAAAGATCTTTCACCTTGGTCCATATAGTGTCCTGCTTGGTTATAGTAGTCATTTGCTTTGTTATAATAGTTTCCTGCTTGTCTTCCTACATTGTCCATCCATCCTTGAACTTTTCCTCTTGTTTCAGGATTTGGAATAAGATTTGTTGCATCTCGTGCTACATCCCAACCTTTCTGTACAGTTTGTATAATAGGTTGTGCTTTCTCTTTAAGTATACCTAATGTACTCAAAATCTTCCTTCCAACTCCAAATACACCTCTGGCTATTGTTCCCACTGCGGGCAAAAATCTGGATGCAACTCCTGCTAACGCGCCAAATAAACCCATTTCTTATAGGATAAAAAATGACGAATCCAAACAAGGACCCCTATGTTTCTAAGGCAACAAAAAAAGCACTCATGATAAAAATCTTTAGTTCAACACCAAATGCTTGGTTTATGGATATCTTGGAAAACATTCCGAGAGTTAGAACAGATGGACCACCATACTGGCTAATATTTGTCGGTCAAAACACAAGATACTGTGAAGCCATACCATTATGGTCCAAAAATATTTTAGATGTGAAAACTGCTTTGACAATATTCGTTGACAAATACCATCCAACAAAACTGACATCTGACTGTGAAAGTTCTTTCAAATCAGATGATGTAAAAAACTATCTGCGTTCAAAAAATGTAAACCAATATTTCATTGTCGACCAAAACCATTCTGCTCTTGGTGTCATTGACGGTTGTATAAAAATGTTAAGAGACTTAAACCAACCACAAGGTGGTGAAGCAAATGAAATGTCATATGACGACAAATATAGACACTTCTCCATGGCAAAGATGAGACAAGTTTTAAATATTTACAATAGCCGTAAAAAAAGGTTTGGGAAACCACTCCCCCGAAGAAATGAAAAAAACCCTGACTTAGAGAAAGACTATATATTTAATAATTTAGTCAAAAGAGACAAACAAGAAAGAATGCCGGCTTCAAACTTCAGAAAGGTGACAAAGTAAAAATAGAAATACCTAAACGCGACCCATATGAAAATACTATTGACTATGACAACAATGGGAACCCGACAGGTACTCACATTCGTGTTCGTAAAAATAGAAGAAAGTATACAAGAGAATATTATGAAGTTTTAGGCAAACATGGCAAAATGTACACACTGCAAGCAGAAGATAAAACTACTATTGTCAGACCTCGTTTCAAACTTGTCAAAGTTCAAGGTGGTATACTTTCAAAGACAGTTCCTAACAAATATAAGACAACTCCTGACGAATATGCTAAAGAAGTTGAAAATGACGACTAAGCATTTCTATACCATGCGTAAACTGTCATGTAAGGTGGCATGTAGTCTTTACTTTGTCCCGTTGTTTGCGTATATCCTGAAACGCGATGTGTATGTTTCCATCTCCCTGAGTGTTACCCCAGAAACAATTTATAGCAAACTGAACGTTGTCTTTAACATCATATCCTTTACCTTTTGTCATTGCTGACCAATCCCAAAATTTATGCTTATGCCAACCTGCTTGAGATGTACTTAAATCTATGTAGTGACTGTGTGCAGGTAAATTTTCACCTGAAATCGTTTTACTTCCACCTGTTTCCTTTGAAGAGTTTGCACAATACAAAAACCTGTCGACTATTTGAGTCCAAGTTCCAAAACCAAGTACTACTTCTGGTCTGGTAGAGTTCATTGAAACATATAATGAGCCAACCGGGTAAATAAGATTCGGCAAAATTTGTTTAAGCACATTGAGTTCCTGTCTTAGATGCATAATACTATTGTCATTAGATATCAAAGTATCTACAAGACTTGTTGCCGGTGGTATTGTTGGACCTTTACTTGGCAAGGTTGTGTTTAGTGTAATATCATCTGCTGTAAAAGTTGTAAAACTTGTATGTGTATGAGTCTTATCTGCTTTCTTCTCTAACTCATCGTTAACATAAGTTTTATCTGCTTTAAGGTCTAAACATCCTGAAACCCATCCTGTATCAGCTTTAACTTTAAAAGTCTCCGATGTCCATTCATGATACCATTCAACCCTTTCTTTAATTTCATTATCTTTTTCATCCACATATTCCTTATCCGCTTTCTTCTCTAACACACTAGCCACATATTCCTTATCCGCTTTCTTTTCAAGGCTAACGTTTAAGTTTGTAATATCAGATATAGAATGTATATGAGTCTTTTTAGAATATTCGTTTTCAGCTCTTGTCACTTCACTTGACATTTTATTGTCAACATATGTTTTGTCTGCTAGTTCAGGATGAGTATGTTCTTTTGTTGCATAAGCATTGTTAGCTCTTTCTTCTTCTTTTGCTATTGCATCGTCTACATATTCTTTGTCAGCTTTGTTGTCAACATCTGCTTTCAAAAGAAGTTCATTTATAGGTTTCTCGTTTAAAGTTCCTTTTGTTGGATTTATACAGACAGTATTGTTCTTCTTGTCTTGAAATAGAAACTCATCTGTTAAAGGGTTTAATGTCAGTTTTAAGTTTCCTTCTTTCAATGACTCAGATATCTTAGAATAGTTTGAAAAGTTTGTTGTGTTCTTATTTAGAGCTTGCATAATGAGTTGTCGGTTGTGTTGTATTTCTCTCATAGACGCTGTTTCATTTGACATTTTTATTCTAGATAAAATATGCTTTCAATAGAAAAAGAAAATTCAAGAGTTGCTACAACTAAACCATTAGATGAACTTTTTACTAATGTCGGTCAAAAGTTTGAGACAGAGACCGTAAAGCATGAAGGCTATCGTTTTGACTACCCATTAAGATGGCTAAGAGACCCATCTGTCACAAAAGCTATTGGCTTTCGTAGAATGAAGTTCATTTCAGAAGCCATACATGGTTTCCCATTTACGGTCGGTTTTGAAGTTCGATACTATAACAAAGAAAAACGTATGTATGAGAAATTTGAACAGGGAAAACTTTTACAAGTTAGTTTGCTTGTAAACTTAGAAACAACTCTTCAAGCTTTTCAAGAAAAAATAAACGATATCTATATCGAATATGCAAAACAGTATAACATTGACGAGGGAGAATACCATCTCGATATTATTTATGACAGGAAAAATGCAACTGTTAAAATCAATAGAATAGAAGACCTTGGAGAAAACGTTTATATTTCTACAAAATATAACAACTTGGCATGGTATAGATTTATGAGGATGTTAAATCAGCCTGCAGCATATCCAGTACACCCAGACTTTTATGAAGTCGAAAACCCTAATGGAACATATGAAAATGTTTTCGACCCAGCTGCTATTATTGTTCATGCTTCATTTTCTGGCGCCCAAAACTCTTTCTTATGCTTGGCAAATGACTTTTACGAAAAACCTACAAAGTTATACGAACCACCAAGTGGAAGTATTTCAGACTTTCAAGTATGGTTTACTACAGATGGAAGAAAAAGAATAATTCCATTATACCATGCGTTTTACTTAGAACTTAGTTTCATATACAACTACTATCGAACGGTAAAAATATAATTTTTTAATAGGTTTGAGGTGTTGGATTTGGTTGCCAACTAGACTGTGGTGCAGGTTCAGGCTGTTGTATAACAGGAGCTTGTTCTTCTGGTTCAGGGTCTTTAGGTATAATACCAACGAACTGACCTACTCTTTTACCAATATTTTTGACTCCGTTCCAAATTCCTCTTCCTACGGTTTTATTCCATTCCATATACCTCTTCCAACTCTTCTGAAGAAGTTTCCAATACTACTGAAGAAACCCATTTTACTATATGTAAAAATCTAATGTCCGCCTAGTCTCTTACGTTTCCTGTTGAGTTCCATAGCATTCTTTAACTGGAGCTCATACATTCTGTTTCTCCTCTGGTAGAAAACATATTCTGGGTCACTCCTGTGTTCGCGTCATCTGCATAAAGTTGTTTATATCCCACTTCAGGTTTGTATAAAACTCTTTCCATCTCATATTTGCATACCATGGTGGCAAACCTAACGCAGCGTCATTTGACATGGCAGTTTGCATTTGTACATCTGTTGGCACTTGACCATAGTTTGCCATTGCAGTTTGTATTCTAACTTCATTTGGAATATTCTCTGGGTTTGGTTGTCCAGGTTGCTGTGCATTCGCTAAGTTCTGTGCGTCCATTTAATATTAGATAAAAATATCTCTTACGAGTACATATACTGAACATTTGCAGGCATTGGTTCATCTTCATATTCTCTATATCTTTCTGCCACGTCAAAGAAATAAATGACACAATGGAAAAAACCTAAAACAAGTAGTCCTATTTCAAACCACATTTACTTACTAATAAAATTTCTTTGTTATGACACTTTCTCCGGTTTATAGGACCTCTCTCATATTCTATCTTGTCATATTTAAACACATAGTCATGTATGTCCTCTAACCATCTCATAACGGTTTCCAAACCACTTTTATCGGATGTAAAGTAAAAGCATGGATGGTTATGTAAAACGTCTAAAGTTTCTAAAGAGTCTCTCAAAGTATACTTCCTTGGAACGCCCGTAACTTTTCCTGTAGCGACGTTAGACCCTTACTTGTCCGGACAAAGTTATACTATTTTGAGTGCTCTACAAAAAAGTCAACAACGACGACTCTCAAAAATTTTTTATGGGCTAGAGGGCGCAACGCGCCTGGAAGCCCATCCCAAGAAAAAAAAAACTTCATTTATACTAAACATCTTCAGGGCTAGAGGGCACGAAGTGCCTGGAAGCCCCACTACCTTTTTTTTTTTTTTTATTATTCATATTTTTGATTTTGAATTACGGAAAAAGTGAGTTCAGAACTTCCAATTATTATTTGATTAATTATGTTAAAAATACTATAAGGAATTAAAATACATAATGTTGAAATTTGAATTACGGAAAAAGTGAGGGTGAAAGTGAAGTGAAAAAGTAAGATATTTTTTGTTGAAATAATCATAGTTGTACAATTTTGAAACTATATGTAAAGCTATAAATTGAATAAATTCAAAAACAAAAATTGTTTATTCTTATTAATAAATTTATATTAATCAATATTTGAACAACCCGTAATTAAAATTGAATTCCTCTTAAAATTTAATCCATACGTTAATTTTTAATTTGCTCGGCGAATGCCGAGCTTCCCTACTTCTCTTGTCATTCCTTCAAAAACTCTAATCTCATCGCACTTACAAACATCATGATTTGATGTATTGTCGAGAAATCTTAGACTTGTTTGTCATTTGATTATAGCATTTGAAAGTCATCTCGAAAATCGATTAACAAGACAATTTCCCAAACATCTACATACAAGTAGATGATGGTAAACCCATTAGAGTTGTTTTGCTATGATTCCTCCAATCTTATGATGAGAAAAATCATATCAAAACAGCTCTAACCGAACATTCTACACAGCTTAGCATCCAGCTAGTTCCAAGTAATGCGATTACAACATCAACGGCCAAAGCCTTTCAGAGTCCTTTAATCATTTCTTCTCATCTCAATGTGAAGTGGCCCCAAACGAACTACAAGCTGACGTTACAACGCATTACAACCCGGTTAATACGAGCATATACATTAGAGCTGCTTTGTTATGATCTCCCTCATCAATTGATGAGAGATCTCATTATGAAGCAGCTCCAATCGAACTAAAAACCTACATACAAATGAGTGAAAACAAACTCATTAGAGTTGTGTTGCTTTGATTTCTCTCATCAGAAGATGAGAGATACCAGAACAAAACAACTCTAATCAAACTTTCTACACAACTCAGCACAGTATCAATGCAAAGTAATGCGTCTGTATCGTTAACAAGCAAAGTTGTTTCGGGTCCTTCCATTTTGGAAGAATTCGGAACAACTTTGCGAATTGATAGTGTAAACCCATATACATGAAAGCGTGCATGCATAAAGACAGGTATTGTCAGCAATGACTACCTGCCCAGCTATGAGTGATCAGAGAATTACCATCTCAGGCTTTTTGAGAACGTTTCAGCCAGGACCCTCGTATGTTGACTGTGAGAAAGGCATCCTTTATCTGAAATAGATGCTTTTCCAACAATCAAATTCGAAGATCTTCGACGTTGTTGTAAAAAGAGAAGGAGAAGGAAAGAAGAGGAAGGAGAGGAAGAAGGAAAGGAAAAGGAGAAGAAGAAAAAAGAAAAAAAAATAAAAAAAGAAGGACATATTAAATATAATGCGCACTTAATAGTGCCGAGGCGGCGGAGCCGCCGAGGCGCGATTTTTTTGACCCTATATTACCGCACGGCAATGTTTTTCTCGATTTTGTACAGCCCTAATCTATTCTTTCTATACACTAAATAGTGAAGATATACTTTTGAAATTTTTGAAGTTATCGTCATTACACTCAATGAGTTTGGAGATTTTTATTGTTTCTTTTTATATATAATGATTGAATGAAATGAAGCTTACTGAATATGAAACTATTTTCCGCCATTAAATATACCCTTTCCTTTTTCTTGTTTCCTTACTCTCTAAGAATTATATTTCTAGTTTCCGTATTGCACTATAAAGATGAAATAGAAATCAAAACGATAGATATTTTTATAAACAATAACAAGTTATATATAAAACTTATGAAGAATAACTTAACTTTTGCTTTGACAAAGCATTTTCAGCAACAATTCTTGCTTGCTTTTCTTCAATTGCGAGTCTGAGTTCAGTTATACTTTCAGATGTAAAGCTCTGTCCAGTCAATGAAACATATAATTTCCTTGCCCAGTTTAACCAAGCTCTTGCACAATTTTCTGATCTTGCATCTGATATTTGCCTGCTCTGACGTGTCAACAATGATCTTGTATGTGTCTTATATATGTCATCATCATCTAAAATCTTAACAAGGTTTTCAATGAAGAAAATCAATGGTTTCTCATCAACATTGAAATTTTCTCTAATTTCTATGTTTTCTTTCGCAAGTTGCTCAGTGACTTCGAAGAAAGAAGAAACAGAAAATGTAATATTAGATACAGCCAATGCTTTGCAGACTAAGTCAAAGATAGATTTGCAATTCGAGAAATCAGCTTCAACATCTTTTCTCAAAACTGATAAATACTTTTCTTTTATTTCATTTTTGACTTGTTTTTTAATGTTTTTCAGAGTATTTGGAGAATAAGAATTCGTAGTTATTTTCTCTGTTTCTTCATCTATCTCGAGATATGATTGTCTAAACTCTTTCTCGATGGTTGGCGTCAAGAATGAAATGATATCATTTTTAAGTTTGATTAAATCTTTGTTATTTGTTGATTCACTCATGAATTCATTACGAATCTCGTCAATAACTATTTGTCTTAGCTCTGTTTTCATTCTTCTCTGATTTTCATGAGGAACAAATGATGTTTCGTATTTAAATTTAATTTCATTTTCAATTTTTTCTCGTAATTCGTTTTCAATCTTCATTCTCAGCTCGAATTCAAGTTGCTTCCTCATCTCATTCTCCATCTCAATCTTCTTACGTAGCAATTCTGTATCAGTTTTTGCTGATGAATTTGAAGAATTGGGAGAATCAGAAATAGAATCAAAATAATTTCTTCTTTTATATCTGTTTTCTACTTCTCTTGTAATTCTTTCGATCGATTCATCATAAATTTGCTGATAAATTTGATTTCTAATTTTATTTTCTTTTTCAACTGAAATTGGTGAAGAAACATTTTCTGATGCAATGTTTATTCTAATTTCCTTCTCCAAAGCATTTCTAAATGCTTGTTTCAGATCATGAAATTCTGAATCAATTTCTGTTGAATTTGAGAACTCATTTATCAATTTTTGCTTGGTTTCATCGTAAATCTGTCTTCTTAAATCATTTTCGAGCATTTGTAATTTAATTTTATTTTCTTGGTCCATTTTTTGTTGCAATTCTTCTTTTATTCTTAATATATTAGAGCTGTTATTACCATTCCTTCTGTTTTCTTCCTCAATTTGTATTCTGACATCTTCAATTACAGAATCTCGGATTTGTTGAGAGAGTTTTTGTCTAATTTCTCTTTGAAGTGTAACAGTAAGTTGAGTTTGAAGTGCTGGCTTAATTTCATGCTCAATCTTGTCATTCATTCTTTCATTATATTCTTTTGTCAAAGTTTCTCTAATTTTCTGTTCTATTTCTCTTCTGATTCTAATTTCATTATCATTCAGTTGAAGTTGCAACTGATAGTTCATGTCATTTTGAATCTTCTGCTTTAATTTTGAAGAAATTTCTTCTGTCAATGTTTTTGTTAATTCTTGACGAATCTTTTCAGTTTCAGATTGACGAACTTCCAAAGTTATTTGTCTTCTTAAGTTCTGTTCTATTTCTACACTCAATTTTTCTCTGATTTGAAATTCAAGTTCATCTTTTATTCTTTCTCGAAGTTTTTGCTCAAGTTCCTTCTTGATGATTGGTCTGAAATGGAATTCGGCTTCGAGCCAGACATCCTTTCTTACATCATCTATGACTTGGTTTCTGATTTCATTTGTAATTTGAGTTTTAAGTTCACGAATAAGCTTTGAATCAGAAGTATCAACAGGACTTGTATTAGTTCTGACTGGCTTGTATTCGGCTTGGAGTTGTAATCGTATTTTTTCTCTTTCTTCAGTTAATTTTAATTCATATTCTGCTCTGATGTTATCTTCAAGTATTTCTCGCAAATTAGAAGTGTTGTTAAGAGAATATTGGTTTGATAATTCTGAAATTTTCTGCTGTAATTGAGCAATTTTAGATTGATATTTTAATTCAAGTTCATTTTCAATTGAAATTCTAAGTTGTTCGTTTGGCTGCGATCTAGACTGAAGTAATTGTTGTACAATATATGCTTCTTGTATTAATAGAACTTTAAGCTCACTTATTGAGACATTTTCATCATTTGCTAATTGACAAAGTACTCTGGTTCGCATTTCTGGATCAAACCCCTGATCAAAAAGTCTGCTTATAGAATAAAGAGGTGTATTTGGTTGGGAAATTAATGTCGAAATTAATTCTGTTGATTTAGCTGCTTGTTCGGCAAGAAAACCTCTAGTTCCTTGTTTTAAAAATGTTCTTCCGCTCTGCTGAGATATTAAAAACAAAGAATGAGGATCTTGTCCTTTGCTAAGTCGTAATAAGAATTCAATGTGGCCATTGATTTGGTAGCAAAGTCGATATATTGATGCATCACCTTGTAGGTTCAGATCGTATAAATATTTCATAAGTTCATCTTGTTGAATTTGTTTATCTGTAATTGATTGAATTTCTTTGAGTTTGTTCATTCTGATTACATCATATTCATTAGTTGAATCTATGAGACTCTCTAAGATCCCGGAAACAGTTCCACTTTGCGGAAATTGTCGATTTATGTAGGAAAAACGATTCATTTTTAAACGGTCACCTTTTTATACGAAATTTATTTTCAATTTCTCGTCAAATCGAAATTATTCCAAACATCAGAATCAAATTATTCGATTTAGCTACTATTTTGATGTTTGTTGGATATAAATTGGTAAGATATTCTTGTAATTTTTAAATTTTTATATTTATTTTCAAGAGCAACATCCGAAATTATATCCAAAAAGGTTTGCGAGACTGTACATTAGTAAGGATCTAAAAACATTCATTAGTTTAAATACAAATATTATTTATTCTATTGATTTTTACTGTATTACATCAGTACAATATGTATTTTCCTACAATATTGTTAAAAACATTGTATTCTATTGTGATTATGGCTTAGTCATTCTTGAGTTTATCAGGATTCGAAGTATCGTTTTTTTCTTTTGTTGCTTCTTCAGATTTAGATGCATTCTTTTCTTCAGCTGGTTCATTATGTTCTGTTCTATTATTAACATAGCGATGAATTACTTTGTCGGTGATATTTCCAACTAATTGTGAAAGAAGAAGAATTGCAATAAAAACTGGTGGCAAAGCAAAGAAAAATGTTAAGAAAACACCAAATTCATCAAAATAGTTATCTGAAAAACCAAATATCTTCCAATTCTTTTCCATTATTGGTCCAAGCTGTCCAATACCTAGTGTAATGCCTAAACATAAAACGAAAACGATTGTTCTGCGTCGAGGATTTCTTCTGACCTTGAGAGCAATTATTAATAAAATTAAGTAAAGAATTATTGTTGTAACAATCGGAATATCTGTCCATTTTACTTTTGCAAATATGCCTTTGATGTCAACTTGGTATTCTGGTGTATGTGATCCCAGGATTTGTTGTTCTTCGGTCATATTGTCACTTTTTAACACATTTTCAATTGAAATATTTTTGTCACATTTCTGATTAATTTTAATTACAAAAATAGAAAGCACACGATTAACAACAAATTGAAATAAAAACGCAAAAAAATTAATATACAAAATAAAAGTGACAGATGAACTCTGATACTCAATTTCTTCAGTTAAACGACATTATAGAAAGAATTCATACAAAAATTCATAAGCATGGTATTACTGGACTCAGAAAGTATGCAACTTTGATGAAGGAAGCTGATGAAGATCCCGACAGATTAATTGATTTAACGGAAGAACTTCCTGATTTATTTGCTGACGCAGGAATTTACTTAAATTTAACTGAACACAAAGAATTATCAACAATTCTCGATGAAACGGGCGATAAAAAGGCCAAATTTTCAAGTATTATCAATAGAATTTCAATGCCATTAACACCAGTCAGAAAAACGGCCATTGCTGAAGCATTTAAATTCTTTAGCAATGGTGCAGATTCATGTGACCCACAAATTATTAAAAACTTCAGATATTCAAGAGATCATCCGTTAACTTTCGCAATCAAGAGAACACCTACAACAAAGTTATTAAATTCCATGATTATTATGCTTGGTAATAGTGAAGATGAAGTTACAGCCGAGGATTTTGAAAATTACTTTAGAGAAGCTGGATATCTTTTCCCTAAGGATGAAGATTTCGCCAAAATCCTTAAAGTTAATATTAAGAAACACGAAGTTACATATAGGAGAAAGACTTGCCGTAACTCTTTCACTTTTTAAATATTTTTATGTTTTATCCATATTTTAAAATTAACAAATATTTTTAGCTAGCCTTCAGTTACTAATCCTCAAAATATTGCATATATTTAATTGAATGAAAAATATATTTTCAAATTTTACTAAATTTGGGAATGATATATCCTGCAAACGTTCAATATTATCTAGTATAAATGATATTCAGTGCGTTTTTTATTTGCAAATGCCATGATCTTTATATGAGTAAATAATTCTTGTTTTTCTTCAAAGTAACACTCTTGGGCACTATTACTTTGTAAACTTAATGTTCTTTTACATATTTTGATGTTATTTTAGTTAATTGTGAAATTGAATGGGACAATTCTTCTAATATTTTCAAATAAATCGTGTTTTCACTATCACAAGATCAATAACTTATGGTACATGCTATACACACAAAGATATTTTGATCTTTAGTGATTGATAACTCCCCCTAAATAAAAGAATCTCCTACTAAAAAATGTCGAGAAATAACAACAATAGAAGATTTGGATTAATTGCTGGACCATCAGGACCTGACCAAGACAGGTTCATTGAACAACTAAAGAACGCAATAATATCAGAAGGACGAATAGAAGGCCAAAATCTTACGTTTAAACAATATCCAGATCATAATTGTGTAAGTATTGAAGCTACAACATATGAGGAGCAAAAGGCAATAGCCGAGTTATCAGGTAAAATTAATATTAACGGTACAAATATTCTGTTTTCAATCACTCATCTTGATGATTTAAATCAATATTTCGAGAATTTCAAAAATGTTGTTCCAAAAGCAATAAGAGGAGATAAAACTGATCTATCTATGCTATTTAAGAGATTCAATGGCTTTAAATTTAGCTGCAACTTCCCTCAAGCCATGTCTTCATTACTATTTTATACAGGATTATATGCACTTAGCCATAATAACAATATTACTATAATAAATCTTGCAAAAAATAATATGACAAATTATAATGGTATGAGACTTATTGGATCCTATTTTCCATCGCTTAAAATCATTTTTATTGGTGGAAATAAATTTAAATCCGGTGAAGGAAAACCTCCATTCCTTGGAGATTTCGATTTAAGAGATGAAATTCCTCCTTTGGAGATACAACAAGAATCAGATCATAGTGATTCAGATAGTGAATCGGCTGAAGAGACTAAAAAGCAAGAAGTATATGTAGATCCGCCTCCAATGATAAACTTCGAATATATTGAAGAGAAAAAGGTTATGAGTACAATAGATTTTGACGAATGTTATCACAATGATGATTATGTAACAAAATCTCAGCTCAGAGTCTTTTTAATTCCTTTCTTAAGATGTTTATCAGATAATCCACAAAATGCAAGCAATTATTACACTGATACTGCAGTTTTATCATTACTTACACTCAAACCAAAGAAAAAACCAGAAACTCCTTTATCTTTATATGATATAATTGCAACTGACATTACAAGAGGAGTTGCAAGGTATTGGAGAGGTTCAGAAATAACAGAAGGACTCAAAGAAATATTTCCAATAGGTTTCAAGCACAAAATCTCTTATTTAGTTACTCATCAAATTCATGATGAGCTTTATTCAATTGTTTTTCATGGCGCTTGCATCGGAAAGGAATGTTTTCCATTTTATTATGACAGAACTTTGACTCTGAAGAAGGAAAACAATGTTTATTTCGTTTGCAACGATTGTATCACCCTTAGAGATGAAAAGAGGCTGAAAGAGTGATTATTCATAGTTTGTATATTATGTTTGAATAAATAAAACTATTTGAAAATTATAGAATTAAAAAAAATCAAAAAGAAATTTTAGAAAAAAAAAATAAAAATATTATCATCAAACATGAAAAACCGAATCAAACAGATCGTTCACAATAAGAACTGAACAATTAATTACCTAAACTCTCTACTATCGGATGATGGACGACCTGATCCTGACGGAAAAAATCATCTGCAGCTTTTGTGTTAACAGAAGTTGAAGTTACAATATTTCTATGAGGGTCTTCTTCTTTATCTTTAATATTTTGAGAATCATTTTGGCTTTCATCATCGTCATTCGCACTACTATCACTAATATCATCTGTTTCATTTATTGGTATATTTTCTGTTTTAGTCTCGTTAGCTTCTTCCTCCGTGTCGTAAGTTTCGGTATTATTATCTGAAACGTTGTATGAAAATTCAAAGGATCTTTGTTTCTTTCCCTCATCCCCTTCAAAAGAAAAAGATTCTCCGAATACAATTGCATTTTTCGGTATCGGATCAATTTTGAAAAGTTTGTATCGAATTGCTTGAGCTATCGGTGGATGAACAAATCCCCTAGAAATTGAGTGCCTGAATTCCGAAGAAACAATTACGCAAATAAACGTAAAACATAATCCAATAATACCGGCAAGACCGCTTCCGAGTAGCTTATAGGCGCTTGTTAGTCTTGCTGTATAGTAAGGAGTGAGGCCTAGCGAGTGATTTCGGGTTCGCCGGCCTCGAAACGTACCCATGTTTTTTATATTGAAAAAATTCAGAACTCCAAAAAAATCTCAAATTTCTAAAAAAAAATAGGACAGTTTCCATGAAAAAGTTTATATATCTAAAAAGAGATTCTAAATCTCTATAAGGAGCATATCCATGTTATCAGCTTTAAATTAGCCGTTTGCCAATTGGCTATTGGAGCTATTTGACCAATCCGATTATTTTGTTTAATTTTGACACGTAAAAAGTAAATTTTTTCATTGAATTATCGTCAAAAAAATTTCTTCCAATTCCAAACATATCACTGCTAAATTTTCCTTGCAAGGTCGGATTAATCTCTGACATTACAGGAGGTACAACAGGGTTATCTGGAACTTTAATATTATCGAACGATCAAGGATCATTTACGCTAAGTTGGCAACCTGTGCAAAAATGGTCTTTTGTATCGCTATTTTGGGGACAATCTCAATCAAGTGCCAATAATAGTAGTAATTGGTCGCAAAATACCCAATTTACAATGAATTGCAATCAGATTTCCAGCATAAAATTTAGTGATTCTCCAATATCCTTTTCAATTTATCGAAATGATACTTCATGTGTTCGAACTTTCTCATTTGCAAATAATATAACACAAAATATTATGAAATTTGTTCAAATTTTATTTGATTATGGTATTGCAGTTCCAACTGATCAATATACTTTAATATTCTATCGTTCTTGCAATCAAAACACCATCAAGTGTGATTTATTCAATTCAAAACTCACTTATGATGAAAATTTCAGTATTGAAAAGTTTTGGCTGAAAATAAAATCATATTTTGAAGAACTCATCACATATTTATACGATAAAAATGCAATACCAAGCGATCCGAACTTCCCATTACCACTTGCAATCAAAGGTTGCCACGATATTACGTTAAATCAGATTGAAGTTACACAACTGCATAGACAACAGTATCCCAAGTTAACATACGATGTATTTACTACTCTATTTGACGAATCAGGGCGAATAAAAGACTCAATGTCTTTTTCAAAAAGATTATTCGTTTCTGGAGCAGATTCGTCCATACTACAGACCATATTACCATACTCCTTTGGCTTCTTTTACCTTGATTCGAGCGAAGAAGAAAGAAATGCCCTGGAAAATAACTTTAATTCGCTAATGAACCAAGCAATTACATATAACGAGGACAAAAATGAAAAGAACCAAAAGATTTTGGAGTCTTTTTCTCAAATTGACCAAGAAATTTCTGAATTTTTTTCAAAAGACTCTCCTCCCTTCAAATTATTGACAATTCTGCTCAAAACATACTGTATATATAATCCTAAGGACGGATACTTGCACGGTATGGCCAATATCCTGCTTCCTTTAGTTTTATTGTATTTTCCTGATTTAAATTTCGAAAATTCTGAACATTTTCTGCCATTAATATTCTGGAGCTTCACTGCAATGCTGTTTAACACCGAACACATCAAGATTCTTCAAAATCCGGAAGAAAATTGTCAGAAAATTTCAGAAAAAATCAGAAATATCATTGAAAATACAGCACCATTGACATTTTTATGGTTGAAATTGAATGGAATTCAAGATTTGACCTTTTTATTTAATGATTTTATTTATTTGTTTAGTAATTCACTTCAGAAACAGACAGAACTGCTGATTCAGGTATGGATAATGTTCAATCGCAGTCCTTCTCCTCAAAATTGGATTGTTTACTTCTCTGCTGCGATTTTATTGAAATTATTTGACAAATTCTGTCAATACAACCCTACTTTGCTTCGACAGATACTTCCTAAGCTCATATCTGAGATCAAACTCGAAGAAATCTCACGGTTATCGCTGTATTTATATGAAAAATCCCCTCCAATGTTTGGAAATTTTTCAAAATTACCGAAAAAGATCAGCGAAAGTCCAGATACAGGCGACGATACACAACTAGATCCTACAAAAGCATCAACCTACATAATTCCAACCCATTACGATAGAGATCTCCGCAGATCTAATCCAAATCAGATCGGATTCATGTTTACTCCGCTTCCTAAAGGCATAATTGCACCTCCTCAAGCGAGAATGCCTGGAGATAACATACCAAGATGCGGATATTGCGCTGCTTTTGTCAACAAATACACTGTTTTTGATAAAAAAGGGTTTTGTTGCAACATTTGTGGGTCAAACAATATACTAGACACAAAAGTCGACCTAAATAGCGTAGAATTGAACTATGAAGTATATGATTCTTACTTACAAAACAAGTATTTGATTAGAAAATCTTTCATTCCTACGGAATTCACAATTATTTCAATGAGTCTTTTCAAAAAGTTCCCATATATTTTAGATGATTTACTTAAATGTTATAGAAAAGTTGCAAATAATAGACAGATTGGACTTGCAATAATAAATGGTGGTCTAACTTGTCTTTTGTTTAGACCATCTTTATCGATACAGACATTTCCTGATGAAATACCGGAAATACCACTGTACCAGATATTTACAGGTATTCCATATTTCACACAGACGTTTTCGGTCATCAAAGAGAAAATTTATAATCTTCCTCAAATACATTCGAATAATGGTGCCGAAAATGTCATTAAATTCGCTTTCCAGATAGGTTCAAGGTACGGATCAAGCGTAAAACTGTTCTTTGATGAACAAGATTACAATATTATTAATAATCACAAGACATATAAAGATATTTGCATGCCAGTAACTGAATCCTGTTGCGAGATATCATTCCAAGTGTTTCCAAATGATGTTTCTCCGTTAGAAATTGATGAAAATCCATCTCCAAAAATTTCTTCTCAAAATTTGAATGGAAAAATACCAAACTTTACATCGGAAACAATAAATGATATTTTCCCATCGGAGACAGAGAATAAACCAGTTTTAGATTACAAAACCGAAGAAGAAGAAACAAATAATTTATCCAAATCTAAAACATTGGTAGAAATTGCTGCAATCACAGGAGGAACCTTCTCCATACTCAGGAAGCCAGATTTCGAGTACATAAACAGTTACACGCTCCATGATTCCTTCATTTACGCGAAAGGTCCAGGAGGAACAGGATTAACTGATTATGCAGGCGAAGGATTCCTTAAGAATGCTAAAGGAATATGTTGCGCAAAAATTGGTGTCAATCAGACCTTCTTTTTGACATATCCGGCGAAAAATATGACAACAAAGTACCTCCAAATTGCTTTGTTTTACACTACTGAAGTATGTTCAAGGAAAGTTCGTGTTTTCAACTTGAAACTGGATAATAATTGTCAATACAACGAAGGTGTGATTGATAAATATGTTTGCGCAATGGTTTCTAATAGTTTGATCGTAGAAAGCAAAGAAAGTGCTGAGAAACTTTACAATGAATACAAAAACAAATTTAAAGATGTAAATTTGTTTTTGACAGAAAATCTTTTGAAAACAAAATCTCCTGAAATCTACGAGAAGGCAATTTCGTATAGAGATGGATACACACTACATGCAAAAGCTGATCCTCTTTCAGATGAAATCGTTTCTGTTTAAATTTATTTATATATTTCTACTTTTTTTTTAATTTTTTATAATGATGCAATTATCATTTTCTGGCATTCTTTCAAAATGTGGCTTCATAGATGTTTCAACTTTTATAATGGCTATTCAATGATGACTAATTTTATTAGTATAATACTTTAATTAGACATTCATTATGAAATGAAAGAGTTAATGTCAGTATATATTATCAAAATGTTGGGGTTAAATATTTATAGTTGCATAGTTTGGCATATTGCGTAATAAGCAACATGAGCTTTAATTAACAATTCATTGTTAATTAAATACATAAATGACCAAAACAATGTGAGCTTCATATTTTTCTTCTAGGATCATTAAAAAGTTCCAGAAATTCAGGATTTATGACGGTATCGATTTTATTCTAATCATCTATTTATTCAAATGAGAAAAGCTTTTTTAGCAATTTAAGAAATTAAAAGCATAAAGAATGAGGGAATGCGTTGATGAGAATCATTAATCAATGCATTACATGAAATACACATTTTATTAGAATAAATATAGATAATATCTGATGCTTTAAATCTACAATCATAAAAAGCAGAAGCAGCGATTGTTGGCTTATTTTGATGATAATAGCGATTAATAACAATTTTATCAATGCAATTCGATACTCTAAAAACCTCGGTTGAAATGTCAATAACAGATTCAGGTAATATCAAATATTTAAGATAAACAAGATTTAAAAAACATGCATGTCTTAAAGTTTCAACTCCGCTCGGTACAATGAAAAATGTCTCATTTTTGGATGCCGGATAATAAATCAAACTTTTCATATCTTTGGTGTACAAAACACCGTCAATTGAACAAAAATATTTGTTAGAAGGATCAACATCAATTTGTGACATCTGATTAGTTGCATCAAAAGGATTAAGGCGATGAATATAATTAACATTAGCAGGAATTTTTAAATATTTGACTTTAGTGCCATAGAATATTTGATCTTCTATTTGTAATAGTGACGATGGGAGGGTAACATTTTTTAAATTGATGAATTTTTGAAAACAAAAACTTGGAATATATTTGTAACCTTCTAATATAGTTATTTCAACATAATCAGTAAATGGTAGATCATCTGGAAATGAAACTGTATCATCATCATGATACTCTAATTCATAGCTTAATTCAAGGCTTGGAACTAGCTAAAGTTACAAAGAAAAAAAAATTAAATTTTGAATAGTTTACATTTCTAAAGATAACCTTAAAGTTTATATCGGCGCCAAATAGAGAACTAGAGTCTGTGAGGTACTGATTCTATCCATACACCTCACAGACACTAGTTCCAAGCTAAAGTGGCTAAAAATTGCTCTCAATGTCAACAATTGCGAGCAATTTTTTTGCATTTTTGGTTGGGAATTGGAGAGTGAGAGTATTATTGTATGAAATAATATCTCTCACCCTCCAATTCAACCTTAGGAGCCGAAAATCGCGATTATTGACTTAGAATTAAATTGATAGCCGTTTAAAATTTTGATGGAATCAACAAAACTTTCTTATGCTTCGGAATCATTACTAAGAATGGCTAATGAGATGAAAGACATCGAAGAAGAGGAAGAAGATACTCTTTCTTCAGGTTCATTGAACGAATATCAAGCACAACTAAATCAATTCAGGGCCGACCAAGAAAAGACGAAAGCAGTGCTTGAAAAGATCAAGAAAGAAGACCAAAACCATTCAATAAGCTATATGAACGATCAAAATGAACTTGGTGATAAAATACAAGAAATTCAAAAACAAATGGCTGATTTAGAAGCAGAAAAACAAAGATTACTAAACGAACACTTTAGCAGTCTTAATGGTGTATCTGATATTACTTTCTCCCGTAGTTCTTTTATGATGAGTAACACTCCAATTCAGCCAAAATCTATCCTTAAGAAGCTAACAAAAACACCAGAAGTATCTCAACTCGATTCTTCATTCGATCAGAACGGTAATTTAGAAATCGCTCCTTCTCCAATACAAAAAGATAAGATTTCAACATTAAATGCAAAAATATTAGAAGAAGCTTCATACAGAGAGCAAATATGCCAACTCTTTATCGATTTTGTAGATACAGTTAAAGAAAAATACGGAGAATCTACTTCTTTTGAAGATATTAAGTCAACACTTTCAAAATTATCAAATGAAAGATCAAATGTTGATGTCTATCTAAGGAATATAGATAGTATGATACTCAAGATAAAGAATGGTTCACCACAAAAGAAACAATCATCTCCTCAGAGACCAAAAATTAATAAAGATGATGAAAGAATCAAAGTTTTATCAAAGAAATGTCATGAAATTGCAGAAAACGTATTACAAGTCTTTGATTATACTGCTCCTTCAGAAGAAGAGATTATTAATAATCCAAATGTCTTAAATGAACTTTCAAACGATATTAAGTTGCTTGTTACCAACAAAGTATCCGAATATAATAAGACAATCATGATATTGAACGAACAGATTAAAAATTACCAAAGACAAACGCTTTCAAATCAATCTCAAGCAACAATTAACGATGTTATGAAATTGATGAACCAAATCAAACAAGAAACAGAGCAGAATCATAAAGCACTATTCCATTAAACTTGTTTTCATAAATAAATTATACTGTTTAAAGAGTTTTTTTGAAAATACAATTTAATTTTTTTACCCTTTTATAAAAAATTTCAACATATTCTGAATATCAAGGTAAATAGATCAATACTTTATTCAATTGAATTTGATAAATTTTTTATCAAACGTACATAAATTTATATAGAAAATGGGGAAGGGTGATACTCTTGGATTTTGCGTTGCCCTTGGCCATTCACTTTATGAATATCCATCATGTATCTTTTGGTATATAACATTGTCCACAATTATAAGTTATTTAGTCATATTTTCCAAAAATTACATATTTCAAAAGCAAAAATCCATTGTGACAACTTTAGTTATGATCCATTTGTCGAAATAATTATATTGCACCATTTTTCTAATCATAACTTCACTAATTTTTTTGTCAATTATTACTTATTACCTGACAAACTATTATAGAAGGACACATAGAGATTCAGATTCGATTACAAAGATAAAATTAAACATATGCCTTGTTTGTTACGGATCTATATCGGTTTTGTACGTTTTATTCTTATTACTTAGTTCAATTCTACCTCAAAATTCATATTTACTATTAATAAGTTATATTGGTTTTTATGTAACTCATCCATTTCTTCATATTATACCAAAAACGATAGTTAAACTTAGACATTTTGCGAAAAAGTTTCGCGGAACTATTGTATTATGTATTTTAGTGGTTAATCTCTTTATTGAAGTGCCACTAATCATTTATTGCTTCTACAAATCAATTACTGAAGGAATATTAATTCAAATTACTTCAATTTTATTTATTGTTTCATTTTTCATGCATGCAATTAGCTTTCTTTATGACGCAACAGCTGTTTTAGGCCATAGGTTTGTCAAATTATATTTGTACATGCCATCTGCGATAAATCGCATGCCTATTTCTAGACATAGTTCTTTTACTGCTTGAATAAATATTAGCGTTTGTTTACTATACTATTTTTACAATGAAGTGATTCTCTTAGGAGAAATGAGATAAAATGTTAACAGCCTTCGAAAGTTTTGTTACAGGCGTGTAGAATTATAAGAGTAACGAAAAAAGATGATTTATTATGATATTAATATTTTCGATGTCGTGTAGAAATCAGAATTTGAATGAAGAATAATCGTTTGAAAGAGATTTGATTTTTTTGTCAATTTTTTTTTCTTTCGATTTTTTTTTATTAGATGGATAACCTCTCAAATGCCTATTCATTTGAGAACCATCCAATTATACAGACCGTCAAATTGAAACCTCCTGAGATTCCTCAGAATACTGATTTCCTTTTTGATGTTTTAGTATATCATCACAAGATAATCCCGTCAGATAACGACCTCATTACGATGTACAAGCAGTTCCGCAATAAAGACAAAATAGAAACGATCTTATCTCCGTTAAAACTCGATTTCGTCTTCAATCCTTTATGTCTTAACAGATTGATAGCAAAAAAAGAGTGTACTCAAATTGCAATGTATTACATTCTTCATTCGGCAGTCGCTTATATTATTTCTCTTGAAAATTCATTTGATTTTGATGGATTTTTGGTTGTATTATCAGCTTTACGAATGATTTCTGTGCACCCTTATTGCAAATTAGCGCCACTGATGTTCTCTTACGTTATTTTTTCCTCAGTTAAATACACTGACAAAATAAATGTCGATTTATTGATGGATCAGCTGGTAGAAATGACATCAAAGTGCTCGAAACCACCACAACAGTTAATATCTGCGCTACTCTTTATGGTATTCTCAATTAATTACAATGGAAAACTTGATACAAAATCCGAAACAATAATTTCGTTCATTACTGAAATAATTCAGACATCACCGGATTCAATTAACGAGATGCATGCATCAGCGATATTTGAAAGGTGCTTTGACGATCTCAGACTTTTAAATTTAAATTCATTTACATTTATTCACAAAATCGCTACAAAACTACCATGGAACAGCGTCGAATTATTCTTTACAGACATTGCATTCTTCGTTGCGTCATATATCCATCAACATAACGAAAAATTTATTGAAAAACTAAGACCGATTGATTCGAGGAAGCTTTCTTACCAACCACCAGAGAGGACACATTCATTACAGCCAGGATCAATGGATGATTCCTTAGTTTTGGCAGATTCCAAAAAATCTTTTCCAATAAACTCAATACAAGTTTCTGGATCATTAACTTCATCTGAAAACAAAGAATTACAACAAAATGAGTCTACAGGCAAGAAATATGACAATCCTTCCGTATTTAGAAATTCAAATATTAAATTTATCCAAATTCCTGAGACATACAAACTGAAATCCAAAGAAATATCAATGATAATGCAATATTTACCTGATAAATCACCATTCAGTTCCGAAATTCCGAAGTTTTCTCAACTTTTTAATTTATCTCAGTTATTTCAACTTCCTCCGTCATTCATTGACGTTGAAAGAAGGATTGCCTACATCGTGAGAATCGCACAATCATTTGAAAAGGCTCAGAACATCATTATTGACTCATTTATGAATTTATTAAGGAACAAATTCGACCTGGACATCGCTTTTGCATATATAATTTTACTTTCCAAGCTCAAACAAGTTCCAAACTGTACAGAACTCTACGATTTAATCAAGAAAAGAGTTTTTGATCCAAGAATTACGATTTTTGATGCACAAAAAGCGTTTATTCCTTTACTTCAGATGAGAATGATATCATATAAAGTGTTATACAACTCAGATGACTTCGAAATTTCGAATTTTGTCGGTGATTTTATTTCATATCCAAAAATGATTTCTGAAATCATTGTTATTTTGAAAGAACTCTATCACCAAAAGAATATTCCGCCAAAAGTCATTGATAATTTGTCTCTAATCTTCTCAAAAATTGTTCCAATTTACATGAACGCATTTCGCAACGGAGAAGAAGCGATGACAGCACCTGTTTTGCAAGTAATCTTTGATTTCATGATCGATTTATTACAAAACGATTCGATTGGATCAAGTTTTCTCAATAGAGATATATTTCTTTCATTATTAATGTCATTAATCTTCGATAAGGCCATAAGGAAACCGATATTAACAATAATAGTCAGAATATTATCAAAAGACGTCTCAAATTCCTGTTTATTCAATTTTAGTGCGATATCATCTGGAATCATGAAATGTTTTCCAAGTTCTCAATCAAAGAAAGCACTAAACTTGATATCAGACCTTCTCTTAGCCATTTCGGACATTATTGATTCAAAACCAGACACAATTGATTTATTTAATAATATTATTGAAGATATCAAATCGATTTTGATGTTTTCATTGGAGCAAGAGTTCACAATTGCCTGTCTCATATCTATTGTCAACTTCTTTAACTCCGTTTCCAAGAAATACTGGTTAAACAACGCAGAAAGAAAATTGTTAAGTGATTCAATACTTAAATTGGCCGGCCAATCAAACAAAGAACTTTTTGACTCAATGTTTTCATTAATCATTGGAAAACGTAATAATTTATCAAGAGATAATTATATTTATAATACGAGATATTTAGTCACTTTTTATATCGTTTACGGTTTGAAAGCGGTTTTGACATTTGAAGAATTATCAAAATTTGCATATTTTAATTTGTACCAATTACATTTAGGACAAATTGATTTGCAAATTTTGAATAATTGGGAACAAAACGGTTTTGTAAACTCCAATGAGAAAAACTTGTTTGAAGAAATTGCAAAAATTTCGTCTTCAATGAAAGTTGTCAATACAACGATTTCTTTGATGTGTCCGATAAGAAAAGACGATAACTCTACAAAAATGTCAAAAAATATTGTAAACATTGTTGACATTTTAGAGAAATTGTTTGTATCTAAACTGGACAACCCTGTTTGTTCAATTCCATTAATTAATCATAAGAATTTGATTTCAATTAAACCGCCAAAAATCATGTCAAATAATGAATCAAATTTGACATTTCTTTTTTGGCTGATTTATGACAAAGGAAGTGAATCATCGAATTTGATTAAGATAATACAAGGACAAAAATATTTACAGATGACAATGGAAAAGAATGAAATGACAGTTAGTTATGGAGAGTTACAAATCAGATTCAAAATGACAACAATGATGCCGAATGTTTGGACATTATTATCTGTTACTTTTACTAATAATGGAATTGAATTTGATTGCAACAAGAAACACCAGGAATTCTCTTTTCCTTTCAACATAAAGAAGAGTGATGAAATAATCATTGGTTTCCAGGGAGAAACTAACAATCATCCAAGTAGATTAGGTCCATTCTCTATTGTTTCTAATATAACTAAAAATGATATAGAAACAATAAAGAAAATTGGTCCTCACTCTCATTCTTTAGAAAACACTTTAGTAAGTGTTGGAATTGAATGTCAGGAACATGTTGTTAAACTGGAAATAAACAACGTAAAGAATGAGTTTTCCGTGTTATTGAAAACTACTTCGATTCCTGCTGTTCTTGGTTTCACTGACATTTTAATCAGATATTTTACTTCTCAAGTTTTGGTTCCAATTTTCGCTCAATTTTTACTAAAAAGTGACAAAAACGATAAATCTATCAAAACTAAACAAATTGTCACTGAAGAAACTAACAAAGAACAAAGTACTAAAACTGAAGAAAAATTGGAAAATAAAGAAAATTCTTCTAATGAAAAAGTGACAAAAATTGAAGTTGAAAATAAAGAACAAATAAATACAAATGAAATTGGAAATTCTTCTAATGAAAAAGTGACAAAAATTGAAGTTGAAAATAAAGAACAAATAAATACAAATGAAATTGGAAATTCTTCTAATGAAAAAGTGACAAAAATTGAAGTTGAAAATAAAGAACAAATAAATACAAATGAAATTGGAAATTCTTCTAATGAAAAAGTAACAAAAATTGAAGAAACAAAAGAAGAAAAATCAAATGAATCAAATGAAGAAACTATTAAAAATTCTAAAGATGAAAATCCTGAAAAATCTCCAAATGAAAATTATTCCAAGAATGAAACAGTTGTCGATCAAAAGGATGAAAAGTCAAATGAAAATGAAACTAAGAATGCAGTAAGTGAAGGAAATGTTTGTGATCAAAAAGAAGAAACTAACAATAGTTCAAAGAATGAAACTAATAATTCCAATGCTGATAATAATACAAAGAATGAAAATAAAGATCAAATGAAAGTAAAGAGTGTGAAAATTGAAGTTACAAATGTTAGTAAGAAAGAAGTTGATTTGAATGCAGAAGATGATATGAAGAGTGATGGAGAGTTATATGAATTAATAAGGTCAGAATCGAATTCAAACATTGAAACATCAGATATTTTGTTGAAAACAATTTCTTTGTTTAGAATTTTATTTACTGTTTCAAGACGAACAGAAAGATTCTTTGTAGACGAAAAATGTTGGCAAATCATTTCATATTTAATATCCAATTACCAACATTTACTCACAGAATCATCATTCAACGCCTTCTACGACATTTTCCTTCATTCAACACTTATTGAATTCAAAGAAGATATTTTAAGACACATTTTGTTGAATCCAGAAATTTGGATCAAATCAAGTACTGATGTTTTAGTTCGTGTAACATTCCATTGGTTCAACACTATTCTTCCTTTGGAGAATTCAATAAGATTAAGTTTCTCTTTGTATTACGGATTATTTATCAAAACTTTGTGGTCAAATGATTTAGACAAAAGTGAAGCGATTGATTTAATAAGAACTCATGCAATTCAATCATTGATACAATTGGGAATTTCTTCATTCACTCAAAGAGATTTCACTCTTTTGTTTAATACGGTTTTGACAACAAATAACGATAAAATAATCGTCAGCAGTCTTGAAATTATTCAAGGTTTGTGTTTGTCGAAAACGAAATGTCTGAATAACATTGATAACGAGACATGGAAGAGATTTCCAAAGATATTGGAGTTGACGAAGAATTCAAATGAAAATGTTATTTTGGCGTTGATCAAAACTTTTTGTGCTTTGAATGATTGCGGAATATTTACTTACAAAATTTTCAATGTGTTCATTGAAATTTTCAATATTTTGGTCGGCCAACAATATCATACTCATGTTTTTCTTACGAGCCTTTGTAAGTTGTCCGAATCTAAACCAGAATTACTACAATTAGTTTTCTCAACGATGACTTACAATCCATTGTTAATTCCAAGTTTAATCAAGAGCGGTTTGACACCGTCAAATTCTTTTTGTGTGAACAAAGCATGGTCATTTTGGCCTTTGATATGTACAGTTATTAATCCTGATGAACTGAATTTGAGGTTCATTTTCAATTTCATTTTGAGCTGCAGTTCGAAAGATTGGACAACAATTTTCTTGATTTTGACAATGATTTCAAACGATAACGATATAATAAGGTTATTTTTATTTGAAGCCTTGACAAAAACTCGTCAGTGCATACATACGTTTTCTGATAACCAAATTAATGATTTGATTAATTTCTCTTTGTATTTCATCTTCTACAAGACACATGAAAATAATTTTTTCCATGTTTCAAGAGCAAAAAACAAACCTCCTGTTTCTCCGGATAAAAAGAGCAAAGTCAAGAATTTGATGGAAAAATTGAATGCTAGTTTACAACCGTCAAAACCACATTACGGTTTGGATATTGACTTCGATGAAGAAGGCAAATTATTGTGGAAAGATAATTCCATTGCAGAATTAATTTTGGAAATTTTGAACATTTCACAAAACAAAAATTTTGATTCTGCAGCAGCGATTTTGGCTTCATTTTTGACTTATCACAAAAAAGAAGCATCTAAGAAGACAATATTAGAGTTTTTGGAGCACCATTCGCCAAGTAATTCATCAAAGAACATGCTTAGATACAATCTTTATAAGAATTACAATTTCACTGTTGAAGATTATTATGACAAAAGTTTGTTGGATGCAATTCCTGAATTTTTGTCACTTTTTGAACCTAAAAAAGACTATTTCATAATAGAAACTACCATTATTGCGAAGTTCATTGTGAAATACATGTCCCAGTGTCAAAACAAACTTCTTAAATACCAAAATCTTGAATCTGACACTTTACAAAACCGCCAAAGAAAACAACATCAATTTAATTTAGAAGACATGATAGAAAGGATTGAAATGACTCACAAGAACTCACAAGACGGCTGGAGAATGTTCTGGTCCAGACAAACAAGGAATTGCGCTCCTTGGCACAAATCAATTCCTTATTCCGACAACCAAATTTATTATAAACTTGATCAGACGATAACCAGTCACTTTTGTCCGATGAAATTGAAAGTTAACAAGAATTTTGATGACCACAAAGAAGCCAGTTACGCGAGAGACTCCGGAAGTCAAACAAAAGCTCAAGAAATGGTCAGAAAGTATTTGGAAGAAAACAGACCTGTTGAAACTTTACCACAATTGTTGAGTGTTTCTGACATGGATAACTCATCGGCAACTAATTACGACGATGAAGAAGAAGGAGTAATATTCTCAGATGACGCAGAACAAATCAAACTTCTATCAACGAAAAACGTCAAATTCACAATCAAAGCAAAATTCATCTCAATATCTAACAAAGATAAAAAAGATACTGTTTTCATTCAATCTGAAAAAGTGACAATGGTACTTTTAAGATTGTTTTCGATGCATCCAACAGGATTAGAAGTATTCACAGAAAATGGAGAAGGTTATTTAATCCATTTATTGAATTCCGACGGTTTGACAGTTCTCAAAATTTTGTCAAAAGTCAAAAACTATCAAAAAGCACGAATTCAAACTGTTTTGTACAAAGATTTCGTGAATCAATTTGATTTCACGACGAAATGGCAAAACGGGGAGATTTCTAATTTCGAATATTTGATGTTTTTGAATGTTATAAGTGGCCGATCATTTAATGATTCGTCAATGTATCCTGTTTTTCCATGGGTTGTCACGGAATACAACTGTGAAGACATAAAAGATTGCCAGTACAGAGACATGTCGAAACCAATTGGTTGGTACGGAGAAAATCGAAGAAAAGAGATAATCACGAGAATGAAAGACATGGAAAGTTTCGGAGAACCTGTTTTCATGTATTCTTCGTGTTATTCAACACCTTTGACTGTTTTCTTGTATAACTTGAGAATGGAACCTTTCGCAACTTTGCACATCCGCATGCAAAGCGGAAAATTCGACCACAGTCCTCGACTGTTTAACTCTGTAAATGACGCGTTTAGAATGATTATGAATCATATAAACGATTACAGAGAATTGATTCCTGAATTCTTTTATAACCCTGCGATATTTGAGAATAGAAATAACTTCGATCTCGGAACAGTTTCCGGAAGAAGTTGTTCAAATGTTGTTCTTCCGAAATGGGCAAAGAATCCTCTTGAATTCGTTTATCTCCACAGGAAATGTCTCGAAAACGTTTCGAATCTTGAAAAATGGATTGATTTGATTTGGGGAATCGACTCAAGAGGACAAAACGCTCTTGATAAGTTCAATCTCTTCGATCCTCACATGTATGATGAGATCTGGAATAACCCTGACAATCTAAAGGATCCGTTGAAATCAATGATTGAAGCAACAATGACAAATTGCGGCCAAATTCCTCCTCAAATTTTCACTTCACCTCATCAGACCAAAGTCAAAAATACTAATCAAATTGTAGTTAAAAAGCGAGTGATTAATTTGCAAGTGAATGGAATAATTGGTAGCGAAATTGATTATCGAAATCAAACTGTTTACATGATATCCCAAAAAGGCCAAATAATTCAAGTTTCGATGACTGGCGGCCAACCATCAGTCAAAGGCAAAATTGATCCAGAAATCATCACTAAAAGGAAAGGAACAATCACTTGTTTGATGAAACATTTCTTGCTCATTGCAACAAATGTAAGTTACGTGAATTGTTTCGATGTAAACAAATTAGAACTGAAGGAATTTTCATCACATTACGGAACAGTCAGTTGTTTGTCATCTGATGGAAATATATTTACTTCAGGGGGTGTCGATACTTCTATCAAAGTCATGGATTCTAATTTCCAGACTTTGTTTACTTTCGTCACTCATTCTGATGAAGTAACTTCAGTTTTTACTTCTCAAATCTTCAAAACAATTATAGCAACAACACACGATGGAAGAGTTTTCTTTGTTGATTTGAGGAGACAAGATGTTTATAGAGAAATAACAATTGAAAATGGATTCCCAAGGAATGTTGTTGTCACTCCTGGATGGGGTTTCGTTGTTGTTTATTTCACAAAGAATGAAAATGCTGTTGAAAATTCTTATATTTCTGTTTATAGTATCAATGCGGAATTAATAAGAACTTTCAAGATTCCAGGAACATTAACAGCAATGACTTCATTCGAAAGCTCGTCTGGTTTCGATTACGTTTTGTTTGGATTAGAAAAAGGAACAGTTTACGGATTCGAAGCCTTCTTTGGATCTACAGAAAAATTAGTTAAAATTGAAGATATACAAGAACCTATTGCTTCATTGGCACATAATCAGAAACTTCATGAAATATGCGCTGTTTCTGCACTAGGAAATGTTTATTTATTCGGAGATCAACAAATCTACAGAAATTAAATTTGTAAAGTATTTTTTTTATATTAATAAATTAGTTAAAATTAAGGATGTCGTTTTGTCCCCCAGGGGGAATATTGCGTCCCCCACTTGGGGGACGCTGGGGGACAAAAATTGAGGAACTTTGTTTGATGGAGTCAGAGTATATTTGTAAAGTGTCAAAATAATAATTGATTAATAAAGTTCAAGTATTATAATAGATACAGCATTTTGTTAATATTCAAAATATATTTATTTGGCTTTCATTGAGTTTTCATGTGTTTTCAGCGATTTGAAAATTTAAATTTGCTAAATTTTTTGCTATAGATGCTTTTTAATGGACTATTTTTGTTTTTAATTAATGGGAGTAGATTAATCAATAATAAAATCCCTATCGAAATTCTATCATCAAGCGTCACTTTTTGTTCTCCAGTCCCCACCCATGGGGTGGGGGCCAAAAATCCATTCAATTTTGAATGTCCCCCAGTCCCCCATGGGTGGGGAAAAAAGTGACTCCCCATATAGGCATGCATATTTTTATACAATTATATTTATGTTTTGATAACAATATAATTCAACCCATTAAAATGGAGATGAGGCTAAGATTTTCAAAAATCATTTCTCGATTTTAACTAAAAACATTTGGTACCCATATAAATGCATCAGATATTAGGAGGTTAGTTGTATTTAACTTATAATTATCCATAATTTTTTCATATTTTTAATTTTTTTTAATCCTTTGGAACAATGATATAAAATCCCTCTATTTATGTATATTAGCAATCTTAAATAATATTTTGGAACCTAAGAATAAATACTTGTATTCTTTGGCTAACAATTATGACAATTTACAAAAATATTTGACACTTTACATGTCCCCCAGAGTTCCAAAATTATTTGGTCGGGTCCCCAATTGTCCCCCAAGCGACATCCTTAAGTTAAAATTTATAAGCTCCATTTTTAAATAAATTTTAAAAATCGAGCATTGAAAAGTGTGATGAGACTTGATTTTACTACTCTGTTGCCGAAATCACAAACTCACTCTTCGACCTCATGTACGCTAAGCGCGCCTTCGTTCACAGAATTCCCAGAAGCTCGTGAAGACCTTGCCCTCCTCGAGAAGGACTACGAATAAGTCGCTGCTGATTCAGTCGAAGGTGGCGATGAGGAAGAAGATGGTGGCGAAATGTAAATTCGCTCATTCCTAAAACATTATTATTAATGTTCGTAATTCGATATATTTTTCTCATGATCTTAGATTTCAAGTCATAATCTTAAAATTATTCAGATCCATGTTCATTCATATTGGATGAATAATTCTAATTTTTGCTAAGCATAGTCATGTTGTAACTATGTTGACTTATTATAATGGTCTGACTATTATTACCTTAAAATTATGAAATTTGAGCTTGAGAATGGAGAAAAAGAAGGTAAAGAAAAAAAAATAAAGGAACCGAGAAAATTTGGTACTTATCTAGCCTCCTATCATAGTAAAACTCACTCAAATAAGATGATTATGAATTCTCTATCTTGCCTTTAAAATGTATCAGAATAGGGTTGTATATGACTTAGCTTAGAATGGTATCAACAATTATGTTTTTACCCCTTATGAGATAAATTTAACTGCCGGAAAATGGAAAATTGAGTGCTGGGGTGCTAGTGGTAGTAGTTATGATAATTATGGTTACGGTCTTGGCAGCTATACTAGTGGTATTTTATCACTCGAAAGAAATTTAACACTATATGTTCATGTTGGAGCACAAGGCGGAAAACCACAGCTGTTTATGGCGGGGGTGGCTCAGGACAAATAGGAGGTGGTGGTGCCTCCGATGTTAGATTGAATCCAGGACCATATTTTGATGAAGATGGATTGAAAAGCCGAATTATGGTGGCCGCTGGTGGTGGGGGATACGATTATGAATTTAGTGGTACTCCAGCTGGTTCTGGTGGCGGCTTGAAAGGTTTTGATGGCGATGGAAAGGGAGGAAACCAAACCTCTGGAGGTGATGGTTTATATAAGGGTTTTTTTGGTCTAGGAGGTGGAAATGGAGAGAGAGTGCATGCTTACGGCACTCCTGATGGAAATGCAGGGGGTGGCGGGGGCTATTTTGGAGGAGGGACTTCAGACTTTTTTTGGAAAGGCTCAGCCGGCGGTGGAAGTTCATACATAAGCGGTTACCCAGGATGTATTTCTGTTGATAAAGATTATACTCAGAATAATCCTAAATTTTCTACTGCAGAAGATCCTTCGATCCATTATTCGGGAATAAAATTTGAGAATCCAATGATTATTGATGGGAAAAGTCCTATGCCTGTTCCGAGTCTTAACAAATCAATTCCAGAGTATGGCCATATAGGAAATGGACACGTAATCATATCCACAGCTGAAAAATATGATTATCCATATTTCTCTCGAATTACTGCCATACCTTACAAAGTTAAATGTTCAATTCCATTGAAAATTGGACGCAATTTTGATATTTTCTTCACACTATCTATTGTGTACTTGTCTCTTGGATAAAAATCACACCTATATCACTGGTCGTTTTTGTTGATAACTTCGATAAATAAAGACTTTTTCAAGTGCATTTGACCTGAAGAAAACATAATCCTTTAATAAAATAACAGAGTCTGGAATGGTTACGTATTTAAGATAAACAAGATTAAAGAAGCGTGCATGCGATAAAGTTTCTGTTTCTTTTGGAACAATAAAAAATGATTGGTTTTTTGACGCCGGATAATGTATCAAACTTTTCATATCTTAGGTATACAAAACACCGGCAATAGAACAAAAATATATGTTTGCAGGATCAACATCAATATGTGATAGTTTATAGCTTCCATGAAACGGATTTCCAGGAAAAAGATAATTCACATTTACGGGAATTCTTATATACTCATCATTAATGCGTAATAATGAAGAAGGAAAGGTGATGTTTTTTAAATTGTTGAACTCTTCAAAATATCTTTTTGGAATAATCGTGAAGCCTTCGTTTATAGTTATTTCAACATAATTTGCATAGACCATATCATCTGGAAATGAAACTGTTTGGTTATCAATATACTCTAATAAAAGGGAAAAAAAATAGCAAAAATTCACTTATAAAAACCTTAAAGCTTCCATTCTAGTGATTCAATTTATCTAACAAACGACTAAGTCAATTAAAAGAATAATTTTTTATTTTTTATGATTGTTGCAGCACCATACATAGTAATTAGCGTATTTGGGACAATCGCAGTTGCTCTATATATGGCTGGATGCATTGTTGATGGCCTATGGTGGTCATTTTTCACAATTTTTTCGCAATTTTTATGTCGATTTTTGGAATTTCACTGTCATATAAGTTAAATATAGATTATTTGGAAAGAAAAATAGGATGTGATCCATTTACTGCAGATGCTGTCGTATTTTACTTATTACTTTCAATATCTTCATCCGTTGCATTCCCAATTGTTCTATATCATGTTACTCTCATCAGTTCTACATGCTTTTGGTTAAATATCGCAGGAGATATTTCTGCTTTCATAGGTTTTAATTGTTTTATTGTGTTATATAATCGATTATACAGTGATGAAATATGAAGCACATCAATTCTAAGAATATTTATTATTAGTTCTGTTGTAAACAGAAATTCATCAAAAGTGACACCTCAGAAAAGCTAAAATATTGAATTTTTGGAACTTTTGATAGAGCACGTTTTTAAATATTAATTAAAGTAAATGTATATGTTGTAAAGATTCTTTTTAATAAAAAAATAAAATTTTGAAGAAGAACACAAAATCTTCTGAAAAATAATATCACATAAACTCATATTATTTTCTAATATATAACTATTTTATATAAAAATCAAATTCAATGATCTTAAAAGCGAAGGATAAACCTCAAAATTTACGAATATAATGAGTGGGAATATAATGCTTATCTATCATAAAACCATATGAAATATCAATTTTTGCTTTACGCCTAATTTTTGACGACAATTAGCAAAAAATGTTAAATGTTAACACTCAGTCCATTTGAATATGAAAAATAAAATTGACTTTGATTAAATGTTTTTATTTATCATGCAATTCTTCTTGCGACCAAAGATTTGAATAAAATTTCAAAAAATAAGATAGCTTAAAAAATAATATACGGTAGTGTTTACTAATAGATGAATAGTATATAAATTCTATTAAAATGGATTTGATCCAAAAAAATATACAAAATTTGATCATAAATAAAATTGTTTTAAATTACTTCTTCATTTAAATTATAACAATTATTTTTGGTTTTATATTTTTTTGGATCAAATCCATTTTAATAGAATTTATATACTATTCATCTATTAGTAAACACTACCGTATATTATTTTTTAAGCTATAGGGTGTCCAAAGGTGTGTTTAGCACAAACCTGAATACTGCGAATAGAAATAAACAAGTTACATATATATAAAGTTTATTTAAATATAATCACCATTGGATTCAATCACGCGTTCGCAGCGATCGATCCAGGCTTGAAAGACACGCTTTAAATCATCATGAGAAAATTGCTCAAATTGCTCTCTTACAAAATTTTCAAGATCATCTGGACTCGCGAATTCGCGTCCTTCAGCTCTCTTTTTTAGCGTGCCGAATAAATAAAAGTCAGAGGGTGCAATATCAGGTGAATAAATTGGGTTTGGAACAACTTTGACATTGTTTTCCACCAAGTAATTCATTACCTTATGACTTTTGTGAACTCTTGAATTATCAAAATGAATTGCAAACTTTTGTTTTTGTTGTTTGGATTTCTCAAACTCATCAGAATTGATAATTTGAGTAAGAACATTGTCAATTAGATACTGAGCATTCATCGTATTAGGTTTTTGAAGAATATCAATTGCGATGATGCCATTCACGCCCCAAAAAACCGACAACATCATCATTGGTGTGTCAATTTTTTTCTTCGGGAATGTTTGCGGATTTTCATCCTTCGGATCCACATGATTTTGGCTTCTGTTGCATATTGAAACCAAGACTCGTCCCCTGTTACTAAAAAGCGAAACTTCTTGGATTGATACGCACCCAATATAGAGAGGAGCTCTTTCGAAGATTGGACTCTAGATTTTTTTTGAACTGAATTAAGGTTGTGCGGAACCCAACGTGTATACGCTAGTTTGTAGTTCAAATAATTGTGCATATAATAACTGACTTGTACGTGGTATCTTTGTCATCTCCTCTATCCTTCTGAGTGATGCTCTTGGGTCTTCATCTAGCGCTTGAAGAATTGCTTTGATTTTTCTTTGATCCGGCGATTTTTTGTCAATTTTTATGATGGGCGCCTTTTTGTTCATGAAGTGATACATCCTAACATGATACGTTACAGTGGAATAGCTAGGAGCATCCATACCGAAGCATTTTACCAATGTCTCGTAGATTTTTTTACAGTCTTTGCATTTTTTTGCAAGAGCGAGGATGTTTTCTTTATGATTCATTAAAAAAATGAAAAAAATCCCGCCAAAATTTCCCGCGAAACCGCCTCTTGTCTCAAAATTCATTTTATATCCCGGCATGGCGCCAAAATACAACATACTCATCATATACATATATTCATATTTTTTATTATATATTTATAATCAGCATATATCTCCTTTAATAGTCTCATATAGAGCGCTGTGCTAAACGCACCTTTGGACACCCTATATCTTAAAAGGTAGTCTCACGAAAATACGTTATTTTCCCGATGCCTTGGAAGCAGCTTTGCAGGTTACCCGTAAGGTAACCAGTAGAAGTTTCTGAGCAAGGATGAAGAAGATTAAAGAGCCTTTTTATTGCAAACGCTATATTTGTAAGTGTCTTTGTAGAACTTCTCATAAATTCAAAGATTTCCAAAAACGAATTTTTCGATTTTGATATAATAAATGATATTTAAACAAATTATAGATGTGTTTGCAATTAAAAAAATCCGAGTTAACTACAATATCTTCAATTTTTGTCGTTCACTTTTTCATGTCATACTGATAGCAAGAATACTCACCCAATTTGGTTACACTTCATGATAGTTTGAAGTAAAAAAATGCCACAGTTTTTTTTATTTGATATCGTTATCTAAATTTTGTACAGAAATGAAATAAATTATAATATGAAACGTGTGTTATTATGCTTGTTGGGAAACAATCCAATACTTATGTCTGAATGAAATGATTATTTCTACGAGATTTTTCATATTCAGCTAATAATGCTATCAAAATCAAATAACAATAAAAAGTTATTTTGTACATAATGTAACTTAATCTTTAATACTATATAGAACTTCGAAATACGACTAAACGGTGCGAGTTATGCGATTAAATACCTTTTTTTCGATCGAAACTTGAAAGTGAGGATAACTCAATGGGTAGGGGTATGGGTTCGACTTTTTCTATTGGGCAACTATTTTTTTCTTTTCATTGTTTCAGCATTTTTTTATGCGATTATGCATAATTATTTGATTTCCTATATATTCAATAATAAATTTGTTCCGAACTCTTAACAAATAAATAAATTTTTAGAATATTTAAATTTATAGCTCCCTACATTAATATAAAGTGTTCGAATAGTTCATATATAGTTTCTTTAAAATAATTTGTTTCATTTTAAATTGGTTTGGCACAATGCTTGACATAACATGCACAAAGCTATGCCATTTTAAAATATGTATATCAATCAAGCCGATTAAGTCCATCCTAAACGAAAATCATCGATACTCATGAATTTATGATAGTCGTTCTTGATATAATTGCGCGTTTTAAAAAATGCTTACTTTTGAACACAGAACTTATCTATCCATATTTATCAATGAAAGTTTATAAGATGCATTAATGACAAAACCTTACTTTATCAATTATAATCTTATCGTAAATTTCAAACTACAATACTGTGGGGCAAATATTAAATAACCACTATGTTGCGGATTTTATGTAAGTCTGCAAACTGTAAAATGTAATTAAACACAAATAAAAAAAAATGTAAATTTTAATCGAGAAATTTAGCAATCTTGAAAGCCTTGATCGGCATCTTTTACAAGATGTCAGTAATGCATATTCAATAACTATGAAAATCTAGCCAAGCATGGATTTTTTTCGAAAAAAAATTGTATTAAATTTCATTTTTCATTCTTTATACAAGTTTTAACCTTTGGTGCAATTATATCCTATCGCAAATGCATTATTGACGTTATTACTTGGATACTTCTTCATAACGCTAAATCTTCAAATTAGTTATGTATTTGTTACTAATAGAAGTTGGAAAGGTATTAAAAAAGGAAATGTTAATAAATATACATGTTTAATTAAAAAACAAACAAGAATAAATTAAATAATTTTATTTCTTAGGAAAGTCTAAGTTTTGTAATAGATAAATTGCTTTTTGTGTCTCTTCTTCATCAATTTCTGGATGTTGATTCTCAGGTGGCGGACTAATTAAAACATCATGGGCAATATCAAACCATTGTTTTAGTTCGTTGGCAGAAGGAAAATGATCTTCTTGTATTGGCGTTATTAATGATTGAAAATCATCAGTTGATTCTGCATTTTGGGAATTTTCCAAATTTTCATTTGGAAAATTTGAATTTTGAGATATTGTTTAAGCACTCAGATCTCATTTTTAAAATATCTGCACCAAATTCTTACATCTGATAATTTTCATGTGTAACCAATGTTTCCCAATCCATTTGCCATACCCTACTAATCGCAAATTCATTCCCTTTAATTTTGTATTAAATTTAAATTCCAATCTTAATTTCTACATTATTTATGCTAACCCTTTAAATTTTGTTCTTATTTATTCACCCTCAGATACAAATTTATTTAGAATGTATTCCTCTGAGGTCTATATTTGTATTCGAAAATAAAATCTTTAAAACTCTCTAAGTTATCATTTTCTCTTCAGATATCTAATATTTTTCTAATGACATAACTACTTTGGACGCATATCCAAATTCCAAAAAAAATATGGAAAAAATAAAAATGAAATTGAAAAATACAATTTTTGATATGTAAAAAGAGATTTTGAAAAAAATTGGGAAAAAGAGTATCTAATAAAATTGTTTGAGATCTATGTAGACATAGTTTTTACATTAAAAAATCAATAATATTGAAATTGATCTGAATATATCTTTTTTTTAAAGTTTGAATGCATTAATCTCAAAGCATTTGATAAAATACTGGTTTTATTTCAAAATTCTAAATAATTTGTAATTAGATCTTTATGATGTAATTTAATTTTAAACAAGTACAGATAAAGAGAATCATAATAAAGGTGATCTATATTGCTTAAGTAAAATTGAGTATAATAGATCGATCTTAGCAACAAGATCTGAGGAAGTAGATTTGAGAGTCGAGAGTTTAGATCTTAGCAACAAGATCTGAGGAATAGATTTAGCAACAAGATCTGAGGAAGTAGATTTGAGAGTCGAGAGTTTAGATCTTAGCAACAAGATCTGAGGAAGTAGATCTTAGCAACAAGATCTGAGGAAGTAGATTTGAGAGTCGAGAGTTTAGATCTTAGCAACAAGATCTGAGGAAGTAGATTTGAGAGTCGAGAGTTTAGATCTTAGCAACAAGATCTGAGGAAGTAGATTTGAGAGTCGAGAGTTTGATCTTAGCAACAAGATCTGAGGAAGTAGATTTGAGAGTCGAGAGTTTAGATCTTAGCAACAAGATCTGAGGAAGTAGATTTGAGAGTCGAGAGTAGATCTTAGCAACAAGATCTGAGGAAGTAGATTTGAGAGTCGAGAGTTTGGATCTTAGCAACTAGATCTGAGAGTTTTATCATTTCCGGCATATTGGGCCGAAAAGGAGTGATCCGCGTAAGTATGAAAAAAAGTGAATTTTGTTGTATGGTGTTTTTTATTATATCCGTTTCTCTCACAATTTTCAATAAATATTATTGTTCAAACGGAAATATAAATAAACAATTCAAAAATAAAAATGTAAATGTAAATTGAAAATGTATTATAAACATGCTAAAAAGCGTATATTTTAAACTTAAAGGAAAAATGAAATTCGTAAAAATGAGCATGATGTTTGATAAGGGAGTTTTAATTTTTTTTTCAAAAAAATTAAGGAACTTAAATTGAGATTATCAGGCTATGTAGTGGGTATTTTTACGATCTGACTGCAGAAATCGAATCAGCGAGACCCGAAGATTCATATTCCGCCGGAAAAATAGGGTTTCGAGGCGTAGATAGGGATAAAAAGATGCTTTAAGAAGATCTCAGTAGAAATATGGTTTATAAGAGGATATAGGTCAGGATATAAGATTATGAAAATTGAAGAAGTGAATTATCAAGATGTATTTATGAGTAAACTATATTGTTTTAAGCTATCTAAATCTGTTTTGATATAAATTAAAGCGTATACTTATGCAAAATGCGAAATTTAAATTAATACTTTTTTTTGCTATTTGGACACAAAGCTAACAATCCATCCAATAAATGACGTATACCTAGCGAGATGAAGCATTTTAACATGAAAGACAAGAAAATCTGATTACTTGTGTTGAAAGTTTCTGTATTTCGTCTTCTTCCAAACACAGCGTTCAGATGCAGAAGAAAATGCAGCCGTAATGACGCAAAAAGACACTAAAATAAATTGGAGAATTTCTGGAAAGTTTTTACTGAGCTTTGTTATTGAACCCGAATTTGTTGCTGAGTGACAGGATATTAAATCTACGACATTCATGAGTAATTGTTATCAATTTGTCAATAAATTATGTTGAAGATGGTTTAAATGTCTTCGAAGGCATGAAATTAGATCCTAAATCTGTTTGAGTTAATAAAAGAGAACAAATGTTGAAAGAGTTGTCATATTGCCTACAAAATTTTCAAACATTTGCATTGAGACAATGTGAAAAAATGATGTCCAAAATACCTTTACTAAAATATTTTTAATTTGAATCATAACAAGGAAAAACAATAATGGCAGAATAAGAAAAAAAAAAAAGATGTTATGATTTGAACAGTTGCCTTTTAGATTCAAAAAGAGCATAGTGTTCCCAACCACTACACTACCTTCCTTTCTGATAAAAAGCTGAATAATTAGTATTTAATGAATTCTCCAACTTGGGGATTTGCGGCTTTTCCAAAATCTGTTATGATAGTTCTATATAGCAATTGATATATAATATGTTTTTTATAATCAAATAATTTTTTAGTCCAGATAAATTTTTTAAAATTTCAAAGTCTTTCCATTCTACTAACGCTCTTCACATCCATATTCTTTACCATATATGTAATATAACGCCTTATTTTAATTCCCATGTTTACGATTTATTTGTCGAAAAACTGTCTTGCCCATTAACATCTCGCGAAAATTTTCGACTTTTTGAATGGCCGTTTTCAAGATCTCAAAAACTGTGGGATATTTTTTACAAAGCTAATCGACATTTATTTACCACATATATGTACTATACAATGCACCTGGTTTCATCGAATTTTTACCGTCAGTTTTCTCGTGAGACTACCTTTCTATCTTATTTTTTGAAATTTTATTCAAATCTTTGGTCGCAAGAAGAATTGCATGATAAATAAAAACATTTAATCAAAGTCAATTTTATTTTTCATATTCAAATGGACTGAGTGTTAACATTTAACATTTTTTGCTAATTGTCGTCAAAAATTAGGCGTAAAGCAAAAATTGATATTTCATATGGTTTTATGATAGATAAGCATTATATTCCCACTCATTATATTCGTAAATTTTGAGGTTTATCCTTCGCTTTTAAGATCATTGAATTTGATTTTTATATAAAATAGTTATATATTAGAAAATAATATGAGTTTATGTGATATTATTTTTCAGAAGATTTCATTCTATATGCCTATGAAAAGTACTCTCAAAACTAACTTTTTCCTAATTATAATTAAATCTAGAATATTGTATTATGCTTAGTATTATTTCATTTTTCTCATTCAATTTAGAATTTACAAATGTCAAAAAATTGAGAGCTGTCACTTTTGATGAATTTCTGTTTATTACAGTTCTTTGTTTACATTCTCAAATAAACTGTTTGTATTTCTTGAATTATCTTATATTCCATTTCCACTCATAATCAATAGAATAATGACACATTAAATATTGGGTTGATCGACTTTCTCGCATTATTTTGATATTATATGAAACGAAATTTCGATTTTTCTATGTATCATACAAAATATAATAACTATACGTTAAATATCTCCTACATTTTGTACTGCTGGTTTGTGTAGCTCTCATTGGAGGTCAAATGTTAACAAAATATTAAGAATTTTCGATATTTTACTAAAATAGTTATCAGAAGCGAACATTTTTAGAAAAATTGATATTTAAAAATTGATATATGTATAAAAACATTTTATTTAATATTTACTCTTTCTCGATTTAAAAAACTAAAGGCCCGCTTGGGAATTTTCCACCAGTCAAGTATGGTTTCAAGTATTCAACAGTTTTAACTATCTTATCTATTTCCATATTATATGAGCCGCCACCCCACCAAACATTATGTACCAATGCTGGATTCTTCAGAGTAATGCAGTGAACTCCACTCATAATTATTGCTCCTAAGCAAGACAAATCATGGAAAACTCCATGAACTTCAACCGCCACAGCTCCTTTATTCATGCAGAAACATCTAAAGTAATGCGAGCCATTACCACTGATAATAAGTTTTATAGCAGCCCAATATCTTGCACATTGTGTCAAAGATTGATGATCTTCAATACATTCCCATTTATATTCTGGGAATTTTTCTTTAAGAGTGTTAACCATTTGGTCAAAATTGATTATTCTTCTCCTAGCATTTCTCTGATAGCAGCAGTATTTTGTTTTCTGAATTCCATCAAGTTGAAATTTTTCATGTAAGAAATCTCTTATTCTTTGCAAAGGTAACCCATAGTGGTTTGTCATTGTGAGTGGATCATACATGTAATAACACCTTCTTAAGAAGTAAAGATGAGAAAATGATGGATATGGAATTCTATTTTCTTTTGGAACGTTCAGAAAGTCGAGAGTCTCATGTGCACCAGCCATTTCTGGTACATTAATCAATTTATATGTTTCGACTACGTCCTTCGGTAAGAGCATCAGCATTGAAAGATAATCGACCATCCAATGACCGTATAGCTTTGTTGAATCATGTCCAAAACAGACACAATTATCATATGTTGCAATGACTCTTCCAGATCTTGGCCCTTTTGTGTTATGATACCATGTATCATTTGTTGGAACTATAAACTTTCCAGGTAAAAGAATTCCTGAATTTCGATTAACATATATGTTCTTAAGCACTGCCATCGTTCCTTTAAATCTGTGGAATCTTTCCGGAAGTATTACTGGTTTCGCTGGATGGTCATCAACATCGCTCCATTTTCCGTTCATGCGAAGCTGTGTATCTCCAATATCAATTGGCATATCATATACTGTTTTAGATTCAATTAATTCTTCAGGCATATATGTGATTAATTTTGTATTAAATATTTCTGTAACAGGTTTAACTATTTCTTCAGGTTTGATGGAGATTAATGAATATTGCGGGGTGACTGAAGTGCATAGGATAGAGAAAATTAGATATATCAGGAGAATCAATAAGATTACATACATTTTTCCTAAATGTTAGTACTAACATCCATTTTTTTTGTTAGTTGCATATTATATATTCAAACGATTTTTAAATAATGTTTCTATCAAATGTGTAGTGATTCCGTCCCGATTAAAAATTGAGTACTTTCATCCCGATTTATCGGGATAAGATTGAATACTTTTATCCCGATTTCCCGATCAATTCCGATGCCGCCTGGACACACAATTTTTTTTGAATTTATTTTATAGAAACCTAAAAAATTTAATTATTAAATTTAAAAGACAAAATTATATAAAATTATTCTCATTTTATATCCAAAAATTTAAAAGACAAAATTATATAAAATTATTCTCATTTTATATCCAAAAATTTTGAAAAAAAAATTATTTTTCAGGAATTCGAATTAAATTTTTCCTAAATGTTAGTCGCCGTTACGGTTTTTTCTTTGGGGGCGAGCTTGCGAGCCCCCAAAAAAAGAAAAAACCGTAACGGTGAGCTCACATTTCGGCATAGTTTAAGTCTAGGTTTTGCATTTTAAAATGTTTGTTACCTTATCTTCTTTCAAAAAGTGGCAAAAATTTGTTTGAAATTTGAAAAAGATATTTTTATTTGCATAAATGACATTCAACTAAGCTGTAGCATGATTCTTTTGCATGCTCTAGTTTTTTTCTCAGTTCAATCTCCTTCCATACTCTTGCTTTTACCAGTAAGATCGCACCAAAATTCTCAAAAATTAAGATCTCCAAATTTTATGTCCAGCTCCAATTATCAAACGCCCTCATTAACGCCACTCATAGCCATCTTTCATGCATGAGAAATCGTTATTAGAAGATTTTTTACGGCTAATTATCTGATTCAATTCAGATCAATACTCAAAGCCCCATTATTTATTTATAAATCCTTGTTTGTCGCCTATGCGAATAAAAATTCTTTTTATATTTTAAACAATTTTTTTCACTTTGGAAGGAGAAAGGTGACTAACATTTTAAAAATGCAAAAACCGACTAAACTATTCTAAAATTTTGAAATAGAAATAAAAAATAATTGTATTCAAATTTCAAACTGGGCAATTTTATATTTGACATTTCAAATTTATAAAACAATACTCTTCACATTCAAAATTTAAAAATCGACGATTTTTCAGAGCCAGCCTCAAAAAATGGTAAAATATTTTGGGTCTAAAATTGATAATTAAAATATGTTTGAACCATATCATTCTAAAAAATATGTGTTGTAAGAGTACAATACAATTTAAGGTTAAAAATAATGTAAACTTTTTATTGAACTCTATATGATTGAGCAACATTTATTATTCGAGTATTCATATTCATGCATTGGTGTTGATTAAAAAATAATCGCCTGCAACAAACACACAACAAAAGGCTGTATCTCAATTCTAAATTTTATAAAATAAGCTTCCATTATAATAACCTATTTCAATTTCAGGCTATGTTGAAAAATATTAATGAAAAAGAAGATAATTATATGATAATTTTATAAATTAACAAAACTATTATCTGATTCGACGTTGTTTCTTTGAGGAACTCTCTTATTATGCATATTAATCTGGTAAAAAATAAAAATTAAGATCACAGAAACTATAAAGCAAATAAAAACGATGGATAAAACTATCCCTAAAATAATTAATTTTTCTTTTGAATTAAATACAGTTTTTTGATCATTATTAGCAAAGTATGGATCTGAGTATTTGAAATCATCACCATCAAACGGATCTGAACTAAAGAATGAGTTATGAAGGGCTTTTGCTCTTATAAATCTTTCAAAAACAGGACAAACTATTTCATAATTGCCTATCTTGTGTATTGTGTTTGACATTGATTCATTACAAACTAAACTATAGTTATCCCAAGAAAATCGAATTTTTGAATTATTAATAATCTCATATAAAACGCAATTTTCGATACCATTTATTGCTGCTAAGCCATGGTTGCATATAAATGATGGTGATTTAATATTTGAGAAATCAATTACATCATTTGATCCAATATTTTTAAAATTCTTTGGGTTATAGAAATTTTTTCCTTTAATATATTTCTCTTTGGACTCTTCATCAAGTTCACTTTCGTCGATACTCAAATCTCTTGAATAAAATGTGTAATCAAATCCAATTTTATCGTTTTGGGAAGAAGCAAGGTATAAGTCTGGGAATACTAACTGTGGAGGACCAATTGCAAAACTAGATGCATTGAATACTTCATTCTTATGCAGATCTATGTTTCCCCAAAGCATTGGTTTAACTTTTTTGAAATCAATTTTGTAATTTCCTGTATCGAGTAAAACTGCCATAGAAGCATCAGAGAAGACATTGAATTCGCCTTCCAGGTATGATATATGAGGAGCCATTATATCTGTCAGATATGTTCTCATCTCTAAATGGCTCATTGCGGTGCCAGATTTTCCACCATCTTCCAATTCAATGCCTGATAAGCATCTTGTGTTATTATCACCCATAAAATAGTTTGTTTTGAAATGTTTTTTGGCATATTTATGCGCATAAGGAGTAATTAGAAATGTAAAATTTTTTCCTTTGCTTGTTAAATTACAAAACACATTAGAATATGGATCAAAATCATTAAGTGAATGAAAATACTTGTAATTTGATGCAGAAAAGCCGAAAATATGAAATATTTCATGGATTAAAGATTTGAAGAAATAATTTTCAGTTGAACTTTCATTTTGAGGAATGGAAGGTACCATTCTTGGATTGATAATCAATGCGCCTTGGATTGGACGAAAATCTTTATTATTTCTTTGCAAAATTGCAGCCATTGCAACGGTTGAATATGACTCGAATGGCCTTGATACAACAGTTATATGCAAGTCGCAGTTACTTGAATAAGATTCAGGTGGATCATCAAAAACCGAATCATATCCGATGAGAGAGAAATTATAATTTTCGATTGGTCTGACCTTGAATATTCCTTCTATATAATGTTTTGCATTCTCTAAAGTTTTTATTAGGGAATCTTTATTATATTCATTTAAAATATCAAACATTTCGCATGTATAGTTTTCACTGTTCCAAGATATATTCTGGTTAGTAAAAAGACACATTTTTGAATCGTTCTTTCTTCCCATTAAATATTCAAAATTAAATTTAACACGAATATTATTCCAATTAGTAGAAATGCTATAGTTAATTATGTCTTGTTCGAGTATTCTCCGATTATGTAGTTTATCATGAAGGCAGTGATGACTAGCTGCTAAAAACAAAAAAAGAATAAACATTTTTGACACTTTTCTTTTTATAATTTTATGTCGACTATTTTTTGATTCAATTTCAAAGAGGATTATTGAAATTATTTATTTACAATCGTTTTAATCAACCTCAATGCAAATTAATGAATTTACGCTTGAAATAGCATAAATGAGCCATTGTTTAACAGATAAAATTTGGTTTCAAGTAGAGAAGTTTGCGTTCCAACAGGAAAAATAGGTCATTATTAATAAACTTGCTATTGTCTGCTTTGTATGATCAGATATTCTCTGTACGACGATAAAAAGGCTGGTATCAGAATCAAATCTCCTCTCCCTGTATCGAAGCAAGATAACAAATACGTTTTTGACTATCCCTGTGAAGATTCTTCGTTTTGTACTGACTATTCGATAGAATTACCGCCTAGTTTATACAATTTTGAATTGTATGGTGCCTCAGGAGGGAGTTTTACCTCTGAGGTCTCCACCTACCACTATGGGACAGGTGAATGCATTCATGATAGTATCGTTCAGCAATTTAACGGAAATACCAAATGCAAATCATCTTTTAATTACGGTGGAGCAGGTGGATATGTCAGTGGTTTGATCAATATCAAACATTTAACTCGAGCATATGTCACTATTGGTGGCTCGGGGAAATATCTGAAAAATACTAATTGCGCACCCGTCCAAAACTGTTATCTCAAGGAAAATATGGTTCCTGGAGGATACGGTGGCGGTGGGCGTTCATCAGGATTTTCTGGTGGCACCGCTAGTGGCGGTGGCCAAACTTCTGTTCAATTTTTGGAAAATACTCTCTACCATCGAGTGATTGTGAGCGGTGCTGGTGGAGGGGCTGATGACTACGACGCTAATGATTCGAGAGGTGGCTCTGGCGGCGGCCTGGTCGCACAAGGCTGGTGGACAAATTCAGTCTACAAAGGCCAATACTTGGCAAATTCTTCATTTGGTTATACATTTGGTTCTGGAGAAGCCGCTCGATTAGGTTCTTCCAAAAATCCAAAAGGTGTACAAAATCCAGATGGACAAGCTGATAAGTGCGGTGGTGGAGGAGGCTGGTACGGCGGATTTTCAAGTCTCCATTACAATGGTGGCTGTGGGGGTGGTAGTTCATGGGTTTTAACTAAAGATGCATATATACCTACTAGTCTGATCGAATCCCGTGATGAGTTTTATGAGATAATCGAATCTAGGAAATATAATTTTGATCTCAATTCAGATTATTTGTTTTCTGATGTTGTTCATATTCCTGGAATATGGCAAGGAAATGGTCGTCTAGTTATTACAGTTATTAAGGCCTTATCTTTTAATAGCTGTTTGTGCAGATGCCAATCATTTTATTATCTTCTAGGATTTGTTATTTTTATAAGTTAGATAAATTAGGATATAAGTATCGTTGTTTTTAATACAAATATTTAAGGCTGCACTCACGCCCATCTGACTTTAATTCAAATTTTTGACAACTGGTGTGAAGCGCCATTGAAAATTAACCTTAAACATCTGAATTGAAGGTTATGTCATAGGGGCATAAGTGCATCCTTAAGTGCAGCGTTAAAAAAACCATCAACGATAGACTTTAATAAAGGAAAAATGAGTTATTCACATTGGTAGAATAGGATCTAATAATATTGCAAAGAAATAGCCGTGTTTCTTCATTCATATGGTTCAAATATCATTTCATATGATAGAAATGGAGAAGCATCTCTTCATTATGCAGCAAAATCTTATAGCAAAGAATCACTTAGAATAAAGAATAACGAGGTAAACTTAAATCAGTATAAGAAATATTTATAGAATTCATTCAAATTTCTCCAATTATTATAAGATGGTTAAACGCTTCTTGAATGATGCAATAAGGATGTATATGAAGTTTTATTTCTATGTTAATGCGATTACCTTAGATATATCTATTTGGGGGTGCAATAATATAGAAAGAATATCCCTAAGAAATATTTTTTTTCTAAACAAAATAACATATTTCTTGCTAGGCTACCTTTCATTTATTTGTGTACTCCCAGGCTGGTAAATATACCTTTGCACTCTATAATAATGTTTTTATTCTATTGGCGTGAAGCACTGATAAAATTGACTGAAAATGTCACTTTTAAATTAAAAGAAAATGGAATTTCCGGATGTTTTTACTCAGTTTTGGTCTGTCGAAGTTGTTCCTGACGTCGTGTGTACCGTAACTGTACCTAATGGAGCAACATGCACTATTTCAAATGCTGCATGTGGCATTGAATCAACAAAATCTGATTCTGGACGAGTTTATTTATATATTAAAGTTAATGATTTAGAAGAAACTATGTTAGTACCATTTATAATGAATTCTTTTGAGTCAACAATTCTCGATTTACCTTTTGTTGGCGGTGATTCATTCAAACTATACTCAAAAGGCGTTCCTTGTAATATATATGTTAGTGGCTATATGCCATCTGGAACAATGTTAGATGTTGATAACCCAATTCCTAAATCAGACCCAATTTTAATGAATCAATTTGATAATCGACTTCAAATCAATCTTTCAGTCCCTCCCATAGATGAGACAGCAACTGAAAACACTAATGTTGATGAAACTAATCAAGAAAATTCAAATCCGACTCCAACTGAAAATACAGAATGATTTAATTGATTTCAGATAGAAAATTGTTTGTATACTAAATGTTTAAAATAAAGTACTACTTCTTTCCATGAAAAAGATTCTTTTTATCAAAATCAAAAGTATATTTATCAAATATATCATAATATATACAGAAAGTATAAATATTTCTAGTGTTCTTATTGAGGCATAATTCAGATATAATGACATCCTTAGTTTGTCATGAGAAATGTTTCTCAGAATATCCATCAAGCATTAGATGGCCACCTAATGTTTTAGACATCCAGAATAGTATTTACATTGATATGCAAAGGAATTTTATTATTGTGCAGTTCATCAGCTTTGATTTTTTTACACTTTTTTTGAAAATTTGTGTATAAGATGATATCATATTGTTGACTGTATATTTCATAATATTGGTCGTCAAATCTTTGTTATTATTTACTTTTTTGAGCAAACTTATTGTGAAAAATTGAATAGTTGTAAACTAATGGATCCCTTAATCCTTTAAAAAATAAATATTTCGAAATGGTTTTTGATTCTTAATCGATTGAATTCAAACTTCCATATAATTGTTCTTTCAAAATTTTAGGAGAATGGCGGAGAACAAAACAGCTGCTGTCCTTGTTGTTGGTCTTGCCGGCTCTGGAAAGTCCACCTTAATGAATGCTCTCAATCAATACACATACGATAACAAGAAAATGACTTACTACGTAAATTTAGATCCCGCAACAGCTGATGTTGATTTCTCTGCCAATGTTGATATCAGAGATACAGTTAAATACGGTGAAGTTATGCAAAAATTCAATCTTGGACCAAATGGCGCCATTCTTACTTCTCTAAATTTATTCTCTACAAAATTCCATGAAGTTGTTTCATTAATCCAAAAGCGCAAAGACTTAGAATACGCCATTTTCGATACACCCGGACAGATAGAAGCCTTCGCTTGGTCAGCATCTGGCGGAATGATCACTCAAGAGCTTGCTGCTGCATTTCCAACAGTTGTAGTTTTTGTTGTTGATGTTCCACGTTGCACAAAGACACCAACATTCATATCTACAATGCTTTATGCTTGCTCAATTTTGTATAGATCCGGATTACCTATGGTTATGGCTCTTACAAAGACAGATGTCAAGCCAGCACAAGAAATTATTGACTGGATGACAGATGAAGACAAGTTTAATGCTGCAATCGATTCAGAAAACGATGGATCTTACTTTACAGACTTCAACAGAGCTACAGGATCAATTTTCAGCGAGTTCTATAACGCTATACCTGTTATTCCAGTTTCTGGTCGCACTGGAGAAGGAGTTAAAGAGTTATTAGCTAAAATTGATGAATTAAAGAATAAACCAAGAATGGAACCAATTCATGATAAGGAGCAAGCCGAAGAATAGAGTTTTATAAATAAAAACTTATAGAATATTTATATTATTTTAAAAAATACATTTTTATCTCTTGCAGTAACCATTTTGTTCTTGCATGTAATGACTTCAGATGGTTAGTTAATTCCTTCATAATAATGAAGCCAAATACTATTTGGATCTTCTACTCTGTGAGCATTCCTCCATATAACAATTAATTTAGGAGGAGTTATGAATAAAAAGTTGCATATCAAAACGTATGGAAAAGTAACAAAAATCATTATCACTCTTTTACACTATTGTTCCATGTATAACTCTATTGAAGTTGCAGAATACCTTGTGACGCTTAAAGCGTGAATTTTTTTTTTATTTTTTTTTTTTTAACTTCTAATAAAACTCATCTTGGAAGATGAAAGTGATGGATTTTATGCAGTAACATCATTTTTTTTGCACCGAGTGAAATAAGAAGTTCGGCCGTTTCTTTACTATTTTTATATATTGCAATAAGAAGAGGGGTTTCTCCAAATACATTTTTTTCATTAATATTTGCACCATGTGAAATAAGAAGTTCGGCCGTTTCTTTACTATTTTCATATGCTGCAATATGAAGAGCGGTTTCCCCATTTTTATTTTTTTCATTAATATTTGCACCATGTGAAATAAGAAGTTCGGCCGTTTCTTTACTATTTTTATATGCTGCAATATGAAGAGCGGTTTCTCCATCTTCATTTTTTTCATTAATATTTGCACCATGTGAAATAAGAAGTTCGGCCGTTTCTTTACTATTTTCATATGCTGCAATATGAAGAGCGGTTTCCCCATTTTTATTTTTTTCATTAATATTTGCACCATGTGAAATAAGAAGTTCGGCCGTTTCTTTACTATTTTTATATATTGCAATAAGAAGAGCGGTTTCTCCATCTTCATTTTTTTCATTAATATTTGCACCATGTGAAATAAGAAGTTCGGCCGTTTCTTTACTATTTTCATATGCTGCAATATGAAGAGCGGTTTCCCCATCTTCATTTTTTTCATTAATATTTGCACCATGTGAAATAAGAAGTTCGGCTATTTCTTTACTATTTTCATATGCTGTAATATGAAGAGCGGTTTCCCCATTTTTATTTTTTTCATTAATATTTGCACCATGAGATATAAGAAGTTCGGCCGTTTCTTTACTATTTTCATATGCTGCAATATGAAGAGCGGTTTTTCCATATTCATTTTTTTCATTAATATTTGCACCATGTGAAATAAGAAGTTCGGCCGTTTCTTTACTATTTTCATATGCTGCAATATGAAGAGCGGTTTCCCCATCTTCATTTTTTTCATTAATATTTGCACCATGTGAAATAAGAAGTTCGGCCGTTTCTTTACTATTTTTATATATTGCAATAAGAAGAGCGGTTTCTCCATCTTCATTTTTTTCATTAATATTTGCACCATGTGAAATAAGAAGTTCGGCCGTTTCTTTACTATTTTCATATGCTGCAATATGAAGAGCGGTTTCCCCATCTTCATTTTTTTCATTAATATTTGCACCATGTGAAATAAGAAGTTCGGCCGTTTCTTTACTATTTTTATATATTGCAATAAGAAGAGCGGTTTCTCCATCTTCATTTTTTTCATTAATATTTGCACCATGTGAAATAAGAAGTTCGGCCGTTTCTTTACTATTTTCATATGCTGCAATATGAAGAGCGGTTTTTCCATATTCATTTTTTTCATTAATATTTGCACCATGTGAAAGTAAATATTCTAAAAGGGATGGAATATTAAACATCACTGAATAAATAAAGCATTGGTTAATATCATTAGTTTGATCAAAATAAACTAAAAATGATTCAAGATTTTTATATTTTCCGCAATCATTTAAGTTGATTTTAATATTGTATTCATTCATTAAGAATGTAACAAAATCAATGTTGTGCGAAATAATTGCATACTCCATGCATTCTTCATCAGGTTTTTGATATTTCATACATTCACTCATGATCTCTGGATTTCCACCTAAAAATGAAAAACATAGACATTTTTGAGTTATTTCTGAGTTAAATTTCGTCCTTAATAACTTGAAACAATCAACTGCTCCATGGTAACAACATAATTCAAGTAATGAATATCCTTTGTAAAGATATCGATATAAATTGCTTTCAAGTTTTTGATTTCCATCAAATCCATCTATTTCCGTGAAAGTAATGAATCTTTCTTTGTCGTTATTCATAATTGCTCTGTAAATTGTATTTTCTTCATGAATATCGAGATTTTCAAATTTATGTTTTCCGAAATCAACAGATTTGTCTAATTTAATCCCGTATTCTTTGTAAAACAGGTAGATTGATATAATTTCGTCATTGCTGACTTCTTCCACATGGTATTCATCATAAATGAGTTTGGCAAGAGTTAAATATGACTTTGTATAGCGATTATTATACGGAATAATAGCTAAAATATCTTTAATTACATTTGTGGGAAGATATTTCATTGAATCAATCAATTCTGTTTTGATCATTTTGTAAATTGTTTTTAATTCTTCTTCTTTTTCAGTTTTCAATTGATATAATGCAGTATATAAATCAATGTGGTATTTATAGATACTTCGCAATTCAACGAATTGATTTAGGTGTATGCTTTGTTCGGACATGGAAAAAATTTAAGGGGATTTTCCGACCAAATCTTTTGTATGTTTTTTTTTCCTCGTAAAAATACAATTTGAGCTGATCTAAACCTATTGTCAATCTAACTTTTTGTTCGATATAAAAAATCATTGAATTAATTCAGAAACACAGTCTCAAAAATTTTTAAATGACAACACAATAAATTGAATCGCCGATAGATTTTATTCAATAAAAAGTAGTACCAAACATTGTGTTATGTTAGATATTGGGAAATATTTTTGATAATTTGTAAAAAAATGTAAACTTCTGAATACGCAATAATATATTATTTGGATACTATATATAGTTACAAATATTATTGCCACTCAAAAAAAATCACGATTTCAATTTTTCTCGAAATCAAACGAAAGCCATTCTATGAGTCCATACACACTATTACTATACTTCATATGTCAAGCATAATGGGAACAATTTTGGTCGATACCTTTGTTGTCGTCGAAGTTCCTTTTTTTTTTTTCAATCGTCCCTTTATAAATTCCACCAAAGTTCTTTCAATTTCATTGAAAGGGAGGAAAATATGGTGTGTAGCACGGGAGGACTACAAAATTGTGCGGCCAATTTGCCTTACTCTGCTGCTTGAGGAGCTCCAGAGCTCCCAATCTCCACGAAATTCATTAAACTCACAAATACTTTACGATGTCAAATTTATCAAATTTGACACTTTACAAACTTTACGAATTTACTGGATATCTGTATAGTTTCCAATTATGAATGATCTCACTCCATGCCAGTTGTATAAACAATAAACTTATAACAAGAATTCAACTATGACAGAACTTATAAGTTTGACGATATGATTATTTGGTCGAATAGAAACCTTAAAATTTTAATCAGATCTATTATATGAAGATAATTTAAGGCCAAATAAATATTATACGTCGTGGAATAACAATGAAAATAAACTAAATTTCAGATATTTTTTTTAGAGAAAAAAAAATGAATCCTGATGGTTTTAACTTAATCCGTGATGTAAGAGAGTCTCTTGATAGTAATAATGAAAAAGAAATCGAAACTAAAACATACAAACTACTAGAATACTATCTTTCTCATTTAAAAGCGATAAATAAAAAAAATAAAACTTCAACGCTTGTACTATCATCTCTATGCCTCTCAGCAATCAAATCTTTCTCGAAAACGAAATTTTATAAGCCAATTAAAGAAAGAAATAGCGCAATTGATTCGATGATTTTCGATGTTTGCAAAGATTTATTGAATAACATTATTGACGATCCAGAGCCAGATAATTTCTTAAAAATTGCATCAATTAGCATTTATGTTACGAACGAAAACAATTTATCAAAATATGGTTCTTTATTTCGCAATTTTATATCGAGTGTTTTACAACAAAAGCAACCATATAATGTTCCAATGCCTGATGACCTAAGAAACTTCTTTAAAGTCAAGTTATTTAAATTTTTAAACAAATTAACAACGAAAAGTCCAGAGTTGATCAAAAATTGGTGCGTAATTATTATAAATTACATACTTCCACTACTAGTTGACTCCGATATCATTGTTGATACGAATTCTTACGAAAATTATTGTTTTCATTACAAATTACCACAGGATTTAATTGGTTTCTTTTGTACATTCTTTACTGATCCAACCATTAAAAAGTCTTTTCAGCTGATTCTTGAAAATATATACGAGCAACCAAATTATTTGATTTTCTTTTACAATACGATCATAATTATGACAGATTTCTATTACGATAACCCTACAAAATACGAAACAAGTGATGGGATCCAGTTTCTTAACGATTTCTTTGACGAAGCAATGGAAAAAAGCAAAATTACGTACGAAGACGTCTTTAGTTCTATTTCTATGCATTCGCTCATCAAGTTTGTGTCATGTAGTATCAAATTAATGTCCAATCTCACATTAAAAGCTTATAAAACCAAAAATTCCGACGATACAATTCCTAATTCTTTGAATTTATGCAGAAAACGATGGCAAACATTGATCAAAATTGCATTGACAGAGGAAATGTTGACTACTCTCCTATCAAATGTCGATGAAAAACTACTTTATACTTATATTATCACTTTTCTTCTTTTAATCTTCGATTTCAAGGTTACGGAGTATCCGGTCTGGAAGCTTTTCAAGCTTACGACCTTCCAATTCTTTGAAATCCCTTACATAAGAAAATTTTGTTCAATATTAGGAATTGCATTCGCTCCGCAGTTCCTAGGCTTAGACCAAGAGGCCGTAGAACAACTTTCTGTCCGTACGAAACAGAAAAACTCAAGATCTTCCTCAAATGAAACGAAGAATTCTTCAACCGACCCATTTGAGATCCTAGACCTTGTTTATTCCGATGCCACATACATACAAGAGCAGATCCACCCCGACCACCAGTCAGATTTGGATAATGCGCCGTTCAAATCCAAAAAACAGTACTATATCCCGCCAATTCACGCAAAAGGATGGGAAGTACAGAAAGCTGTTGCATTTCTTAACAACCTTTTGTTATTTGATTGGAAGTTTTCGGATAAATTTTTCAATTCTTTCATCAAATACCTTTCTTACCTTGCAACAACTGTTCCTTTGTCATTGCAGTCGACTCCTTACCTCATTGCGCAGACGTTCTTCAGCAATTCGCTCTCAAAATTGGCAAAAGACAGAGATTATTCAGTAGATACGATAGAAGCGATTGCTTTAACGACCAAACAGATCAGTAGTATAAACAGTTTCACGGTAGACTCCGAAACGATCACTCAATGGATTGTTTTGATAATTAAATATTTATCTGAGAAAAATCACAGCATTATCAGCTTTACGATGCCAATTGCTATTGATGCTTTCACGAGGTTCGCTCCTCAAAGCTATATCCTTGCAATTTTCATCATTTTCCATATGAATTCTCTTCATATCGCAATCGACCATCCAATTAAGCTGAATTTCATTCTTAATGCTTCTTCCGTATTCAAATCGCAAATGGAGATCAAATTCCCTGATGTTATCGAAAAAAATAAGGCAGATTTTGAAATGAAAATTTCTGACAAAGATATCTTCAACAATGTATGGAAGAACACTCGATCCGATGTTAGTGGCCTTGTTAACGCAGTCCTGTTATCCATTTTCGGCGATATTCTTGGAAAACCACCACCAAAAGCAGTAGATGGCGAAAAAGAGATTCCTTTTGATCTCTACTTCAACGCTTTCTTTGCTGTTCTCCTAGAACAAACAATATCCGGTGAAGGACTCCACAGAAACATGATTCCCACCTTAAATGGCTTAGGTCCATCTAATGTTCTCAAAAAAGTGACACGAGGAAATATCAAAGAAATTTTTTATTTAGTTAATTTCATACCATTATTTGAAAAGATGATTACTGAGTTTCCTGTTCGTTTAATGCGTCTTATTATGAACATTTCAATGAACACTGACTCAATTTACGAAATAATTTGCATGGTGATGTTGGCAACCAAGATTTCCACAAGGTCAAGGGATCCAACAATCCACAAGAAGTTCATTAAGTACCTTTCCAAGCTAATTGACCGATTTTCTGAAGACAAAAATGAAATGATCATTTCCAGTTCATTTTATGCGTCAAAATATCAGAAAATCCAGCCTCCTCCACCTCCAACAACTGAGTATGAAACATTTGCAGTTATCCAGGGTGAATCTGCATATGGATTTTCGAATGTTTCCGATGAAAAAATTGATGTTTGTTTTAGAAATCGATTTGTTTTTTCACAAAACACATATCGATCTGTATCAAGACAAAACACTGTAGATAACTGTGATCTACCTGTTGTTTGTGACTCAGAAAATGAAGAGAAACCAGAAAAAGTAGAAATTTCCAAATTTATGACGAAATTTTTTGGAAACAAATCATTTTCTCCATCAGATTTCTCAATTTCTGAACCAGAAAAACATGAAATTAATGTTTTAACACCACAAGCAAAGAGATCCAATAACAAAACAGATGAATTTGATATAATTGATATTAATGAATTCTTTCAATCTACGGAACACATCAAATCACAAACCTGTTTTTCATTCATCAAATACTTTTTGGAAACAGACAGAATCCACTTCAAAATGGCAGATAAAGTCATCACGAGATATGCATCTCCATTATTTAATTTGCCTCCACGAGAAAACTTGAAAATTGGCATCATTTATGTCTCTGACAAACAGATGTCTCAAGAAGAGATTTTATCAAATACATCTGATAATTGTAGTCTTGCTTTCAACAGTTTTCTCAAGAGTTTAGGAACAGTTGTAAATGTTAATAAACACAAGTATTACAATGGAAAATTAGAAGGCCAAAACCATGAAAAATTCCCTTATTCTATCTATTATGATGATGATTTATACGAAGTAATGTTTCATGTTTCTACTTTGCTTCCTAATGATGAAAACGATCCACAGAGAATACTTAAGAAGAAACACATTGGTAATGATAATATTCACATCATTTGGGATGAAAATGTCGTTGGATATGATCATTACGTAATAACATCTCAGTTTAATTACGCACATATAATTATACATAAATATATTGGAGATCTTTATAGAGTTATTATTAGACGTAAATCAGGACTTCCGAGTGTTGGTCCTTTACCAGAAGAATCAATTGTTCCTGCTTCTTCTTTGTCTGCTTTGGTGTTGCAGTCTGCAATTATAATTGATAGATTCGCAAGAGGTGACATAGAGAAACCTCCAAGCGAACAATTTGATCTACTTCTTGAACCTCTCACACAGAAAGTTTGTTAATCAGTATTTTTTTATTTTATTTTATTTTTTGTATTTTATTTTAAAGTAAAATAATTCTTTTTTGTTAGTTCTAAAATTCATACATTTTTATTACTTTATTGATATTTTTTATAACACATTGATACTTTTTTCAAGTTTTTATCTCAAATATTTTTAATTTAAAATTCTGACAAGGTGCGTGAAGCATCATTGAAAATCATATCATGCTGGTGTATTGGCAGCCTTAAGATCAACAAAAAAGTTCGGTAAATAAAATATGCAGATCGAGTACTTTTCTGAATCTTTTCATTTAAAAAAAAAGTCTCAGAAAGTACTCAATTTTTCTCACAATGAATGTCAAGCATAATATAATTTTATTTGATGTAGGAAACTGAAATATATCTAAGTCCATATAAAACTGAAATATATTATTTTACTCCAATAAAACGTAGATGCATCCAAACAATGCCTTTTGCAAATGAAAGTAGAGTTTTTCCGTTATTATCCTTTACTCCTTTATCAGCACCAACAGAGATTAGATATTTAACAACTTCAAGATGACCATTTTTTGATGCATGAATAAGTGGAGTCTCACCATTATCATCCTTTACTTCTTTATCAGCATTAACAAAGATTAGATATTTAACAACTTCAAGATGGCCTTCAGATGATGCTAAAATGAGTGGAGTAGATCCAAATTTAGTCTTTGCCTCTTTATCAGCGCCAACAGAAATAAGATATTTAACAACTTCAAGATGACCATTATGCGATGCATACAAGAGTGGAGTAAATTCTGTATTAGTCTTTGCTTCTTTATTAGCTCCAACAGAGATAAGATATTTAACAACTTCAAGATGACATTCATATGATGCAATAATGACTGGAGTGAAGCCATCATTATTCCGTGCTTCTTTATCGGCACCAACAGAGATTAGATATTTAACAATTTCAAGATGACCTCTAGATGATGCTAAAATGAGAGGAGTAGATCCAAATTTAGTCTCACCTTCTATATCGCAGTTACATTCGATGAGAGATTTAACGAGTCTTAGATTTCCTCTTGAACATGCCATATGAAGTACATTCATTTCTTCAATGTAATTCCCCATTGGTTCCTCTTTTATTATTTTCCACAGTCCTTCTTCACAAGCTTTTGAAATAAATTCCCGAATTCCATACAAAGAAAGTTCATCAAGGAATTTGTAAACACTTTCGAAATCATTTAAATTCTTAACTTCAGAGATTTTAGTTAAAAACTCTTTCGAATTACTGTCATTTTCATTAATTTGATTGTTTGGTGATCCGTTGGATTTATTTTGTCTTTGAAATGAAGTTAATTCCTTCTGATGTTTTCTTATTTCTTCTTTTGAATCACGCATTTCTTTGTCTTTATGAATTAAAAAGTCAATGATGCTATCAATGATATTGAATTTCATGTATTGTTTGATAGATTGTAGAATTGAAATTACTTCTTCGTAGTTTTGAATGGTAACATTTGCTTTTCGTGTACATATATATAATTCTTTGGCATTAATAGTTGAGCGAGATTGTTTGAGAAGAGTGATATATTGTTCTGATGTCAATTTTGAATATTTCATAATTGTTTTGATATCTTCTATCCAAAATATATCAAAAAGATTCTCATTTGCAATATAATCGCTGATATGAGCAGCAATGTATTCAAAATTCTGATTGATATCCTGATTCATTGTTGAAACGTTTCAAAAAAAAATCTGATGGAAATTTCGGATAAATTTTTAAATTAAACTTTGTTAGATAATTGTATAGAAATAAATATAAGATTTTGAGAACAATAATTTAATATTTTGGATTGGATATATTTTTAATTTAGATCCAAGATAAAAATATTTACCAAAATCTAGAGCATGTTTGCTTCAAGTCAGTTTTACATTTAATAGAATCGATATTTGATCATTGTTTCAGGAAGCAAAAAGTGAATGCTGAAGGAATATCAGAATAATTTCTCTGAGTTATCTTCTGAATGTGATATCCAGTTTGAAAAGACATATTTTTGTTTTTTTCATTTATATTCTTTTTATCACCTGGATCATTGCAAAACCAGAGATTTGAATTCAATTGCAATAATTGATAAAGGCAACATCGTGAGGTTAACAAATGCAACAAAATCTTTTTTTTTGGATTGTTTGAGACAATACAAATTTTTAACCTTATTTTCGTTTCAAAATTTTATGAACGATTTTTCATCGGATTATTCGATGAAAACTCGTCCTATCACAGCTGCCCCAACACATGTGAAGACCCCTAGACTATACACTAATCATTCGCGGAGAAATCCACAAAAAATTAACGTTGTTCAATCACTACCTAATTATTCAATGCAGAAACCATTAAATCCTCAAGCAAACTTAGAATTTGCATTTAATAATTTCATTGACAACATCGGCAAGCTCGTCTCACATAATTATTGCGTTCAAAATAGCAGAAACTCGTTATTGACATATACATCTGAAGCTCAACACTTATTTCCTGGCTTATTATCAACAGTGAATGGCGATAATATATCCGCTTTGCTTGTTTCTGGAACAGAAAATTTTCCGACAATACAAGGTCCTCTTCCGTTCTTAAAACTTTGGAAACCATATGCGAAATTATGCTGCGATTTACAGTTTTCTATTCCCGATATCATAAAACAAAGTATAACTCGAAATTTTGAAATAATAAGTACTTCATTAAGCCATATAAATAAAAATCAGAGCGCTCAAAGCGGAGGAAAGAAGAATGTTCAGCCTCTTATTCAGCAAAAAATCAGTTTACTTTCAGAATGTTATCTTTTTTTACAAAATCCAAGTGATACGGAGCAACTACAATCGATAACATCGAAAATTAAATCATACTCGAAGATTTTAAACGATTGTTTCGTGAAAGAATTCAATGATTGCGGAATTTCTTCAAAAGATCTTGTTAGAATCAGACAAAAGGTATATACAGCGTGCAGTGATACTATATCCATCATCAATAGTATAATATTTATTAACATTGACATTAAAAATATGCTTAATTCACTTGATCGGTTCCAAGAAGCCTTATTAGTTGCATTAGACCACTCGGATGCATCACAATCAGCCATATATAGAAGACCAATGCTTCCAGAACTACCAGAAGAGCATATTCCCGAACAAATTAATCTTGAAACAAATGAAGAAGAAGAAACAGAAGAACTTGACTTTAAATCATTTAATAATGCATATGAACTTATGGATTATGGTATAGATAACGCAAAAAAGCTGAAAAAATCGGAAATAATTTCGGAATTTTTAAAATACTTGAAAGAATTAGTTTCTCAAATGGATGATGACAATAAAAATACTATTAAGAGTCTGCAGAAGTCATTAAAAGACTTTGAATTGAAAAGCCAGACTGAATTATTAGTTTCTGAAAATAAAAGGAAAGAATTGATGAAAAAGATCGAAGAAATGAACAATTTGCATTCAGATGATATCAAGAATCTCAGAAATATTATCTCTTCTTGTTATTCTTACTTCGAAAACCAAGATATTGATGAATCTGTTTTAAATTCTGAGCTTCACATGATGATATCTATGTCAATTAGCAAGTTTAACAACTCTATTGTGAACAAAGACCAAAGTATAATGAAAATTTTTGAAGATTTACTTGAAATTCCTGAAAATATTGATATTTACTCTTATATGGTAAGTTTGAGACAAGAAATAAATAAAAAGATTGAAAATCTCAGTCAATCCAATGCTGAAAAGGAAGAAACAAAAAATAATCAAAATGAAGAGTTAAAACAAAAGATTTATGACTTGCAGAACGAATTTGATGAAAGAATTAAATCATTAACTTCAAAAATCTCTAATTTATATCAGATTATCTCTGATAAATTCAAAGATTTCATAAATGTTCCGAAAACAGGTTCATTTTTTGAGGATTCTGTTGAAGCATGCGATCTAATGGTCCATACTCTGAAGAAAGAGAACGAAAGGAATGCAAAATGTGAGAAAATTCTCGGAGAAGTTCGAGATCGTTTAGCAAAATACCTCAAAATCGAAGTTCCGTCAGGTGATTTCGATAGTTCCTCGCTTAGATTAATAGAAATCCTAGAAAAGATGCAAAATCCTTTGCAATCTAAGCTAGAAAACTCAGATGCTTTAGTAAATGCGCTAACAAAGGCACTTTTGCAGATAAAAGTCAAACTGAAACTTGGAGATACAACAGCAGAGCAACAATTGAAAGGTCATGTCCTCGCTGCTTCTATTTTAAAGGACGTTTCGACTTTTTCGGATAATGTCGACCTTTTGAAGAAGTCATTTCTAGCCTACAGGGATATAATTATTAAATATAACGATAAGGCTGCACAATTTGTTGGTTTATCCATTGATAATGAACATTATCGAAATATGTCAGAACCGGATTTTGTTTCTTTTTCGCAACGATTGTGTAATGGCATGGTCCTTCAAGTAAAGCCAAAGGTTGATAAGTCTAAACTTACAAATGAAGGAATTAATAAGATATTTGAAGAAGTTTTCAAAAATGTCGAAATTTCCAACAAAACGCAGCCTATGGTTTATCTTCCAGAGCTATCAACATTAATAATGACCATGAATAACACGCTTTCTGCGTTAAAACCTTTTGCAGCAATTTTGAATGAAATTTTTTCGCAATTTGATTGCAAACTTAGAGCATTTTCGCCTGTATCGGCCCAATATAAGATGCTAAGGCAAAATGTAATGAAGATTCACGCAGCTCTTTCAGCAATTGTGCCAAGCAAAATTAATTCACTTGTATTTTTAGTTTTATCCCGTTTTGTTGCATTGTTATCATCTCTATTGTCTGCATTGTCAACGCTCTCATTCGGTGAGTCGGATATTGATTCAAAAGAAGAAATTTTCAAAATTCAACAAGAAAATATTAAGTTGAACAATCTACTTAATGAGCATAACAATGTATAATATAATAAAATGTTTGTATTGATTGAAAAAAATCTTTTTATAGTTTCACAACTCATTTAAAATATTTTGTGTTTTTTTCTCATACTAAACTTAATTAAATCAATGGAATGGTCATCAATCTATATGTTTGATTGTTTATAAGTATGAGAAACATTGAAATTCATGTAGATGGCTGGAAATTAAATTTTATTTTCATTTTGATGTGCATTTTCAATGTTTTAAAAAGATTTAATAGCAATATCCCTCTGCTCCGAGAGAAACACCCTAATTATTTAAAATCTTTTAAATTCAAAAAGTGTCGTATTTTAAAAATTGATGAGCGATTGTAAATTTGTTGTCAACTCTCAATATTGCCATAATTCATCTTTATCAAAATATGGAATAGAGTTATATTTTATCAATGGAAATCGATTTGTTACAACTCAGTCTCATGCAGCTGTCGTCAGTGAAGCAGTCAGAGACATATTAATCACAGATGAAAGTTTTATTTCTCAAGATTCCTTAAAGAAGGTTTTGTTGATGAAAAAGTTGACATCTTTACAAGCGAAATTCTTTACGAAATTGGATTTTTCATAAAGAACAACGATTTCATTGAACAATACAAAAACATGTTTGCGTCGACAAATATAACACGAGAAATTCTCAATTCATTTGTTGCATACAGTCTGAAAACACATAATTTCTATAAGACATCTTCATTCATCGCATCTCAATTATCTTCTCTTGGAACTTCTTATATTTCTGATATGATATATTCCGTTGTTGAAAACAAAAAAGAATTTTTATCTCAAAATGTAGAAGAAATCCTGTTAGATTTTGATATTTCAATATTGAGAAATCCTTCACTTAAAATTGAAAGTGAAGATGATTTATGTAACTTTGATATTTAATTTTGCAAATCTTCGACATGTTCATTAAAATCTTCTATAATTGATAAACTAATCAAATATATCAAATTTGAATTCTGCACAAATGATGCTGTTTCTACATTTATGAGCTATTACTCATCATTAATTAATGCTCCAACTGAGGAAATACAAGATGTTAATGAAACTTTCGTTCAATTATTCAACCAAATAATATCTTCACAAGCGGCAGGCTCCTTATCAACGAAAAGCAATATTCAATATATTGATAAATATTTATCTAAATAATAATGAGATATATAAATTATTTGAAAAATGTAGCAAAGAAAGGGACGATGAAGTTCAACGAGGCCTCCATCAACTCTCTACTCAATTGAGAGAACCTGTTATTTTTATTGCAGCAATGAAAAATAATCTATTACTTGTTCAAGATCTCATTTCTTGTGGAGTTAATCCTTCGGTTCCAATGCATTCCAAGTTTACTCTTTTACACTATTGTTCCATGTATAATTCTATTGAAGTTGCAGAATACCTTGTGACACTTAAGGGTGTTGATTTAAATGCAAAAAAATGTAATTGAAGTACTCCTCTTGATCAAGCACTTTCATATGGAAACAGTAAAATCGTTGATATTATTTCAAAATGTAAAAATTGTGAATTGATTCATCGCTCAACATCAGAAGGTAATCTTCAAATAATAAGATGGATAGATATTGAAGATTTCTTTTACTCTGATGAAAAATGATGAATGAATTTCAACATGGAGTAATTGAGTGACGTTAGATATTATGCAGGAAAATATTACCACCCTTAATGATAAAATGCTGATTGCTCTCACATTCATAAAAAGAGTAGAAAGATTTCTTTGATTCAACCATTAAATATGAAATATATGAAACCAAGAAAGAAAAACTTGAGGTTTATACAAAGAAAAAAGTTAAAAGTTTCTTGATCAAATTGCTCATGGATCCTTAATGCTAAAACAAATGCCTTCTCAATTTTGAGAGAGCTCTCAATTTATGTGAATTTTTAGGTGCTTCTAACTTGTTATCTAAAAAGATTTATAAGAAATTTCCTATAGCATTATGTGCCTATATGGGCATTTATATAATAATTAGTGTAATTACACTGAAAGTAAGTCCATTTCTAAAATTTACTCCAGAAATAAATAAAAATATAAAAATTATCAATATTTATTGATATACCATTTTTATTTTTGATCATCCCTGATCTTTCAGATCTCAAATTTTTGAAGAATTTCAAAATTTGAATTAGGGAGATCAGAATTAATATTTTATGGAGAATATCACCAATTCCTACCGTTTTGAAAATCACCCGATTATCCAAACATTAAAACTTCAAGTCCCAGCAGGAATTGATGAAGATTCTCTTCCATTTGATTTATTAACTTTTTCATCAAAGAAAATAATTGACGAAAATCGACTCATTTCCCTATATAATCAAATTACTAGTGGTGAAAAACTCACCCAATGTCTTTCAATCTTTGAAATCGATTTTATTTTCAATTATTCTTGTTTAAATCGAATAATTACAGCAAAAGAACATAACGAAATGGAATATTATTATATACTTCACAGTGCAGTCTGCTTCTGTGTAGGATATTCAAGGAATATTGATCCAGAAGATGTATATTTAATATTAAACGCGCTTTTTCTTATTAAATCTCATCCATATCATGAAATATCGATTTATATGGTATCTTATATTCTATTTACGATCTCAGCTGATATACAAAGATTTGATTTACTCAAAATTCTGGATATTGTAAGAAATATTTTAAATTGCGAAATTGAAATTCCACGGACAATTACATCTTCTATAATATTCTTAATATACGCACTAGGAACTCGCGGTCCAATAGATTCAAAATCAGAGACTTTATTTTTGTTCTTATCCGAGCTAAATTGTTACTCAAACTACTCGATTTCCGAAACTCAAGCGATATCTCTCTATGACAGGTGCTATTACGGCCTTTGTTCCTTAAATATAAATTGTATGACTTTCATGTACAACTTTATTACGAAAGTTCCATGGTCTGTTGCAGAGCTTTACTTCTCTAAGATCGGTTATCTACTTGCAAACTTCCTACATCAGAAAGATCAAAAATATTTGAGGAATATTATTCCAATTTTGGACGATGAATTAAGCTACATACCACAAATTGCACTTGATCTTGATAAGAGTAGTTCTCAAGATGGTTTTGCCTTAGAAGCCCATCAGCAAAACAATTATCAGTTAATAACTTCAATTTCTTTTTCGAGTTTCAGTGAAATTCCAAGTGAAAAGTTGATCCCATGCTTTGACATACAAGGTTCAGAAGATTTGGCTACATTTCATCGTTCAAAAATTAATCCGAAGAAATTACCTGATTGTTTTCGATTGAATAGCAGTTTAAACTCAATGATATTCAATAAATTCCATGAATTCAGTCCTTATTCTAATAAATATGACAAATTAGAAATGAAACCAAAAACTGAACTGGAAAATCTTGATAAATTCGATGAAACGGCAAAAATAATAAGTAACCACGTCCAATGCTTAGTGAAATTATCTAGAAATTATCCAAGAGCGAAATTATCAATTTATCGATCTTTTATTAAGGTTTTGAAGTCGAAATTTGACTACGATTTAGCATTTTCTGCTGTTTTATTCTTAACACTGCAATCAGAGATCACAGATTTCAAAGAATTGACTGAAATAATATATCCAAAACTTTTTACCCCGAATTGCACAATATATGACTATCCGAATGGATATTTCCCTCTTATACAGCTTAGATATATGTATTTTTCGCTGTTACTCAAATGGGGAAATTTGGATTTTTTATCTTTCCTAGATCCAATGAAAACAACTCCACTTCTACTATCAGAGCTTGTCTTATATATCATCCACCAGCTCGATAAGAATGAAGTGAAGCTACAACTTTTTATTCAAATTATTGATTTTATTATTAACGCATATCCCTCATTTTACAACGAATTCCAACAGAACCAGACCTCTAGAGAGCTCGTTACTGTATCCCGATCCATTTTCCAACTAGTTTTGAAGTTATTAATCACTAATTTTGATTTGTCGATCACTTTTCTAGAGAAAGACTACTTTATATCATTCATTTTAGCCTTGCACTTTGATGAGAACATCAGGAAAGAGGTCATTCACTACGTAATTCCCATCTGGGCCAATGTTTCTCGCACATCAATTTTAAATTTCTTGTTACTCGCACTAGGATCATATGATAACGAGCGAGATGTTGATACAGAAGACTATTTCAAGATGATCACTGACTGTTTGAACGCTGCAATCACTATTATTGATGTAAGAAACGAATCTCCGAAAGAATACTCAGTTTTGATTGAGAAAATCAGTATTTTACTGGCATCAAACACGACATATGATGTTGATGTTAACTTGGCATTGTCTGTTATGAAGTTTTTAACTTTAATTTCGAAGTATTCGACACTTTCTGTTTCGGAAAGACAAGTTTTCCTCAATTTCCTCAAGAAAATCACTCCTGGACCGAGAGATGACGAGTTATTTGATTGCCACGTTGATCTAATCATTGGACAAATCAACCACAACCACTTGGAAATAACTCAACACAAATATCTCTACAACTTTTACTCTTTGTTCGGTCTGAGAGCAATTGACTTCTTGGAAAAGACATTTTTGATCTCTCCTATAAACAGATTGATGTGTCACCTCGGTCAGATCGATATAAGAATACTCGAGGAATTCGAAGAAATTGATGACCAGGAAATTAATGAAATTGATCAGCCAATTGTTGTTAAAAATTTGTCAGAAAATCAAAGTTTACAAAATGTCAAATTGTCAGAAAATCAAAGTTTACAAAATGTCAAATTGTCAGAAAATCAAAGTTTACAAAATGTCAAATTGTCAGAAAATCAAAGTTTACAAAATGTCAAATTGTCAGAAAATCAAAGTTTACAAAATGTCAAATTGTCAGAAAATCAAAGTTTACAAAATGTCAAATTGTCAGAAAATTTGCAAAAAATACCAAATGATGGAAATCAAAAATCTTCAAATGAAAAAGATTTAACAACAGAAGAAAATTTGACAAATTTAAATTTACAAAATTCTGATGTAAACAAGAATTTGTCAGAAAATCAAAACTCTTCATTATCTAATGAAGAAAAAGAACATCCAAATGAAAAAATGAATGAAGCTCTAGATGAAACAAGTTCTGATAAAATTTTGTCAGAAAATGTCAAAAATAACGAAAATTTGACAGAAAATAAAGAAAATTCGAATTCTGAAGAAAAATTGTCAAATAATGTCAAAAATCATGGAAACTTGACAGAAAATGTCAAAAATGATGAAAATTTGTCAAATGATGTCAAAAATGATAAAATTTTGATGGAAGACAAAGGGAATCAGAAAGTTAAAGATCATAAAACAAGAAGTGAAGTTTCATTTGTTTGTAAAACGGAAGAACCAAAGAAACAACTGAAGAAGTTGGAAAACTTTTTCATAAGTATTGCTAAAGTTGCATCAAACATCAGAGTTGTCTACAAACTGATATCATTAATGAGCAGAAAACACTTAAAGATGTGCATGCGAATAATCATCCAGTGTTTGCTCTACAAACTACAATATCCTGTTGCATCAATTCCTTTCTATAATAACACGAATCTTATAAACATTTCTAAATATGATGAAGGACAAAACAACATAAATCTCTGTTTGTGGTTTTTGTACACAATAAATTCGGAGAAAACAAATTTATTTAGAAGTGATTTGTATGATGTTTATTTAGAAATATACATGGACAAAAACAAAATTGAAGTGATTTCAAATAAAGAAGGAGTAATTTCTTATTTCGAACAGACCTTTTCAAATTTGAGACCAAATGTTTGGTCTATGATTATTTTCTCTTTTCTTCCGAGACAATTAACTATTTATTGTGCGAAAGAAAAGGTAACATTCCCTATTTCTTTGGATGTAAGATACACTGATGAAATGACAATTGGTTTTATGTCTCAGAAACCTTTGATTTCTCCTTTTTATCTCGGACCAATTAATTTGAGCTACGACGAAATTTCCCAGAAAGATATAATTGAAATGGAAGAATACGGACCAAGAAGTCACAACATAAACAACAACATTTTGTCTGTGAATATAGATGTTTCTGAAGACCACATTTGTTTGCAGAAAAATGGAAAACCAAATGTGAAATTGTCACTCAACAAAATGCCTGGTTATTTGAATTTCGCTGATGCTTTGATTAGATTCTTCACTGCAAATGTTTTGATTCCTTTGTTCAAGAAAATAAATGACTTCAAAATGAAGAAAAAAGTTAAGAACGTCAGAAGTATTTTCTTTACTGAAAACAAAAATATAAATGAGAAAAAATTAGGAAAAATAGATGTTGATAAAAATTCATATGAAAAATGTTTAGAGAATAACAAAAATCTAAATGAAAATGAATCTAAAGGAAAGGAAAATTTAGATGGAATAAAATCAGAAGAAAGCAAAAATTTGGAAGAAAATGAATCAGGAAAATTCAAAAACTTAAACGAAAAAGTATCTGATGAAACTAATTCTAATGAAAATAATAATTTAGATGAAATTAATCCAAATGAAAAAGAAAAAATATTTGAAACTAAATCTAATGAAAAAGAAAAATTAGATGAAAATAAAACAATTGAAGAAATGAAATCTGATATTGTTAAAAATTTCGAAGAAAATGGAAATAAATTTACAGATGTCACAAAGAACTTTAATGACAATTATGATTATCAGATACAAAAGAGAACAGAGATTTTGATTGAAGTTATTGATGTTTTCAAGTCTCTTTTTTATGTCAGTCCTTCGAGTGAAGTTTTGTTTTACGAAGAAAATGGTTGGGTATTAATTTCTTATTTAATGAGACAGATGAATCCAGAGTTCCTCGACTTCAATGTCTATTTGAGGTTCTGTGACATATTAAATCAAAGCCAAAATGTTAATTTCAAACATGATTTGATAAAACACATTTTAGTGAATCCTTTGATTTGGATTTACACTAGAACAGAAGTTGCTTTGGTTGTAACACATCATTGGTTTAATTCTTTATTCCCTAACTTGAATTTCCCTGTTTCTTTCACTCATTTTCTCGGAATCTTTTTAGGATCAATTTGGAAATGCAAAGAAAATGAAATTGAAGCTTTGGATTCAATCAGAGATCAAAGTGTCAAAACATTGGTTTCTGTTGCAGAAATCTCTTTCGATATAAAAGATTTCGATGCATTAATGAATACAATAGTAACTGCTAATGATAAATCAATCATTATATCAATGATTGAACTGTTACAAAATTTAACTTTGTCTCCAAAACAAATTTTAATGAAAATTTCTCAAAAAAGTGACAGAAATAACAAATCCATTGAAAAAGTAACAACTTTATTTAAATTATATGATGAAGAGATATCATTAGCTATATTTAGATTGTTAAGTATTCTTCAAACAAGTCATATTTTCAAGACTTCTCTTTTTGTTTATCAATTGGAATCTTTTAATTATCATTACGCAAATCATGAATATTCTTCGGCTTTTTTGGACCAAATCTATAATTTAAAGGATTTGCAACCTGATTTCATCCAAGTTTGTTTTGGTTTGATTTATTACAACAAAAATTTGACAAAACACTTTTTATCTTATTTGGAACCAAATTCTTGTTTTGCTCTGTCAAAAGCTTGGAGTTTTTGGCCAATTTTGGCTGCTGTTAATTGTGAGAAACCAGAAGAATCACAGAAGATATTCGAGTTCGTTCTAAATTGTACAAATAAGGACTGGGAATGTGGTTTTCTCATCACAATGATAATTTCTTCTTCGAATACTTTTATTCGACAATTTTTGACAATTGCTGCTCAAAAAATCAGATTGTTGCCAAGATTTTTCTCCGAAGACATGATATCTAATTTACTGAATTTGTGTATGTTCTATATTTTGTTTAGACCTATGCCTTACACGAACTATTTCTTCAACAGAATTTGTGGAATAGAAAATGAAATTTTTGACAAAAACCAAGATTTTGTTTCTTTGTTAGAACTTTCACAAAAACCAAAAGAATACACTTATGGACTGAATTTCGATATCGACAGAGGAAACTGGGAAGATGTTGATTTAAGTCTTGCTTGCCTTGAAATTATAACTTGTATTCCTTCGCAGAATTTCAATGATCTTGGCAGTTTATTTGCCAGTTTTATTTTAGCAGAAAAAAATGGAAACCAAGAAGTTACAAATTACGTAATGAAAAAGATTATTCCTATCTTCTTGAATATGCATAAACCATCGAATCCTTTCATGTCATTATTGCAATACCACATGAAGAAAGCTGGCTCAACAATTCCTTTCACAGAAAAGAACTCCATTTCTCAAATAGAAGCAATTCCTCTTTTGTTAGAATCAATCAAACCAAAAGTGACATATTTTTCATATGAACTTTCAAAACTTGCCACTTCTATTTTGAAGCAGAGAAAGTCATGCATCGATCAGAAGTATTCCAGCGAAACTTCTCGATTACCATTCTCTATTTTCATCCTTGAAAATGTCTTCGAAGCTGTTGATTTTCTCAAGAGACAAACAGCTTTCCAATGGCGTCATTTCTGGGCAAGAATGACTTTGCAATGCGCTCCATGGGAAGACATAAACGCCAAGAAACCATCATTATTCAAGAGAGATTCTACTTTGTGCAATTTCTTCTGTCCGATGAAAATGAGAGTTATTGATGAAAGTGAAGAAAAACACACAAATTATTTCTCAAGATCTTTTTCATCGAAATTTGAAGAAATTGTTAAAAATAATTCGGAAGAAGATGACAGCGATGAATTCTCTACATCTTCTTCATTCTCCCTCTTCTTTAGTGGAAATGGTGATGAAGATAGTGAATCAGATGATGAAAATGAATTTGTAAGTAAAGTTTTGTTTTCTGACAAGTGTCAAATTGTCAAAATTGACAGAAAACATGAAGCCACGTTTGTTGTTACCAAATCTGCTCTTGTATTTGATTACGACAATGAAGAGCAAAGGGTCATTGAGTCCCAAAACATTTCACATATTTTGAGAAGATATTTCCATGGAAATTTAAATGGTTTGGAAGTTTTCAATTTTGATGGCGAATCTGTTTTAGTTAAATTGCACACGAAGAATGCAAAAGAAGCCCTCAAAGTTATCTCAAAGAGGAAGGAATATAGACATTGTGTTTTGCAAACAGAAGATTGTTCGGAAATGATTGAAAAACTTAATGTAAAACAAAAATGGATCGAAGGAAAAATCTCGAATTTCGAGTATTTAATGACTTTGAATATCTTCAGCGGTAGGTCCTTCAACTGCGAATGTTTCTACCCTGTAATGCCTTGGATATTCCAGAATTTTGAGACAAACCAATTGAGAGATTTCAATAATTTACAAATGAAAAGTGACGAAAAAATTTTTGAAACATTTTTGACTCCGAAAAATGTTTTTGTTTATAACATGAGAGTTGAACCTTTCATGACGAAGTTCTTCGCAATGAAAGAAAAATCATTTAAGTTTAACTCCCTCAAAGAAATTTCAGAAGTTTACAGTCAAAAAGTGACAGAATTGACACCAGAATTTTATTTTGATCCAAGAATTTTTGAGAACAAAATTGAAGAATCCGAAGAAGAAATCCATAAGATTATTCTTCCGAAATGGGCAAATAGTCCATTAGAATTTGTTTATTTCAGCCGCAAATACTTGGAAAGAGTAAATCATCTTGAAAAATGGATTGATTTGATTTGGGGAATTGACCAAAATAAAAATAATTTCGACCCTGATTTGTTCGTCGACAAAATCCCTCAAAAAGGTGATAGATACAGGAAAGAAGAGAAAATGCATAAATACGGCCAAATTCCGCCTCAAATTTTCACTTCACCTCATCCAGAAAAACTGACATATGACTCAACAATTTTGAAAGAATTTATGTCATTTTCTGTACCTGTCGACAATGTTTTGTGTGGCTTCTTTAGCCCTCAAAAGCAAACCGTTTTTATCGTCACAGACGATGGAAAACTTTTATCGTCAAATTACGAAAGTGAAGTGACAGAAATAATGAAGTTTGACATTTCTAGTGTTCAGACACGAAAAGGAAAATTCGGAGTGATTACCGATGACGAAAACATTGTTTTTGCCACTAAAAACGGTTCACTTTTGACGATTGACATAAACAAGAAGACACAAAAGACAATTAGTGCTCATTTTGCAGGTGTTAACTGCATTTCCATTTCAAAACGATTGATTGTTTCAGGTGGCGATGATACGAGATTGCACGCGATAACAAGTGATTCTTTGAGTCCTCTTTTCTCTGTTGCAACTTACGATGACGAATTAACTTGTTGCCATGTTTCTCAGAACTTCCATTTGGCAATCGCTTGTACACATTGCGGAAACGTGTTTGCAATTGATACAAGAAGAAGAGAAATCACTTGGCAAATGTCTCTTGAAGAAGGCAGTTTCCCAAGAAATGTCGTTGTCACAGATTCTTGGGGATTCATCGTAATTCATTACACAACAATGGTCGAAGGAAATGAGATACAAAAAATAGCTGTTTTGACAATTGATGGCGAAATTCATGAAACATTCGAAGTAGATATTAATGTAGCGCATATTGCGAAATTGACTTCTCGTGATGGATTTGATTTCGTCTTGATTGTTGGTGAGAAAGGAAGGATTTGGTCTTTCGAAGCATTTTACGGTGAAAAAGCATTGAATCAATTCGCAAACTGTGCAAGTCCTGTTACGAATGTTTTTGTTGCTGATGATAATGAATTTATTTATACAATAACAATCAACGGCAGAATTCAGATTATACCTTCTGAATACGCTGTTAGAAATATTCAAGTTTAATATTCTTATATATAGTTTATCTTTGTTTTTTAATAAAATTTATAGATTATTTGTATTTAAATATTATTTGTGTATTACAACTATTTATTGATAGGAAATACACATAATTTGTCCATAATTGAATAAAAGCATTATGGTAAAATGCAGGAATACTATTCTGATTTTCGATTTTTAGCAATTTTTATATTCTATGCATATCAATATTTGAGTTATTTCATCGAAAACTTCACTAGTAGTTTCAAAATTTCGGGCACTCTATGAAAGAATATTGTCAAGTAAATATTAATGCGCAATTAAGTGATAAGTAGTAGGATAGGAAGGGTTGTGTGACTTTTTTTGTTACATCTATATATAGATGAAGGTATATTTTCACATCTTCTATATATAGATGATATAAAAATTTTTTCTTACGTTTTTTAAGTCATGAATTCGTAAGAAAGCGCGACATTATTAAATAAATTAGTAATAAATATTATATACTAAACACATTTTAAAAAATTAACATTAATTTTAAAATAATTTATTTTTTATCTTTTATAAAAGAAGCTATATATAGATGATGTCAGATATTCCGCGATTAATTAAACATTGTTTAAATCCTGAATGGAATCAATGGAGTCATAATCAAAGACCTCATAAACGAGTAAAAGAAATTAGAAATAATTATTTTCATGAATAAAAGATTCACTACCATAATGAAATAAAAAATAAAAAAATAAAAAAATTTTAAAAAAATAAACTTTAAAAAGAATTTGATGAGTTCAACATTGAACTTTAAGAAATTAATGATTATTTGAATTTATGATATCAATTATTTGATTCATTCTTTCTTCAATCTCTTCTATTCTTTTTGTTAAATCATCTATTTTCATTAATGAGGTGATTCTTGATTGAGGAATAGATTTCAAACTAACCACTCCTTTTATTTTTGAAATTTTGAATCCATCAACTTTAAACATTTTATTCAATTTACACGTTGTCAATTCTTCAAATATTTTTTTATTGTTAGCATAATAGTCATTAAATTCTTCAACAGATGAAAAAATTTTTATTTCAGTAATTGGTTTAACAACGTTTATTTTTTGTTGAACATTTTCACTTTCATTTATTTCTTCCTCCTCTGTTTCATTTATTTTTGAAATTGGTTTTATTTAATATTAAATAAAAATTAGAATATAAGTGATGAAATATATTTTTTAATTAATATTAAATCAGAAATGGCGGCAGGATTCTTTAAAAAATTATGGGATGGAATTAAGAAAGCTGCAGGTTGGGTTCATAAAAATATTATTAAACCCGTTGCAAACTTTTTGGCACCAGTAGCGAAAACGGCAGGAACTATCATAGGTGGAGTATTAGGTACTAAAGCAGGTAATCCGGCGATGGGAGCACAAGCAGGTAACGCAGTTGGTGGAATTGCTGAAGGAATACTTAATAAAATAGGAGGTAGATAGTGGAAAAATAAATTATTTTAAAATTATTTTTATCTTAGTATCGGTTGAAGTCTTTGATAAACTTTTTCTCCTTTATTTAAAACTTCTCTTATTGGGGCAGCTTTTGGTGTTATTGATTCAGCAATGTCACTAATTGCTTCTTTATTCTTAAATATCCAATTTGCTCCCTTCTTCAATGTTTCCCAAACTTTACTCGCTCCTCTTTTTACTTTATCCCACAGTTTCTTAAATATACCTGCAGCCATAGTTGATTATTTCATTAAAATTAAAAATTCATTTTCATCTTTTAATTTTGATTTTTTATTTAATAATAAATGACGACTAACTATTTAGTGCCAAACACTAAACCGATTAATGGAAATGTGTTTCATTCATTCGAAAAGATAAATGAAATATTCGCAAAGAATGACGGTAGAAGATATTATAGAGAACTTGAAAGTTCATGCTATGACTCTGATGCTCCATATTTTGATGATAAACAAACTCATTTAAGAATTACAAATCCAGCTCATGATGTGAACCAATTAGGTGACACATATATTAAACGCAAAGTTAAAGCAACTCTAGTTTCAAATAAAGCTTTCACATGTGATACCGCTTTTAAATGCATGCGTTTATTCGTTGGTTACAAATCATCAAATCAAAGCTTTAAACAATTAGAAGTAGAAACCGAAAGAGGTGATGCCGGTTATCTTCAGATGGATTGCGCCCGTGAATCTTTCGCATTTGCAACATATAAACCAAAATCAGAAAGGAAAGTTAAAAAGTTTGTTCATTCGTTATATAATAATGTTCAAAAATATGATAACTCAGTATGTGGTAAATATATTGACCCTTCAGAAGTTTTCAAGAAAGCAAATGAAGAAGTTGATGTCACTTTTGATATGATTATTCCGGTAAATGATTTGTTAGCATTTCAGGCGTTCGATGATTATCCTAAATCATTTGGTGATATCATTCTTAAATATTATGTTTTCAGGGATACTTTAGTATTTTGTCAGGTTGACCCGTTAAGAGTTGCTGATTTACAAAATTACGTTTATGAAAAGATAACTGATGAAAATTATGAAAAGATTATGAATCATGTTTATAAATATGATCGCAAATTCCAACAAATCGGACTTCCTTCCAAATTAATTACAAGCTTAGCCGCTACATCTGCTGACGCAACAGTTGATGACGTTATTATTTCATGCACAAAGATGGAAGTTTTAGAGGATAAATGCATTACACCAGGATACGGTTTAATTGAAGAATCAGTTAAAGCAATACCACGTTTATTCAGTAAGGAAGATCCATTCATGATTCCAGCTCAACATATTGACGTTCGTTCACTAAATGGAGGTTGCATCACTCCTGAAGGTATTAGCTCAGATTTCTCATACGCTCTTCATAATGTTACAGATGTTGTGTTAACATTTCCGAAGAATGCAATGCAAAGAACAGTTTTAGAAAATCCAATGCTTCGAGGTCTTCAGGTCACTATAGATTCCAGAAACTTCCCCGATCAAGCGATGACCACAGTGGGTGACATATTCTTTACACGCATGCTTCAAGCTTCTGATTTAGATGGAGTGAATGAATGCACGGAAGAATACGAGGACTCATTAACTAGACCACTGAATGATGATGATGGCACGCCATTAGCTAGAACATGGAAAGACCAAACTTCATTCTTATGCACTATTCCAGTTCAACGTGATGGAGCGGGTATATTCTTTGATGGATTAGAAACTTTCAACTCACAAGTTACAGTACAAGTGAAAGCTTATCCAATCATTCAGGGTGTAAATGACACTTACTGTTCAAAGGTGACAAATCCTCCTCAGGTTTGGTTTACTAGGACTACGTATTGGACATGGACACCGGATGAAGGTTTGAAATATCATCCAACAGGTACACCACCACAGTATAGAAGTTCATATGATGAAATATTGATGAATAGAAATGTTTAAAATTATAAATTTATTTTGATTAAATGGATTTAAATTCATCCACCCCTTATGAAGAATTAGCAGGAGTATATAATACATACATAGATGATATGATTAATGAAGCATTGAGTGATAATAGAAATGCTCTATCTAAGGAAAAATTAATGAAAATTCCATATTCTGAATGTTATTTAAATTCAATCACTGCAGCAATTGGTAAACAAAATAAAGGTAAAACATTAACGATATTAAAACAAATTATCATTATTGCTAACACTTCCCCCTATTCACATGTGTTAATTTATATCAACCGTTCAGGTTCACCTTCAGATGATACATTTGAATCTTTAAAGCATTTAATCAAAATTCCAATTATTTATTTATCACAAGAAGAAGCAGAAGATTATTTAAAAAACTTTTTAATGTATAAAGAATTATATAATACAATCAAGAAGCAAGGATTAGAGGATAAAATTATTGATAAACAACGGGATGAATTATTTGAAACACTTTCTATTTCAAATTTTGATAGAGAATTTTTGCATTCACTCATTTTTCTAGATGATGCAGTGAAATCAAAACTAATAACAAACGAGAAATCATATTTTAATCAGTTATTAACTCAATGTCGACACATTCAGTGTTCATTCTTCATGGCTGTTCAATACTTCAAAGCATTAAGCACAAACATTAAATCAAATCTATCAACCCTTTTATTTTCAGTGGGTTTAGTCGTCAACAGTTGAACGTTATGCTTTATCAAGTGAATTTACCAATGAGCATTAATGAACTTTACACACAATATCAGCAATTAGGTGAACATGGAAAAATAATAGTTGATTTAAATAAAGGAAGTGTTAAATTTGATTAACTTTTTATAATTAATTTTTATTTTTTATTTATAATTAAACATGACAGAAATAGCAAATCTTCTACAGGTTCCATTAAAACAAGGGACAAACAAAAAGGGTGCATATAATAGAACTATGAAAGTTCCTGATGGAATGAAAGAATTAGTTCATTTTTGCTGGTCTTCAAAAAGATGTTAAACAAATGAGAAACGTTTTAACATTACCAGAAGCTCAAGCATATGCCAAACGTCATGGTCCAAATTGGGAAGCACACGAAGCAGACATTACGGGTCCAAATGGAAAACCTGATGGTATAAATGAAGTTTTCGTTACTGATGGTCAAGGTAATATTAAAGTCATAAATGGTTATAAATTAACTATATCTGATTATCCTAAACGTAAAGCATATAATGAACGTTATCCTATGCAATTGATGAAAATGGAAAAGCTGTTAAACAATACATTGGAGAAGGTGAAAATGGTCCAATTAATTCATACCGTCATAATCCATATTCTTATTTCAATGAAGAATTAAATGCTATTGAAGAGGGACCGGATGGATTACCACGATATTCTAACCAGTTTGATGGTCAATATGCAAATATTAGACCTGAAATTTCAGCTAAGAAATTCTTTAAAGTTGCTTTATTCGATCCAGTTTTCGCAAATGTTAAAGATGAACTTAAACAGCAATTCCAACCAATTATAGTAGCAAGAATTGCATCAGGTGCTTTACTCAAGCATTCAAAGATTTAATTAAGAAACCATTATATCAGCAACGGGGTTTAACTTATGATTTAGTTAAGGAATCAGATAAAAGAAAATTTGAGAAATCAGATGATTATAAGAATGCAATTAATGAATATATTCGGTCTATTAATTACGATGAAACAGCTAAAAATCAACTTCATGAACAAATACAGGGAATAATAGATTCAAAAGTTCCAGCAAAATAAAAGTTTAAATATATTTTTTTATTCGAATATAAATGAGAAGACGTTTCACTAGTCAAAAGAACACTAACGCAAAAGCAGAGATTACGGTTGGTTATAACGTAAATGATAAATCACGAATTATTCAAAATGTTAAAGTTAATGTTAGCCCTGAATTAACAAGGTCAGCAACTCAACCAAATTTATTAACTCGTGACTTACCGAAAAAGGAGGAGGAGCAAAATAAAGAATGGAGACCCAATCATTTTATCTGAACCCGGTAAAGAACCTGTTGAAATTCCACTTATCCAACATACCCCCACCTCTTTCATCAAACATCGAGAACCCATATAAAATAGACATTAATTCTGAATTAATGAAAATTTACCGTGATATAATAATTAATAATTATGATTCAATAATAAATTTAATTGATCAATCCGGTTTAATTATTTTACCTTATGAATCATTAATTCACATTATCGCCATTCTTTGTGATGTTCAAGATTCAGACGTTAAGATTCAATTTTTCATAGATGATGAGTTTCATGCTGCGGAACAGTTGCAAAAATAAATCCTATAAAGGATATTAGCACAATTAAGATATCAAAGAACGAACAACAACTGAACTTCATTTAACATATAATGATATTTATAATAAAATAGTTGATGAATATAAAATATCACTTGAAAAATTCTTTGTTAAGGCTATTTAATATTCAAGCATTAACATTATCGAATAATATCCTTTGAATCATAATCAATATAATTGACCTTTCACAGTTTCTATCGTTTGTTTTATTTCTTTTTGTTCCCCACTATCTGATCGGTCATTGTAATTGTTTTTGTTATAGTATCAGCTTTATCTTTAACTTCAATCTTTTTTCCATCGGGATATTTAAACCAAAATTCCAAAAATTCGATATTGTCAATCTGTTCATATTTTAATCTATCAATTACATTTTTAATACCATCTGAAAATCTTATGAAATGGTCATTATATGGGTTTGATTGAACTAAATTTGAATGAAGTGAATATAACCTGTTGATGAATATGACATTGACTCATATTTTCTGAAACACTAAAATTTATAACATGAATGAATTTCTTATTCGTTGAATTTATGAATTCTTGAGGTAATCTTATTAGTTTTTATTTATCACCGGAAAATAACGCTTTACCATATTTTTAATCGTAATAAAAATGTCAATTATCAATATTATTTCAAATAATAGTTGTGAATTAAATTTAACAGTTAGCGGAATTTATAATGTTACTCTCGTTTCTGTGAGTGGTAAATTTAATCCCATTCTTTTAGACCCTTCAGATTATATATCATTTATTAAAGATGACCATGAGCCACATAGCGCGGGGTCGTAGACTTGAAAAAACGTATGATATGTATATAAATAATGTGATAGGCAAATGGGATATTAACACAATTTTAAGTTATTTAAATGAATCATTTACGTATGGTATGAAGAAAATTTTAAATCAAAACCCGATAAACTTTTTGAACTTGATGAAATAAATAACCTTATTAAATTCCGCTGAAAATTAAATTTTGTACTCCTTATCTTCGTTCATTGTTGGGGATATTAAATTTTGAAAAGATGTTGGGGATGTTTGTATTTGACACCGGTTCCAATTTCATTTTAATCAAATGTGATAAAGTTAATACCCCAATGAGATTCACATCAAACATTAACCCTAACTCTTACCATCAATACAAAAACATTTTATCCATCAACTTAAACACATTTTCTTTATCATATCCGTTCAATTATCCGGGAATTCATTTATCTTCATTCAAAAGATTTATCAAATATTAAATTTAGAATAACTGACCTATTTGATTGTGATTTAGAATTCATGAATGAAATATAGGGTGTCCAAAGGTGCGTTTAGCACAGCGCTCTATATGAGACTATTAAAGGAGATATATGCTGATTATAAATATATAATAAAAAATATGATATATGTATATGATGAGTATGTTGTATTTTGGCGCCATGCCGGGATATAAAATGAATTTTGAGACAAGAGGGCGTTTCGCGGGAAATTTTGGCGGGATTTTTTTCATTTTTTTAAATGAATCATAAAGAAAACATCCTCGCTCTTGCAAAAAAATGCAAAGACTGTAAAAAAATCTACGAGACATTGGTAAAATGCTTCGGTATGGATGCTCCTAGCTATTCCACTGTAACGTATCATGTTAGGATGTATCACTTCATGAACAAAAAGGCGCCCATCATAAAAATTGACAAAAAATCGCCGGATCAAAGAAAAATCAAAGCAATTCTTCAAGCGCTAGATGAAGACCCAAGAGCATCACTCAGAAGGATAGAGGAGATGACAAAGATACCACGTACAACAGTCAGTTATTATCTGCACAATTATTTGAACTACAAACTAGCGTATACACGTTGGGTTCCGCACAACCTTAATTCAGTTCAAAAAAAATCTAGAGTCCAATCTTCGAAAGAGCTCCTCTCTATATTGGGTGCGTATCAATCCAAGAAGTTTCGCTTTTTAGTAACAGGGGACGAGTCTTGGTTTCAATATGCAACAGAAGCCAAAATCATGTGGATCCCGAAGGATGAAAATCCGCAAACATTCCCGAAGAAAAAAATTGACACACCAATGATGATGTTGTCGGTTTTTTGGGGCGTGAATGGCATCATCGCAATTGATATTCTTCAAAAACTTAATACGATGAATGCTCAGTATCTAATTGACAATGTTCTTACTCAAATTATCAATTCTGATGAGTTTGAGAAATCCAAACAACAAAAACAAAAGTTTGCAATTCATTTTGATAATTCAAGAGTTCACAAAAGTCATAAGGTAATGAATTACTTGGTGGAAAACAATGTCAAAGTTGTTCCAAACCCAATTTATTCACCTGATATTGCACCCTCTGACTTTTATTTATTCGGCACGCTAAAAAAGAGAGCTGAAGGACGCGAATTCGCGAGTCCAGATGATCTTGAAAATTTTGTAAGAGAGCAATTTGAGCAATTTTCTCATGATGATTTAAAGCGTGTCTTTCAAGCCTGGATCGATCGCTGCGAACGCGTGATTGAATCCAATGGTGATTATATTTAAATAAACTTTATATATATGTAACTTGTTTATTTCTATTCGCAGTATTCAGGTTTGTGCTAAACACACCTTTGGACACCCTATATTATGGCAATTTCAAATAGAAAAAATAGCTGATGAGATAACAGATTAAATATTTATTTTTAAATCATAATAAATGATTAAACAACAGCAACCACAACAACTTAAGGCACAAAACACCCAGGTCCTTCAGACCATTACATATGCCATATATGCATATAATTCAAAGACGGCAGAACAAACGCAAAGGTTGAAATATGGAGATTTGGAGATAGTATTGAAAAATGACCATTTCGAATTCGTTTGCAAAGGTGGTGCAGTGATATCAAATATAAAAGAAATTTTATTTATGAATTCAAAAATTAAAGGAATAACGGATGATATAACATCAATTCCACCAGAAGAACAGAGATATTACGCATTAAATGCATTTCCTAAAGTTTTGAAGATTGGAAGATTTAATTTAAATGAGGAATTCATAGAAGGTTTCCTAAACGACATAATGAAGAAGGCAGATAAGGAATATGTGGATAGTGAATTAAATAAGAAAGCAAATTTGGTTTATGTTGATGAAAAAGATAATGAAATTAAAGAAAAGGTTGAATGGTATCATGAATGGACATTTGAGACTTTTAAAGTTAAAGCTGATACAGAATGGGTTTCAGGATGTTTAGACCTTAAAGCAGATAAAACATATGTTGATGAAAATTATGCAAAGAAGTCGGAAGTAAATGATGTGATTACAAGCATGAAAAATGAAATACTTCAAACATTATATCCTGTTGGTTCTATTTATACATCAATGAATTCAACAAATCCAGCAAGTGTTTTAGGTTTTGGTACGTGGAAGCAGATTGTAGATAAATTCTTATACTGTGCTAGATATTCAAAGCAAACAGGAGGTTCGAAGAAAATTAAAGAAGCAAACCTTCCACCGCACACTCATACAGGAACTACAAACTTTTCTGGTGACCATATCCACTCATTAAGAGACCACCCATTATACAACTCAGAGTATGAAGCTGGCTATGATGTTTTATCTCCAGATTATAACCATTCAGCAAAAAAGACTTTTCGACCAACTGAACCAGGAGGAAATCATGTCCATACTTTCACAACAAATCCAACAGGCTTGGGTAAAGATTATATGCCACCATTTGTGACTGTATTCGCATGGTACCGCGTTCAATAAACACACTTGAGCCTATTTTGCAGGCTTACCGATTTCAATAAACACACTTGAGACTTGACCCAAAGGGTTTGGGCTTACCGAATGAACTAAATATATTTTATGTCTGTAATTAATTAGGTAATGAAGTAATAGATGAACTGCAGAAATATATGTTTACGTTAAGTGACTCAAAGAGTCCGGAGACAAAGTCTCATGTTTCAGGTTATTCAATAATTAATTATTTTTGAAGAACTGAAGGTGTCACCACGTCACCATGTCACCAGGTTAATTAACTTCTCTGAAAAAATGAGACAACATGACATTTTGACAACAGTCCCGGAAATATATTTTATCATTTATGGTTTCAGGTTATTCAATAATTAATTATTTTTGAAGAACTGAGGGTGTCACTACGTCACCATGTCACCAGGTTAATTAACTTCTCTGAAAAAATGAGACAACATGACATTTTGACAACAGTCCCGGAAATATATTTTATCGTAAATGTTTTGTCATGATTTCATCGTATATCCTTTGTCAATACTTCATTGTATATCCTTTGTCAATACTTCATCGTTAATGTTTTGTCAAAACTAAACGTTAATGTTTTGTCATGGTTTCATCGTTAATGCTTTGTCATGACTTTGTCAAGACTTATGAAGGAGGCGTTGAAGATGTTATACCATCTAAGAACTTGAGAGAATCGAAGCCAACACATCTGGGACCATTAGAGCGGGAGTACTGGAAAGACAAAAATATGCCAGAAAGAATAAGAAAATTCTTCTAAACTTTTTCATTAGATGTAAATCAGACATGAACGAGAACAGTCATGATATCATTAATGGTACCATTTATTTTAACATAAAGACGCAAAGCGGCGAGGACGAAGTCCATGACCAAAAATAATGTTTATGTTAGCATGTTAGATCTAACACGTTTTCTAACCACTTTTCTAACATGGTCTAAAACTCTCGAAAATCATGAATTTTTGACATTTCCTTATGAAAGAAAAATAACGCTAATTTTTTTCTAAGAAAAATTTTTATCTTGTATGTAAAGATATGATTTCAACAATAGGTTCTACAACACTTCAAACAACAACTTCACCAAACTCTTTAGTTATGAATCCAACATCTATGTTAGTAGAGATGAAAAGCTTCATTCCTTCTTCATATACTTTTGAGACAGAAATACAAAGAATTAAGCAAGAACTTTTAACAAGTAATTTAGACTGTAGTGCGAAAGATGAAACAAATGAACAGTATCTTTATGACATGCAGGACATTATTGACCATTTACTCAAATTGCCTGAAATCCAACAACAAAAGCTCACTATTCATGAATTCGATGAAATAGAAGTGAAACCAACTGACTCAGTAGAAATAAAGAAGTTCATACGTAAAGTAAACTATGAGTTTCTAGGATATCATTGCAACCATAAAGTTATGGACAAAGATTGCGACATGGTATATAAGAACATCTCTGACATATATAAATCTGGGGAGTTTAAGACATACGACAACTTTGTTTCATTAGTTGCTGAATGTGTATGGCAGATAAGAGATAAAGATAAAAGATGTAAAATATGGAATGGACAAATAAAACCAACAACTTTTGAGTTAAAGAAAACCATTGACGCCTTAGTTGTTCTAGCAGGTCAAATTTCAATGTATAACGCAAAAATGAATCCGCAATGTTCAAAATGTAAAGCAGCAATAAGGAAATATAACTACTCCGTCAAAGAGATAGAACGTATGCGAAACGACTATGCTGACTTAAAGAAAGAAGTAGAGAAACCAGCAGAAGATAAAATGGACATGTTAGCATTTCTGAACAAAAACTATCCAACAGCTGACGATTTCCTATTATCTGATGTCAAGAAGAAGTATAAAGAAACCTTCGGCATAGTTAAAATTTTTGATATTCTTCGTGAAGAAATAGAAGCTACAAAACTGTTTAAAGTCATGAACCATCGCAAGTTAGTATGGTTATCTTGGGTACGGCGGCACTGCGTTCCACCTTACCCAATATAACCTTAAATATTTACAAAACCAGTAACGTATATTTTACAACACAAAACGACAACACTCACTTAACCTTAAATATTTACAAAGCCGCCAACCACTTCACTAACGAGCTCACCAACATTTTCGCTAACGACTTCACTAATGAAAAAATAAACGTTCTCACTAACGTTCCCACTAATGTTCTCATTTACAAAAGTATTGCAGCGCTTCCCATTGCTGTGCTTCACATAACAGCTCATAATCTTCTGACTCACTTTCTTCTTCATATAGGTCAAAATCACTGTCATAGTTTATACCTGTAAGTTTTGACAAAGCTAATGAAACACGTTTACCATTTGTATCTATTGCTTTTATATATCTCCCATTATGTTTGTTGTCGTAAACGCTCAAACTAACTTTACCCTTTCTCCCTCGTATCTGATAGAATGTATTTTCACGAGGAACGAAGAACAAATTCTTGAACTCATGACCGTTGTAGTTTGTTATCTCAATAGTTTTCGTCATTTATATAAAAATAAAATAAAAAATAAACTTAAAAATAAACTTAAAAATTAATGATATCACCACCCTCACACGTATGAAAACATAGCACAAAAATAAATTTAGGTGAAGTGGTGAAATCTCACCTCTTTTTTCACCTCTTTTTTCACCCACTTGAATTCATTGCTTTATAACTCTCTTCCTTTCTCCAACTCTTCTAACTTCTTCTTAAGTTCAGCAATGTTGTCCTCATGAAGTTTAATCTTTCTCAAAATTCCTTCTTTATCTAATGGTTGCTTTATCTTTCTAAACTGAACTCTACCATCCTTCATAGTATGAACGTAAAAACCTTCTGGAACCGCTCCTGATTTAATGTATTCTACCAAAAATTTTTGTTTCATTGCTTCAGTGACTTTAGTCGTCATTTTACTCTAAATAAAATGTTCAAATAAAATAAAACTAACATTATTTTTTCAGTAAGGAAACGCAGGAGTTTTACGATTTATTTGAGGAGTAGGTTCTGGTTTAAATGTTGGAGTCGGTTTTGGAGTTGACTTTTGAACAGGAGTTTGTACTTTCATAGGTTCAGGAGTCATTGAAGGTGTTGTTTGTGAAGGCGTTGGTTTTGACGTTGGTTTTGGCGATGGTGTCGGAGTTTGTTCAAATTCAGCTACTTCAGTATTATTTATAACATTTGCTTTATTTCTTTTCAACATCATAACTGCTCCTGCTGTAGCTAGCAAACCTAGTGGGAGACCAAATGCTATTTTTGACAGGAGCTGGTGGAACACCTAACCTTGGTGAGACTGCTCTTTGCCATTGTGCAGCTCGTAAGAAATATTCAATAGGTGCTCCATAATCGTTTGGTAAAGTTTGTTTCATAGATGGTGAAGGTTCACGAGAGCTTGATGAAGAACTCATTTATAAGCTTTAAAAATAAACGTTCATCCTTTATTCCTCACTGTCGTCCGTAGCTAAGTTATAGTCATCTAATCTTATTATTGGGATTCCATTAGCACGCACCTGAATGGCAAAGCAACAATCCCTCATAAATCCAATAAGTGGCTTTGGTACGTTTTCAGTTGCTAGTTCAATAGGTCCTTTAACAGACAATTTGTATGTTATTGGAGCAGTAGATGTTTGACCTTGCTGGAAGCAAAAGTCCACTTCTGTTGGAAAACCACATAAGAAATGTGTGTTGTCATAGCTATCCATTTATGTTCCACACTACCCATCCACAATGACCTCATAACATCTTCATTAAATCCTATCATATCATTGTTTGTATTGCAGGCGTTCGCAACCATTTCATAAAATACAGGTCCATATGATTTTTCAGGTTCTGCAGGCATATTTCCATAAGCTCCCATGGAAAGCTGAAGATATTTAAACTTAGGGTTCTCAAAATTAACATAATAGTTGTCTTTCTTTCTAAATAGTGCCCAAATACTTTTAACATTAATAGGCGTATAAGCTGCTGTAAATGTTGCACTTGAAACTATCTGTATTCTTTGAGAATGAACCGTCCATAGGAATCCAATCCATAACTTTAACAGGAAAACAAAAGCCTCGTTTGTATAATGTTCTACAAGTTCTGTATAAATGTTAGGGTCTAAAGAGAATGACTTTGGATGAATGAAACATTCATTAAAATCCATCTTGTTCGAAATAGTTGCTGGTTTACAGTTGTAATAGTAACTGTTCCACTAGCTTTACTGCCTTCGTTATCATAGTGAATGGTTCATTCCATGGAACAAATTTATTTGTCGGTGGATTTGAATCTGAAGCAAATGCAACTTTAAGAGTTGGATTGAAAGCAATGATATCATTTACAGATATAGATGTGCATTGTAAGGCGTCGCTACTGAACTTTACTTTAAGCTGAATGTTTCCTGCAAAAGCTGGAATAAATCGAATAGCTTCTAATGGAAGGAATCTTCTAACAGGAATTCTTAAACGAAGCTTAAAATCAAATGATTTTCCTGCTGTAATTGGACCACTAACAATTTGTCCTGTTCTGCATGTTCCCGAATGACTCCATACATCTTCATGTCGAGTCTTTGAGAAAACATCTACTTTTTTATTTGTTCGGTAGTTTGTGAGTTTGAAGTTATATATGCTTCTTCTCTTGCGTTGTCTTGAGAATATACGATACGACCATTTGCAAGGATTTGATATCCAGCAACTGCATAGAAAGCGTCATCGAAACCAATCCAAAATCCTGGTGGGTTTGTTTTATTGGAACCTGAACCAATTTCTTTATCTACAATAAATTGACCTTCCATTTTATACGTAATGAATGTATTGTAAAGGTCCAACATATTTTCACCAGGAGGTGAGAGATTGAATGTTACCCATGTGTTATCTTTAGCAGTTCCAGGTTGTGATGGAATCTTTGCGTCAGAATATTTTCTATTAGTGTCACCAATTTGAACTGCATTGTCTATGATATCGAAATATGAGCGAATCTGATGAATATGCTCTGCTGGAGTAAATTCGTTTAACTGTTCGTTCTGCATGTATTTACTTCAGATAAAAATATCTATTTACTTCATATTCTCACTCTTCTTCTTGGTATTCGTGGTGGAAGTTGTTTCTTGACATTTTCAATGAACTGTACATTCTCTTTTGTCTCAACTTCTTTCACTGGCGGGTCAGGGTTCTTTGACTCGGTTTGTTTTTTCAATGAAATTCACGAACTTTGCAATAAGCTCTTGGTTCGTTATTGAAAGTACATCTGGCTTCTTTTCTTCTTGTTCTTTTGGTGGCTCAGTTTGAACAGAAGGTTTTATATGGGCTTCGTGGACTTCACCCTTGTCATGCACCTTAATGTTGTCGCTCTCTGTATTCGCTAATGGAACCTTTCTTTTTCTTACGTATATTTACCATCTTTACTCTGACTTACGTAATAGAAAGGATGTTGTATTCCTCTTGCGTCATTTAATATAATAGACTCTTCGTTCTGATTTTGACAAGCTCATTTTACATCGGTTAAAGTTTTAATTTAGTTTTTTATCTACAGTCAAATGACTCAGACAAGCCCTACGGACAAGACCCAAGGGGTCATAGATGTTGAAGCATTGAAGAAAGAAATTCGTGAGCAAATTTTATCCGAACTGAAGGAACAAAAACAAGAACAAAAGCCAGAGAGACCAAAGAGAAAACTTAGTGAAAAACAACTAGCTGCATTAGCTGCTGGAAGACAGAAGAACCCACGTTTGCTGGCGAAAAAAGCTAGAGAAGAAGCAAAAGCAAAGGAAGAACAAAAAGCAAGGAAGCTGAAGCAAAGAAAGAGTAAATGGTTTATTTTTATCCAAACTAAATGTATAGACAAATACCTTTATCTGTTGCGTTCAGTAGTGAAAACCCTGACGTCAAAATAAGGGAACAGAGTAACGTTTAAGTTTCCAACAGACTGGATTGTGAACATAAATGAAGAGAAGTACATTGGCATAACATCTATGTATATAACACGTGCTTTCAGAAAGGTTGACTTTATACTTCAAGTCGAGATAGAAAATGACGAACAGTCTTTAAGCGCCCAAAACATTCACATATACAAATACTTTAAAGACGATACAACATTGTTGCAATGTATGATTTCATTTAATGAGATGTTCGAGAAAAAGTTCAACATTGAAGTACAAACTTTACAGCCTTTACGTGAGTTTCTTGCACAACTGAAGGAAGAAGGTAGTCAGCCACAACTTATAGACTTTCATTATGAATTAATGAAAATGAAGATGGAACACATGACTGTCAATTCATTGTATTCTCACCATTCAATGAAGTCGCTAAAAGAAAGAAAATCCATTACGTATAAGGTTTCAAATCTCTGAACCCAATGATGATTTTAAGAATGTTTTCAATTATGATGCAATGCTTCCGAGGAAAAATGAATTTTCAAAGATTGTAACACCTGGCATTTGGGATAGAAAGCAAGCAATACTTTACTCTAATATAGCCAAAGGCGTTGAAAATGAGTTCATTTGGTCATACAAGAACTTCACCACTTCTAACCCTAAATACTATAATTAACTGGCTTCAATCGTGAGTTTTGGATAAATGTTCTCCACTCATGACCATAAATGTCCAGTGTTCTTGCTCCAGATGGGAAGGACTGTCTCTACATTGAAGCACAACTCTTAAACTCTACATCGCAGTATTGTAAAATCTACGCTAGCTTTATTTTTATCACGAATGACCTCATTGCTGACAAAAATAACCGCTAGCGGCAAGGGCGAAGCCATGACCTCATTCATCCTCATTGCTGACAAAAATAAGCCGCTAGCGGCAAGGGCGAAGCCCATGACCTCAGAACTTCAACTTACGAATAAAGCTTGTTTTAGTCGTTATTGAAAAGTTGAACTTTTCAGCAAAGCAGTTGACATGACTTACATAAGTCGAATGCAATCTCTTGACCATCATAAAGTGCTTTGTAAAGTTTCATTAAACTGAACTCAGAGTCTTTGTCATATGTTCCAACAGGTATGTGAATGTTCTTATCTTCATTGTAATAGCATTGTATAGCTTCAGGAAACATTTCATTAGCGGTTAAAGCAATAACATTCTTCACGCCTTTCATTCTGCAGTGAAATGCAACTTCATTTAAATCGTTAGTGAGTAAGTCTATGTAGGTCTTCTTTCCACAGAAATACTTTTATAAGTAAACTTTGTTTTCCAGGTGTTATTTCTGCAAAGTCGCTATGAAATTGACCAAGGTTCTTTCCTATAAGTTCGCGACCATATCTCTTCTTAAACTCTGCTGCAAGCTTTGGTATGTCTTCATTATATAAGTGCATACTGTCGGTATCCTGGTAAAAGATTTGAAGACCATATCTTCAGCAGTACAGAATACTTCATTCATAATACGTTTTGAACATAGACAGATATTAACACCAAGTGGAGAAGTTAAAGTGTTGCAAATGCTTTTCGTTAGCTTGAAAATAGTTTTATCTGAACCATCCAAACCTTCGAACTTCACTATATGGTTGTATTTCTTATAGCATATCTTATAGCATCTTTGTCATTTACTATGGTTTATTTTTGACTCAATAGGAGATAGAATAGTTTTGCATAAATGCTGTTCAGAATGAGTTTTTATAATTTCTTGTAATGGGTTCCTTCTTTCTTATACTTTAACCTTAACTCAAACAACTTCTTTACTTCATCTCTTATTCTCATATCTCTGTTTCCATCGTAATAGTATCCTTGCAACACTTCACATTTGACCTGATATTTTATGAGGTCTTGTAATGTATATGGTCAACATACATGAGACAGCAAGTGTTTGAACTTCTTGGAACGTTAAGTTCTGGATTTAGTTCGGGTCGCAAACTATTAAATGAAGGTCTGGGTATACCAATCTCTGTTATCTTAATGAGAACAAAGAAGCCAGACATAAACTTTTCACCAATGGGTTCCTTTTGGTCATCATCGAATAAATGTCTCATGAGATACTCTGTGCTTAACATTTCTTCCTTCAATACTTTTGGAATACCTTCTAAAGTATAAAGTCTTGCTATAGCTGAAGGATATAATGAAACAGTGTCGAAGTCAGCAATGAGTTTCTTTTTGCTCTTTTGTTTCATGTTATCTGACAACATACATCTTCCACCTTGAATGCATCTCGAAATAAATTCTCTTGGTTTATTTGAGAGGTCATAAAGATTTCCATTCGGGAAGTATACTCTGTTCTCAAACAATTTGTTAGCAATAGAACAAATACTAACGTAGTCATAAACGTTTAAATCAAACTCTTTCAATAAGTCATTGCGGAACTTTACAAAACCTTCTCTTAAAATTCTTACATCTTGTTTGCAGTAAAACGTGCTATATTTTTCTAAGTCGAAGTGGTTTTCATCTATTCTGCAACCTTTGATGGAATCTATGTTTTTCATGAATGTATCTGCATCATGGATAAACTTACATGCTTCAGAAATGACACCAGTTCTGTTGTCATTTGCTAACAAAACACTGCTGTAGTAGTTATATGGAAATACTTCTTTCGGTCCTGTTTGTAAGTTAAACATAGCAGGAAATAGTTTAAGCTTCTTATTTATAACACTGTAAGAGTCTTTTATAATAATTGCCCGTCCTTTATATAAACCAGTTATTTGCATTGTTCGTGAACCTTTAATGATGGGAGTTCCTTTCACTTCTGTCATGTGTCTTAAGATGAAGTTTATGTCATAACTGAGGTTGTGGAAATATATTAAACTCTTGTCAGGAAGTCTTTCCAAAAATTCTGTTGCACAGTTTTGACCCCAAATGCTTTCACTCACTGAACCATCTTCACTGTCATAACAGATGTTAAAAGCTTTATGAAAGCCGTCTGTGCTACACTCAAAGTCAGCAAAGAAAACGTGCTCAGGAATGAATTTACATTTAGCTTTATTTACTTCTTTTGACTCTGCTTTCTTCTTCAGTTGTACACAATACTTTGGAGCATATGTCAAATCTTTAAATGGTGCAAGGTTCTGTTTATATAAGTCAGTAGTATATGTGAAAAGTTCTCCATAAGAAATAGGTTCGAAATATTTGCACTCCCACAATGTTTTCATAACATCCCATAGCGGTGTTGTTCTATCATAACGAACTACATATTTATCTTCTCTCTTTGTATAAATCTTCATCTGTTTCTCAATGTTCATTCCACCACACTCCTTCAAGATTTCTATATAGTTTCGAATGAAGTATGTTGTCATTGGTAATCTTTCATTTAGCATGTAGTGGTCTTCAACAAGAAGTAAGTCAATAGTTCTAACAGTTTCGCATTCTTTTGGTATATATCTCTTTATTTCATTATGTCTTGAGTCATTGAAATAACCAATGGTAACATTAAATGCTATACCTGTTGAATCGAAATTTCTTGTACTTTACTTTGAGGAAAGTCTCTAACACGAATGACTTCTCTCATGTGGTCAATAGTTTCTTCATTTACTCCAGCCTGAATGCAAGCATAAACGAAACAATTGTCCTCTGTCATAAGTGTTGCAGTTCTTTTGTTCAGTTCATTGAAGATTTGGTAGCGTTCAAGATTTATAGGTAATGTGCAAAGATACTTCCAGAACTGACCGCTTCTCTTCTTATAAAACTTCTTTTCACCATTATCTTTCCAAAAGCTTTCTATAAGTGCTGGGTTTCCTGTTTGCTTAAGAGCTTCCAAAATGGCTTTCTGGTCATTTGTCAGTGTGCTTTCATCTCTATATGGTCTCTTTTTTGGTTTGCCTTTCTTTACATCTGACATCGTTAAGCCTTCATATTCTGTTAAATCATACATCTTTATTTCGTAAGATTCTTTATGTTTGTCAAGAAGAAGTCATAGTGCATTTCAACAATACCTGCAGCATTTGCTTCTATCTCTGATATAAAGTTCTCCTTCAAGAGCTGATGTAGTAATGTTCCAATATTATTGAGGTTTAACGTAGAACATTCATACTTTCCACCAAGTTTATAACATACCATCCATCTCTGTTGCGAGTTTATTTTAATTTTCTCTAAGAGTCTCATGAAAACCTTACCGAAATGTTTGTGTAAGTAGTCTCTGTTTGGTTCATCTAAAGCTTCGATGTTAAAGTCAATGAGTCTATTGCCTGACTTCACATTTCTCTTCCTATTCTCTTCATCTTTCTTTAACCATCTCTCACCTTCTTTTGGTTTGTCGTCAATGGAACGAATGACATCGTTAGCTTTGCGAACTTGTTCTATAGCACTTTTAAACATCTCTCTTCTCTGTTGTTTCAGTGTGTCATCTCTCTTTCGTGTTTCACCAACGTTTGCATTTGTTATGTCAAACATCTCTCTTCTTACTTCATGAGGTACAGCTCTTCTTGTTTCACCAACGTTTGCATTTGTTATGTCAAACATCTCTCTTCTTACTTCATGAGGTACTGAACGTCTATGATATAAGTCAATAGCAATGTCATTTAAAGGAAATGCTCTTGCATGGACTTCGTCCTCGCCGCGTTGCGGCTTTATGAACTCATGAATTCTATCATAACTTATTGCACCATTATAGTCTTTAATGAAGTCAGCGAGTGCTTTTTTGTTTGTTGCGTAATGCTTTGCAACATCTATATTAGCTTCTGTAAGAAGTTGTTTTATTTCCGAGTGTTCTAACTTAGACAACTTCCGATACATCTTTAGTAGGAAATAAAAAAATATTTTTTGAAAAAATTAGATTAGATTTTTTTTAAGTTATTTTTCAAAATAATTTAATATTTTTATTTTAATGAAACACATGCAAGATTGCAAGTTCTTTTCATACAATGCTCTCGCTACTGCCATCAAGAATGAGTTCAATAATGCTTCAAACGTTAATGTTATCTTTAACAAGAAGTTTGTGAAAGAATCTAAGTTTGGTCAGTATGTCAGACCATTAGCTATCGTCATTGACCGCAAACGTTATACTTCACAAGAGTTAGCAGTAGTTTTGAAACAAAAGGGTTTCTTCGTGAATGTCAAAGATACACACTATACTGTCATAAAGAACTCCAACATTGACTTCTTCAGTATTGCTATGAATCTTTCCGAACAGAAAGAATATAAGAAGGGTGAAACATCTGTGAAATATTATCCTTCATCTCTGAAGACAATAACGAACAAAGATGTTATACAAAAGTTCTTACCAAAGGTTGAAGAAGCTTCAATTGACATTGACGAAGGAAGTGAAATGGTTGAAGAAATTGACCCTGAAGCTATTTAACCAAAAATATATTTTTGGTGAAGAGGTGAGATATCACCTGTTTTTTCACCTCATTCTCTCTTCGTTAATGTTGTCGTGACTTCTTCGTTAATGTTGTCGTGACTTCATTCTTCCTCTTTGAAGTTATCGAAATATTCTGTTATTTTTTCCTTCAGTAATGTTAAGTCTTCTTTGAAGGTAAGTATTGTGCAACCTTTGATGTCATAGTGTGTTTGAGGAAGAGTATTTTTGACAATTTCTTTTATTTGCTCATTCGGTGTCATTGAAATCGGTAAGTTTTCACGATAGAACCAGTTTCTGTCAGATTTATATATTTTAGCAAGGTCGTAAAAGCTTTTGTTGTTTCTTCTGACTAAATGCAACATAACCATATCTCTATCTTCTTCTTTCTCCAACTCTTCAGTATAAATCATATACTTATAACTCTTTTCCTTTCCTTTTGGTACTGAACGTGGTATTCTTTTCTGTATGCTTTTGTCTTTGGATTCAATGACTTCATCTTTTGCTTGAAGTTTCTTTTCCATCTCTCCACGTTCTGCTTTATATAGTTCATCTAACATCATGAAAATATAACAAGCATAACGAGGTGAAGCCCACATTGCTACAGCATTTACTAAAAGTCTATGAACATAATAACCTTTCAAACCAGGTGCCAAATTCTTGCGATTTTCGTACGGAATCTCTTCCCTCGGTTTTCCGAGGGAAGCAATCATATGAGGAAATTCTTCTAAAAGTTCTTTTGCCTGTTGGTTTTCAAACCAATGATATGCTTGCTTTGTAGAACGAAGAGCGTTCATTATACTTTGCATTTGATACATATCATCTTTGACTGAACGAATGAGTCTCAATTGTTTGTTATATTGTATGTATTCGTATTCTTCATTTATGGCTTCATGAACGATAGCAGTTGTTGTGTTCTCTAATGTTGACATTACTGTTCTTACATACAGGATAAAAAAATAAATAAAATAAAAACTAACTTTATTTTTTCTGAGATAAACACTATTTCTTCACAACATTAAATTTTATCCTGTATGAAATGACTTTAAAAAGATTATTGACTGACTTCGAATACTATCTCATTGACGCACTGACAGACCCTCAAAACTGTGTTGAAAGTTCTTTAAGCTTTAAGATTGAAGGTACGACGCATTTTGTCTTCACTTACGTATTGAAAGAATATGACCGTTATCATAACGAAGTGAATCAAACACTAATAAAATTTGTAGATAAAAAATTGGTTAACAATGAATATTTTAAACGTGAAGACCCAAACACTGCTGGAGATGATGAAGAATACAGACAAGTTATTGAAAAAAATAACGCAAGATTAGATGCAATAGAAAAGAAGTTTAATGAATGTCTTACAAACACGTATGAATATCTTATGCAGTGGGAAGCCAGATGGAAATAAATTTACGTCAAATATGCAATTTATAAAATCTTATGTCGACAGGCTACGTAGCACAGTGGTCTAAGGTGGTGTTATGGAGGGGTCAAGGTCTGTGGTTCGAACCGCGACAGCGCCGTATTTTCTTATTTTCTTTATTTGTCTTGTTTGTCGTGAATAAAAAGTGTCATAAAAGTGCTCTATCTTCCACGGGAATAAATAAAAAATTTACTTTATTTCTTCTTTATTTCTTTGTTCCCGTGGAAGAAGGGTTTTGCTGTTTTTTCTCAGCCGAAATCAATGATTTTTTCATTTTTGGAATCCTTAGCGAATGAGGAATCTTTTCTCTCGTGGAAGCTTTGACCTAAAATATAATTTAGGTGAAGAGGTGAGATGTCACCTGTTTTCTCACCTCTTTTTTCACCCTCGTGACTTTGTCATAACTTCTTCGTAAATGCTTTGTCATAACTTCTTCGTAAATGCTTTGTCATAACTTCTTCGTAAATGAGTGTAAATGACCAAAAATATATTATAGGTGAAGAGGTGAGATGTCACCTCTTTTTTCACCTAATTTCTCACCCTCATGAATTTTCATGAATTTCCTTAAGATAGAAAAATAACGTTAGTTTTATTTTTATTTATTTTTTTATTTTGTATGTAAAGATATGATTTCAACAATCGGCACAACAACAATTCAAGCCGCGAACGGCGGGACTCTGTCCACAACAACTTCACCAAACTCGTTAGTCATGAATCCAACATCTATGTTAGTAGAGATGAAAAGCTTCATTCCTTCTTCATATACTTTCGAAACAAAAATCCAGAAGATAAAGCAAGAACTTTTAACAAGTAATTTAGACTGTAGTGCGAAAGATGAAACAAATGAACAGTATCTTTATGAAATGCAGGACATTATTGACCATTTACCTAAACTACCTGAAATTCAGCATCAAAAACTAACTATTCCTGAATTCGATGAAATAGAAGTGAAACCAACTGACTCAGTAGAAATAAAGAAGTTCATTCGAAAGGTAAACTATGAGTTTCTAGGATTTCATTGCAACCATAAGGTTATGGACAAAGATTGCGACATGGTATATAAGAATGTTTCTGACATATATAAATCCGGGGAGTTTAAGACCTACGATAACTTTGTTTCGTTAGTTGCTGAATGTGTATGGCAGATAAGAGATAAAGATAGAAGAGGTAAAATATGGAACGAACAGATAAGACCAACTGCTTTTGAGTTAAAGAAAACCATTGACGCCTTAGTTGTTTTAGCAGGTAAGGTTTCAGAATATAACGCAAAAATGAATCCGCAATGTTCTAAATGTAAAGCAGCAATTAGGAAATATAACTACTCCGTCAAAGAGATAGAAAGAATGCGAAACGACTATGCAGACTTAAAGAAAGAAGCAGAAAAGCCAGCAGAAAATAAAATGGACATGTTAGCATTTCTGAACAAAAACTATCCAACTGCTGACGATTTCCTTCTATCTGACGTCAAGAAGAAATATAAAGAAACTTTCGGCATTGTTAAAACTTTTGACATACTGACAGAAGAAATAGAAGCTACGAAATTGTTTAGGATTTCAAATATACATCGTACAATTCATGTAAAACGCTTGTGAAAAACTGGGGTGAGAAAACAGGTGAGAAAACGGGTGACATCTCACCTCTTCACCTAAACATTATTTTTACTGAATTTAGCAACAAAATTCTGAGTAAAATAATTTTTAGGGCTTGTGTCAAACCGTTGAGTTTTCACAAAATTTAAAAAAATAACGTTTACCATGTGAAACGTTTATAAAATAACTAGGGTGAGAAAACAGGTGAAAAAACAGGTGAGATTTCACCTCTTCACCTAAACATTATTTTTGGTGTAAATTTATGACAAAAATAAATGGTACCATTAATAATACATGACTGTTCTCATTCATGTCTGATTTACATCCAACGAAAAAGTTTAGAAGAATTTTCTTATTCTTTCTGGCATGTTTTTATCTTTCCAGTACTCCCGCTCTAATGGTCCCAGATGAGTTGGTTTAGATTCTCTCAAGTTCTTAGATGGTATAACATCTTCAACGCCTCCTTCATATCTTACTTTATAAGTGTCATCGTTTGTGTTATAGTCAAGTATTTCAATAACCACTCCTCGCTTTGCTTCGTCAATGGTTTCAGCAAGTTTGCCATTACTACTTTCGACTAATTTATGTCGAGGGTAAAATGCTATGGAGTCGTCAGCAGCTTTTATAAGATATCCATTACCTTGCGTAGAGTCTACGATATAATAATTTCGACTTAACCTTAACGTTTTCTTTGTCAATGGTTTGTCGTCAAGAACTACACGAACTTTTGTAGCCAGGAATGAGAGTAAATTGTGTTGAATTTCTGATATTTTGTGTTTGGCTTCGTTTCTTTGTATATACTTTTCTTCTTGTTGTTGTGTCATTGAATTTGGTGTATGTCCTGTTGTAGAATGTGTTGAGGAATTATATACTTCGAGAAAATGTTTCATTGTTTCTTCGGTAAAGTCTCGCTCTTGATTTAAATCTCTGAGCGTTCTTATGAAGCGGTTAATGATACGAGTATGTTATGGTTATGGTCTTCAGTAGTGTAGTGAGTTATGTTATGCTTAATGAGAAATTCTGTGATTTCATTGCTGAGGTATGCACTGTCTTGGTCTGATGTTAAAATACTTGGGTTATGTTCTGCTACAAACTTTTGTAAAACTCTTAACACTTCACGAGTTCCTTTATTTTTCATTGGATATGCATATGCTTTACGAGTGTTAACATTTATGAAGATGAGGAATGGTTTATGTCCTCCTTTTCTGCTTTGAATGAGAGTGTCAAATTGGTATCGTCAGGAGTGTTGGAGTAAATTGGTAAAAGTAGTCGTAAGGGTTTATTTTTGTTTGATGTACAACATTTTTGTCAAAGAACCTTTTCACTTCAGCTCTGTTAGTAAATCCCCAACTCTTTGCAGCTTCATTGAATTTCTTAAATGACCTCCATGGATGTTGTTCGAATACTTCTTTCAAGCTCATTTATGTAAAAATAAAGATTTTATTCTAGGCTCAAGTGCGTTCATTGAACGCGGTACCATGCAAATACAGTCACAAATGGTGGCATGTAATCTGCACCCGAGCCTGTTGGATTTGTTGTGAAAGTATGGGCATGATTTCCTGCGGTTCCACAGAAAATACCTGCGCTTGAATCTACTGGGTCACTTGAAATATCATATCTATGCATTCCCTGTCTATCCGAACCTGCTGCAAGATTTGTATAACCTCTTTTTGTTATTGAATGTGAATGACTACCTGTTGTGTTTGTAGTTCCTGTATGAGTGTGCGGTGGAAGGTTTGCTTCAGTAATTTTCTTCGAACCTCCTGTTTGCTTTGAAGAGTTAGCACAGTATAAGAATTTGTCTACAATCTGCTGCCATGTACCAAAACCTAAAACTGTTGCTGGATTTGTTGAGTTCATTGACGTATAAATAGAGCCTATAGGATATAATGTTTGAAGTATTTCTGTCTTTAATGTTTGAAGCTCTGTTTTGTCTGCTTTCTTGTCATATAAATCTTGAGCAGTGAATTTAATATTATGTTCATCCTTCATGACATAAACATCTTTACATCTAATGTTTTTCATCGTCGTTATGTCGTCATCCGATGTTAAACCTTGTGGAAAGTTAGGAGGTTTACAATATAATGCATCCCCACCAGTTTCTTCAACCGTTCCTTCAATACTTTCTATAGCAACAGTTGTGAAGGATTTATGTGTATGGTTCTTGTCTGCTTTCTTATCTAACATTGCTGGTAGTTCATGTGCTTCAAAGTTTCTGACATGACCTTCGATATTCATACATTTGTTATTTAAGGAGTTTAGTGTATCTTTTACGCTTGTACTTGGATTCTCTAAAGGTGCACTTGAACCAAGGGTATAGTTCAATATTATGTCGTCTGCTCTAACAGTTGAGAAGGATTTATGTGTATGGTTCTTGTCTGCTTTACTGTCTAAAGAAGTTTGAAGTTCATTTATATCGGAGATGTTGTGTTTATGAGATTTCAAAACTTTGTTCGTTGCGTCAAGTTCAACTTTGTCAGCTTTACTTTTAATAGCATCTTCAAACGTTATTTTTGCCTTAACTCTTAACATAAATCTTGGTTCAACTAATACACCGTTAACATTGAAAGTAGAGGCATAAATTTCACCGGTATAACCAAATGCTTCTGGTGCTTTAGCTACATCATACTGTACAGTACAGCTTATGTCATAACCTTTAGCACGAATGTATTTATATCTTCTTTCATTAACATTTTTTGTCTTCGCTTCATCACTTCGTGTTAAATATCCATGGTAGTCCGTTTATAATCTGTTCGTCTGAAGTTATATAATGAACGTGGGTTTTTATCTGCTTTTTCGGCTAATTTTCTCATTAACATCATTCACTTCTAATTCAACTCTTCCGCCAGAACTCTTATTATCATTAATCTTTTTCATTAATTCGGTAATTACGTCATAAAGACTATATTCTGTTTTCGGTTTTGTAAATAATGAGTCAAAATTTCTTTTCATCATTACATCGCTGACATTAATGATATCACCAATTCCTTTTTCATTTATTCTCTTCATTAATTCTGCAATAATGACGAATATATAATCTGTTAATTTATTCTCTTCATCGAGGGTTATAGAATGTTTTGAAATTGAATCATTAACTCCTCTAAATAAATGCAATAACTTCAGGATACACGTTTTTAATGTCTTGAATAACCCGACAGTATCCTCGCCACTATGTGGCTCTGAGCCCGTTGGGCTCTGTTGTTCATGTTCTTCGTTCCCGTCGTTACGTGGTTTTATATCTCTAACCATCATCAACGCAGCCATAACCGGAGGGTTTGTTGCTACCTGTTCGAAAATCCGTCCGTTATGTATGGTATATCTAAATAATTTTTTGTGTTTGTTAAAACCTTTTGAAACAAGTCTTTTAAAACCATCTACAAAATTTCCTGTTTCACCTAATGTTCTTGCAGCATTTACAAGCTCACCATTCCGCTTTTGACCCCAAAAACGTCCATATTGCATTTATTTCACTCTGTATAGTTGTCCATTCAGCGAAACTAACACCCGCATTCGCTAAGCTGTCTGCAATGCTTTTCGTTAGCTTGAAAATAGTTTTTATCTGAACCATCCAAACCTTCGAACTTCACTATATGGTTGTAATTTCTTATAGCATATCTTATAGCATCTTTGTCATTTACTATGGTTATTTTGACTCAATAGGAGATAAGAATAGTTTTGCCATAAATGCTGTTCAGAATGAGTTTTATAATTTCTTGTAATGTTTCTTCTTTCTTATACTTTAACCTTACTCAAAAACTTCTTTACTTCATCTCTTATTCTCATATCTCTGTTTCCATCGTAATAGTATCCTTGCAACACTTCACATTTGACACCTTTGATATTTTATGAGGTCTTGTAATGTTATATGGTCAACATACATGAGACAGCAAGTGTTTGAACTTCTTGGAACGTTAAGTTCTGGATTTAGTTCAGGGTCGCAAACTATTAAATGAAAGTGTCTGGGTATACCAATCTCTGTTATCTTAATGAGAACAAAGAAGCCAGACATAAACTTTTCACCAATGGGTTCCTTTTGGTCATCATCGAATAAATGTCTCATGAGATACTCTGTGCTTAACATTTCTTCCTTCAATACTTTTGGAATACCTTCTAAAGTATAAAAGTCTTGCTATAGCTGAAGGATATAATGAAACAGTGTCAAGTCAGCAAATGAGTTTCTTTTTGCTCTTTTGTTTCATGTTATCTGAACAACATACATCTTCCACCTTGAATGCATCTCGAAATAAATTTCTCTTGGTTTATTTGAGAGGTCATAAAGATTTCCATTCGGGAAGTATACTCTGTTCTCAAACAATTTGTTAGAATAGAAAAATATCTAACGTAGTCATAAACGTTTAAATCAAACTCTTTCATAAGTCATTGCGGAACTTTACAAAACTTCTCTTAAAAATTCTTACATCTTGTTTGCAGTAAAACGTGCATATATTTTTCTAAGTCGAAGTGGTTTTTCATCTATTCTGCAACCTTTGATGGAATCTATGTTTTTCATGAATGTATCTGCATCATAGGATAACTTACATGCTTCAGAAATGACACCAGTTTCTGTGTCATTTGCTAACAAACACTGCTGTAGTAGTTATATGGAAATACTTCTTTCGGTCCTGTTTGTAAGTTAAACATAGCAGGAAATAGTTTAAAGCTTCTTATTTATAACACTGTAAGAGTCTTTATAATAATTTGCCCGTCCTTTATATAAACCAGTTATTTGCATTGTTCGTGAACCTTTATGATGGGAGTTCCTTTTCACTTCTGTCATGTGTCTTAAGATGAAGTTTATGTCATAACTGAGGTTATGGAAAATATATTAAACTCTGTCAGCAAGTCTTTCCAAAATTCTGTTGCAACAGTTTTGCCCCAAATGCTTTCACTCACTGAACCCATCTTCAACTGTCATAACAGATGTTAAAAGCTTTATGAAAGCGCGTCTGTGCTACACTCAAAGTCAGCAAAGAAAACGTGCTCAGGAATGAATTTACATTTAGCTTTATTTACTTCTTTTGACTCTGCTTTCTCTTCAGTTGTACACAATACTATTTGGGATATGTCAAATCTTTAAATGGTGCAAGGTTCTGTTTATATAAGTCAGTAGTATATGTGAAAAGTTCTCCATAAGAAATAGTTTCGAAATATTTGCACTCCACATATGTTTTCATAACATCCCATAGCGGTGTTGTTCTATCCATAACGAACTACATATTTATCTTCTCTCTTTGTATAAATCTTCATCTGTTTCTCAATGTTCATTCCACCACACTCCTTCAAGATTCTATATAGTTTCGAATGAAGTATGTTGTCATTTGGTAATAATCTTTCATTTAGCATGTAGTGGTCCTTCAACAAGAAGTAAGTCAATAGTTCTAACAGTTTCGCATTCTTTTGGTATGTTCTCTTTATTTCATTATGTCTTGAGTCATTGAATAACCAATGGTAAACATTAAATGCTATACCTGTTGCGTCAGAAATTTCTTGTACTTTACTTTGAGGAAAGTCTCTAACACGAATGACTTCTCTCCATGTGGTCAATAGTTTCTTCATTTACTCCAGCCTGAATGCAAGCATAAACGAAACAATTGTCTTCTGTCATAAGTGCTGCAGTTCTTTTGTTCAATTCATTGAAAGATTTGGTAGCGTTCAAAGATTTATAGGTAATGTGCAAAGATACTTCCATAACTGACCGCTTCTCTTCTTATAAAACTTCTTTTCACCCATTATCTTTCCAAAAGCTTTCTATAAGTGCTGGTTTCCTGTTTGCTTAAGAGGCTTCCAAAATGGCTTTCTGGTCATTTGTCAGTGTGGCTTTCATCTCTATATGGTCTCTTTTTTGGTTTGCCTTTCTTTACATCTGACTCGTTAAGCCTTCATATTCTGTTAAATCATACATCTTTATTTCAGTAAGATTCTTTATGTTTGTCAGAGAAGTCAATAAGTGCATTTCAACAATACTGCAGCATTTTGCTTCTATCTCTGATATAAAGTTCTCCTTCAAGAGCTGATGTAGTAATGTTCCAATATTATTGAGGTTTAACGTAGAACATCATACTTTCCACCAAGTTATAACATACCATCCATCTCTTGTTGGGAGTTTATTTTAAATTTTCTCTAAGAGTCTCATGAAAACTTACCAAAATGTTTGTGTAAGTAGTCTCTGTTTGGTCATCTAAAGCTTCGATGTTAAAGTCATGAGTCTATTGCCTGACTTCACATTTCTCTTCCTATTCTCTTTCATCTTTCTTTAAACCATCTCTCACCTTCTTTTGGTTTGTCGTCAATGGAACGAATGACATCGTTAGCTTTGCGAACTTGTTCTATAGCACTTTTAAACATCTCTCTTCTCTGTTGTTTCAGTGTGTCATCTCTCTTTCGTGTTTCACCAACGTTTGCATTTGTTATGTCAAAATTTCTCTTCTTACTTCATGTGGTACAGCTCTTCTTGTTTCACCAACGTTGCATTTGTTAATGTCAAACATTTCTCTCTTACTTCATGAGGTACTGAACGTCTATGATATAAGTCAATAGCAATGTCATTTAAAGGAAATGCTCCTTGCATGGACTTCGTCCTCGCCGGTTGCGGCTTTATGAACTCATGAATTCTATCATAACTTATTGCACCATTATAGTCATTGGGATGTCAGCGAGTGCTTTTTTGTTTGTTGCGTAATGCTTTGCAACATCTTATTAGCTTTCTGTAAGAGTTGTTTTATTTCCGAGTGTTCTAACTTAGACAACTTCCGATACATCTTTAGTAGGAAATAAAAAAATATTTTTTGAAAAATTAGATTAGATTTTTTTTAAGTTATTTTTTCAAATAATTTAAATATTTTTATTTTAATGAACACATGCAAGATTGCAAGTTCTTTTCATACATGCTCTCGCTACTGCCATCAAGAATGAGTTCAATATGCTTCAAACGTTAATGTTATCTTAACAAAAAGTTTGTGAAAGAATCTAAGTTTGGTCAAGTATGTCAGACCATTAGCTATCGTCATTGACCGCAAACGTTATACTTCCACAAGAGTTAGCAGTAGTTTTGAAACAAAAGAGTTTCTTGTGAATGTCAAAGATACACACTATACTGTTATAAAGAACTCCACACATTGACTTCTTCAGTATTGCTATGAATCTTTCCGAACAGAAAGAATATAAGAAGGGTGAAACATCTGTGAAATATTATCCTTCATCTCTGAAGACAAATACGAACAAAGATGTTATACAAAAGTTCTTACCAAAGGTTGAAGAGCTTCTATTGACATTGACGAAGGAAGTGAAATGGTTGAAGAATTGACCCTGAAGCTATTTAACCAAAAATATATTTTTGGTGAAGAGGTGAGATTTCACCTGTTTTTTCACCTCATTCTCTCTTCGTTTAATGTTTGTCGTGACTTCTTCGTTAATGTTGTCGTGACTTCATTCTTCCTCTTTGAAGTTGTCGAAATATTCTGTTATTTTTTCCTTCAGTAATGTAAGTCTTCTTTGAAGGTAAGTATTTGTGCAACCTTTGATGTCAAAGTGTGTTTGAGGAAGAGTATTTTTGACAATTCTTTTATTTGCTCATTGTGTCATTGAAATCGGTAAGTTTTCACGATAGAACAGTTTCTGTCAGATTTATATATTTTAGCAAGGTCGTAAAAGCTTTTGTTGTTTCTTCTGACTAAATGCAACATAACCATCATCTTTATCTTCTTCATCTCCAACTCTTTCAGTATATATCATATACTTATAACTCTTTTCCTTTCCTTTTGGAACTGAACGTGGTATTCTTTTCTGTAGCTTTTGTCTTTGGATTCAAATGACTTCATTTTTGCTGAAAGTTTCTTTTCCATCTTCTCCAACGTTCTGCTTATATAGTTCATCTAACATCATGAAAATATAACAAGCATAACGAGGTGAAGCCCACATTGCTACAAGCATTTACTAAAAGTCTATGAACATAAAAACCTTTCAAACCAGGTGCCAAAATCTTGCGATTTTCGTACGGAATCTCTTCCTCGGTTTTCCGAGGGAAGCAATCATATGAGGAAATTCTCTTCAAAAGTTCTTTGCCTGTTGGTTTTCAAACCAATGATATGCTTGCTTTGTAGAACGAGAGCGTTCATTATACTTTGCATTTGATACATATCATCTTTGAACTGAACGAATGAGTCTCAATTGTTTGTTATATTGTATGTATTCGTATTCTTCATTTATGGCTTCATGAACGATAGCCAGTTTTGTGTTTCTCTAATGTTGACATTACTTTCTTACATACAGGATAAAAAAATAAATAAAATAAAAACTAACTTTATATTTTTTTGAGATAAACACTATTTCTTCACAACATTAAAATTTTATCCTGTATGAAATGACTTTAAAAAGATTATTGACTGACTTCGAATACTATCTCATTGACGCACTGACAGACCCCTCAAACTGTGTTGAAAGTTCTTTAAGCTTTAAGATTGAAGGTACGACGCATTTTGTGCTTCACTTACGTATTGAAAGAATATGACCGTTATCATAACGAAGTGAATCAAACACTAATAAAATTTGTAGATAAAAAATTGGTTAACAATGAATATTTTAAACGTGAAGACCCAAACACTGCTGGAGATGATGAAGAATACAGACAAGTTATTGAAAAAAATAACGCAAGATTAGATGCAAAGAAAAGAAGTTTAATGAATGTCTTACAAACACGTATGAATATCTTATGCAGTGGGAAGCCAGATGGAAATAAATTTACGTCAAATATGCAATTTATAAAATCTTATGTCGACAGGCTACGTAGCCAGTGGTCTAAGGTGGTGTTATGGAGGGGTCAAGGTCTGTGGTTCGAAACCGCGACAGCGCCGTATTTTCTTATTTTTCTTTATTTGTCTTGTTTGTCGTGAATAAAAAGTGTCATAAAGTGCTCTATCTTCCACGGGAATAAATAAAAAATTTACTTTATTTCTTCTTTATTTCTTTGTTCCCGTGGAAGAAGGGTTTTGCTGTTTTTTCTCAGCCGAAATCAATGATTTTTTCATTTTTGGAATCCTTAGCGAATGAGGAATCTTTTCTCTCGTGAAGCTTTGACCTAAAAATATAATTTAGGTGAAGAGGTGAGATGTCACCTGTTTTCTCACCTCTTTTTTCACCCTCGTGACTTTGTCATAACTTCTTCGTAATGCTTTGTCATAACTTCTTCGTAAATGCTTTGTCATAACTTCTTCGTAAATGAGTGTAATGACCAAATAATATTATGGTTGAAGAGGTGAGTGTCACCTCTTTTTTCACCTAATTTCTTCACACCTCATGAATTTTCATGAATTTCCTTAAGATAGAAAAATAACGTTAGTTTTATTTTTATTTATTTTTTTATTTGTATGTAAAGATATGATTCAACAATCGGCACAACAACAATTCAAGCCGCGAACGGCGGGACTCTGTCCACAACAACTTCACCAACTCGTTAGTCATGAATCCAACATCTATGTTAGTAGAGATGAAAAGCTTCTTCCTTCTTCATATACTTTCGAAACAAAAATCCAGAAGATAAAGCAAGAACTTTTAACAAGTAATTTAGACTGTAGTGCGAAAGATGAAACAAATGGAACAGTATCTTTATGAAATGCAGGACATTAATGACCATTTACCAAACTACCTGAAATCAGCATCAAAAACTAACTATTCCTGAATTCGATGAAATAGAAGTGAAACCAACTGACTCAGTAGAAATAAAGAAGTTCATTCGAAAGGTAAACTATGAGTTTCTAGGATTTCATTGCAACCATAAGGTTATGGACAAAGATTGCGACATGGTATATAGAAATGTTTCTGACATATATAAATCCGGGGAGTTTAAGACCTACGATAACTTTGTTTCGTTAGTTGGCTGAATGTGTATGCAGATAAGAGATAAAGATAGAAGAGGTAAATATGACGAACAGATAAGACCAACTGCTTTTGAGTTAAAGAAAACCATTGACGCCTTAGTTGTTTTAGCAGGTAAGGTTTCAGAATATAACGCAAAAATGAATCCGCAATGTTCTAAATGTAAAGCAGCAATTAGGAAATATAACTACTCCGTCAAAGAGATAGAAAGAATGCGAAACGACTATGCAGACTTAAGAAAGAAGCAGAAAAGCAAGCAGAAATAAAATGGACATGTTAGCATTTCTGAACAAAAACTATCCAACTGCTGACGATTTCCTTCTATCTGAACGTCAAGAAGAAATATAAAGAAACTTTCGGCATTGTTAAAACTTTTGACATACTGACAGAAGAAATAGAAGCTACGAATTGTTTAGGATTTCAAATATACATCGTACAATTCATGTAAAACGCTTGTGAAAAACTGGGTGAGAAACCAGGTGAGAAAACGGGTGACATCTCACCTCTTCACCTAAACATTATTTTTTACTGAATTTAGCAACAAAATTCTGAGTAAAATAATTTTTAGGGGCTTGTGTCAACCGTTGAGTTTTTCACAAAATTTAAAAAAATAACGTTTACCATGTGAAACGTTTATAAAATAACTAGGGTGGAAAAACAGGTGAAAAAACAGGTGAGATTTCACCTCTTCACCTAAACATATATTTTTGGTGTAAATTTATGAACAAAATAAATGGTACCATTAATAATACATGACTGTTCTCATTCATGTCTGAATTTACATCCAACGAAAAAGTTTAGAAGAATTTTCTTATTCTTTCTGGCATGTTTTTATCTTTCCAGTACTCCCGCTCTAATTGTCCCAGATGAGTTGGTTTAGATTCTCTCAAGTTCTTAGATGGTATAACATCTTCAACGCCTCCTTCATATTCTTACTTTTATAAGTGTCATCGTTTGTGTTATAGTCAAGTATTTCAATAACCACTCCTCGCTTTGCTTCGTCAATGGTTTCAGCAAGTTTGCCAATTACTACTTTCGACTATTTATGTCGAGGTAAAATGCTATGGAGTCGTCAGCAGCTTTTATAAGATATCCATTACCTTGCGTAGAGTCTACGATATAAATAATTTCGACTTAACCTTAAACGTTTCCTTGTCAATGGTTTGTCGTCAAGAACTACACGAACTTTTGTACCAGGAATGAGAGTAAATTGTGTTGAATTTCTGATATTTTGTGTTTGGCTTCGTTTCTTTTGTATATACTTTTCTTCTTGTTGTTGTGTCATTGAATTTGTGTATGTCCCTGTTGTAGAATGTGTTGAGGAATTATATACTTCGAGAAAATGTTTCATTGTTTCTTCGGTAAAAGTCTCGCTCTTGATTTAAATCTCTGAGCGTTCTTATGAAGCGGTTAATGATACCGAGTATGTTATGGTTATGGTCTTCAGTAGTGTAAGTGAGTTATGTTATGCTTAATGAGAAAATTCTGTGATTTCATCTTGTCTATGATATCGAAATATGAGCGAATCTGATGAATATGCTCTGCTGGAGTAAATTCGTTTAAACTGTTCGTTCTGCATGTATTTACTTCAGATAAAAATATCTATTTACTTCATTATTCTCACTCTTCTTCTTGGTATTCGTGGTGGAAGTTATGTTTCTTGACATTTTCAATGAACTGTACATTCCTTTTGTCTCAACTTCTTTCACTGGCGGGTCAGGGTTCTTTGACTCGGTTTGTTTTTCAATGAAATTCACGAACTTTGCAATAAGCTCTTGGTTCGTTATTGAAAGTACATCTGGCTTCTTTTCTCTTGTTCTTTTGGGGCTCAGTTTGAACAGAAGGTTTTATATGGGCTTCGTGGACTTCACCCTTGTCATGCACCTTAATGTTGTCGCTCTCTGTATCGCTAATGGAACCTTTCTTTTTTTACGTATATTTTACCATCTTACTCTGACTTACGTAATAGAAAGGATGTTGTATTCCTCTTGCGTCATTTAATATAATAGACTCTCGTTCTGATTTGACAAGCTCATTTTACATCGGTTAAAGTTTTAATTTAGTTTTTTATCTACAGTCAAATGACTCAGACAAGCCCTACGGACAAGACCAAGGGTCATAGATGTTGAAGCATTGAAGAAAGAAATTCGTGAGCAAATTTTATCCGAACTGAAGGAACAAAAACAAGAACAAAAGCCAGAGAGACCAAAGAGAAAACTTAGTGAAAAACAACTAGCTGCATTAGCTGCTGGAAGACAGAAGAACCCACGTTTGCTGGCGAAAAAAGCTAGAGAAGAAGCAAAAAAAGGAAGAACAAAAGCAAAGGAAGCTGAAGCAAAGAAAGAGTAAATGGTTTATTTTTATCCAAACTAAATGTATAGACAAATACCTTTATCTGTTGCGTTCAGTAGTGAAAACCCTGACGTCAAAATAAAGGGGAACAGAGTAACGTTTAAGTTTCCAACAGACTGGATTGTGAACATAAATGAAGAGAAGTACATTGGCATAACATCTATGTATATAACACGTGCTTTCAGAAAGGTTGACTTATACTTCAAGTCGAGATAGAAAATGACGAACAGTCTTTAAGCGCCCAAAACATTCACATATACAAATACTTTAAAGACGATACAACATTGTTGCAATGTATGATTTCATTTAATGAGATGTTCGAGAAAAAGTTCAACATTGAAGTACAAACTTTACAGCCTTTACGTGAGTTTCTTGCACAACTGAAGGAAGAAGGTAGTCAGCCACAACTTATAGACTTTCATTATGAATTTAATGAAAATGAAGATGGAACACATGACTGTCAATTCATTGTATTCTCACCATTCAATGAAGTCGCTAAAAAGAAAGAAAATCCATTACGTATAAGGTTTCAAATCTCTGAACCCAATGATGATTTTAAGAATGTTTTCAATTATGATGCAATGCTTCCGAGGAAAAATGAATTTTCAAAGATTGTAACACCTGGCATTTGGGATAGAAAGCAAGCAATACTTTACTCTAATATAGCCAAAGGCGTTGAAAATGAGTTCATTGGTCATACAAGAACTTCACCACTTCCTAACCCTAAATACTATAAATTAACTGGCTTCAATCGTGAGTTTTGGAATAGACATGTTCTCCACTCATGACCATAAATGTCCAGTGTTCTTGCCTCCAGATGGGAAGGACTGTCTCTACATTGAAGCACAACTCTTAAACTCTACCATCGCAGTATTGTAAAATCTACGCTAGCTTTATTTTTATCACGAATGACCTCATTGCTGACAAAAAAAGCCGCTAGCGGCAAGGGCGAAGCCCATGACCTCATTCATGATTGCTGACAAAAATAAGCCGCTAGCGGCAAGGGCGAAGCCCATGACCTCAGAACTTCAACTTACGAATAAAGCTTGTTTTAGTCGTTATTGAAAAGTTGAACTTTTCAGCAAAGCAAGGTTGACATGACTTACATAAGTCGAATGCAATCTCTTGACCATCATAAAGTGCTTTGTAAAGTTTCATTAAACTGAACTCAGAGTCTTTGTCATATGTTCCAACAGGTATGTGAATGTTCTTATCTTCATTGTAATAGCATTGTATAGCTTCAGGAAACATTTCATTAGCGGTTAAAGCAATAACATCTTGCTTCACGCCTTTCATTCTGCAGTGAAATGCAACTTCATTTAAATCGTTAGTGAGTAAGTCTATGTAGGTCTTCTTTCCACAGAAAATACTTTTATAAGCTAAACTTTGTTTCCAGGTGTTATTTCTGCAAAGTCGCTATGAAATTGACCAAGGTTCTTTCCTATAAGTTCGCGACCATATCTCTTCTTAAACTCTGCTGCAAGCTTTGGTGTCTTCATTATATAAGTGCATACTGTCGGTATCCTGGTAAAAGATTTGAAGACCCATATCTTCAGCAGTACAGAATACTTCATTCATAATACGTTTTGACATAGACAGAATATTAACACCAAGTGGACAGAAGTTAAAGTGTCTGCAAATGCTTTTCGTTAGCTTGAAAATAGTTTTATCTGAACCATCCAAACCTTCGAACTTCACTATATGGTTGTAATTTCTTATAGCATATCTTATAGCATCTTTGTCATTTACTATGGTTATTTTTGACTCAATAGGAGATAGAATAGTTTTGCCATAAATGCTGTTCAGAATGAGTTTTATAATTTCTTGTAAGGTTTCCTTCTTTCTTATACTTTAACCTTAACTCAAACAACTTCTTTACTTCATCTCTTATTCTCATATCTCTGTTTCCATCGTAATAGTATCCTTGCAACACTTCACATTTGACACCTTGATATTTTATGAGGTCTTGTAATGTTATATGGTCAACATACATGAGACAGCAAGTGTTTGAACTTCTTGGAACGTTAAGTTCTGGATTTAGTTCAGGGTCGCAAACTATTAAATGAAAGTGTCTGGGTATACCAATCTCTGTTATCTTAATGAGAACAAAGAAGCCAGACATAAACTTTTCACCAATGGGTTCCTTTTGGTCATCATCGAATAAATGTCTCATGAGATACTCTGTGCTTAACATTTCTTCCTTCAATACTTTTGGAATACCTTCTAAAGTATAAAGTCTTGCTATAGCTGAAGGATATAATGAAACAGTGTCGAAGTCAGCAATGAGTTTCTTTTTGCTCTTTTGTTTCATGTTATCTGACAACATACATCTTCCACCTTGAATGCATCTCGAAATAAATTCTCTTGGTTTATTTGAGAGGTCATAAAGATTTCCATTCGGGAAGTATACTCTGTTCTCAAACAATTTGTTAGCAATAGAACAAATACTAACGTAGTCATAAACGTTTAAATCAAACTCTTTCAATAAGTCATTGCGGAACTTTACAAAACCTTCTCTTAAAATTCTTACATCTTGTTTGCAGTAAAACGTGCTATATTTTTCTAAGTCGAAGTGGTTTTCATCTATTCTGCAACCTTTGATGGAATCTATGTTTTCATGAATGTATCTGCATCATGGATAAACTTACATGCTTCAGAAATGACACCAGTTCTGTTGTCATTTGCTAACAAAACACTGCTGTAGTAGTTATATGGAAATACTTCTTTCGGTCCTGTTTGTAAGTTAAACATAGCAGGAAATAGTTTAAGCTTCTTATTTATAACACTGTAAGAGTCTTTTATAATAATTGCCCGTCCTTTATATAAACCAGTTATTTGCATTGTTCGTGAACCTTTAATGATGGGAGTTCCTTTCACTTCTGTCATGTGTCTTAAGATGAAGTTTATGTCATAACTGAGGTTATGGAAATATATTAAACTCTTGTCAGGAAGTCTTTCCAAAAATTCTGTTGCACAGTTTTGACCCCAAATGCTTTCACTCACTGAACCATCTTCACTGTCATAACAGATGTTAAAAGCTTTATGAAAGCCGTCTGTGCTACACTCAAAGTCAGCAAAGAAAACGTGCTCAGGAATGAATTTACATTTAGCTTTATTTACTTCTTTTGACTCTGCTTTCTTCTTCAGTTGTACACAATACTTTGGAGCATATGTCAAATCTTTAAATGGTGCAAGGTTCTGTTTATATAAGTCAGTAGTATATGTGAAAAGTTCTCCATAAGAAATAGGTTCGAAATATTTGCACTCCCACAATGTTTTCATAACATCCCATAGCGGTGTTGTTCTATCATAACGAACTACATATTTATCTCTCTCTTTGTATAAATCTTCATCTGTTTCTCAATGTTCATTCCACCACACTTCAAGATTTCTATATAGTTTCGAATGAAGTATGTTGTCATTGGTAATCTTTCATTTAGCATGTAGTGGTCTTCAACAAGAAGTAAGTCAATAGTTCTAACAGTTTCGCATTCTTTTGGTATATCTCTTTATTTCATTATGTCTTGAGTCATTGAAATAACCAATGGTAACATTAAATGCTATACCTGTTGCGTCAGAAATTTCTTGTACTTTACTTTGAGGAAAGTCTCTAACACGAATGACTTCTCTCATGTGGTCAATAGTTTCTTCATTTACTCCAGCCTGAATGCAAGCATAAACGAAACAATTGTCCTCTGTCATAAGTGTTGCAGTTCTTTTGTTCAGTTCATTGAAGATTTGGTAGCGTTCAAGATTTATAGGTAATGTGCAAAGATACTTCCAGAACTGACCGCTTCTCTTCTTATAAAACTTCTTTTCACCATTATCTTTCCAAAAGCTTTCTATAAGTGCTGGGTTTCCTGTTTGCTTAAGAGCTTCCAAAATGGCTTTCTGGTCATTTGTCAGTGTGCTTTCATCTCTATATGGTCTCTTTTTTGGTTTGCCTTTCTTTACATCTGACATCGTTAAGCCTTCATATTCTGTTAAATCATACATCTTTATTTCGTAAGATTCTTTATGTTTGTCAAGAAGAAGTCATAGTGCATTTCAACAATACCTGCAGCATTTGCTTCTATCTCTGATATAAAGTTCTCCTTCAAGAGCTGATGTAGTAATGTTCCAATATTATTGAGGTTTAACGTAGAACATTCATACTTTCCACCAAGTTTATAACATACCATCCATCTCTGTTGGAGTTTATTTTAATTTTCTCTAAGAGTCTCATGAAAACCTTACCAAATGTTTGTGTAAGTAGTCTCTGTTTGGTTCATCTAAAGCTTCGATGTTAAAGTCAATGAGTCTATTGCCTGACTTCACATTTCTCTTCCTATTCTCTTCATCTTTCTTTAACCATCTCTCACCTTCTTTTGGTTTGTCGTCAATGGAACGAATGACATCGTTAGCTTTGCGAACTTGTTCTATAGCACTTTTAAACATCTCTCTTCTCTGTTGTTTCAGTGTGTCATCTCTCTTTCGTGTTTCACCAACGTTTGCATTTGTTATGTCAAACATTCTCTTCTTACTCATGTGGTACAGCTCTTCTTGTTCACCAACGTTTGCATTTGTTATGTCAAACATTCTCTTCTTACTTCATGAGTACTGAACGTCTATGATATAAGTCAATAGCAATGTCATTTAAAGGAAATGCTCTTGCATGGACTTCGTCCTCGCCGCGTTGCGGCTTTATGAACTCATGAATTCTATCATAACTTATTGCACCATTATAGTCATTGAGTCAGCGAGTGCTTTTTGTTTGTTTGCGTAATGCTTTGCAACATCTATATTAGCTTCTGTAAGAAGTTGTTTTATTTCCGAGTGTTCTAACTTAGACAACTTCCGATACATCTTTAGTAGGAAATAAAAAAATATTTTTTGAAAAAATTAGATTAGATTTTTTTTAAGTTATTTTTCAAAATAATTTAATATTTTTATTTTAATGAAACACATGCAAGATTGCAAGTTCTTTTCATACAATGCTCTCGCTACTGCCATCAAGAATGAGTTCAATAATGCAAACGTTAATGTTATCTTTAACAAGAAGTTTGTGAAAGAATCTAAGTTTGGTCAGTATGTCAGACCATTAGCTATCGTCATTGACCGCAAACGTTATACTTCACAAGAGTTAGCAGTAGTTTTGAAACAAAAGAGTTTCTTCGTGAATGTCAAAGATACACACTATACTGTCATAAAGAACTCCAACATTGACTTCTTCAGTATTGCTATGAATCTTTCCGAACAGAAAGAATATAAGAAGGGTGAAACATCTGTGAAATATTATCCTTCATCTCTGAAGACAATAACGAACAAAGATGTTATACAAAAGTTCTTACCAAAGGTTGAAGAAGCTTCTATTGACATTGACGAAGGAAGTGAAATGGTTGAAGAAATTGACCCTGAAGCTATTTAACCAAAAATATATTTTTGGTGAAGAGGTGAGATTCACCTGTTTTTTCACCTCATTCTCTCTTCGTTAATGTTGTCGTGACTTCTTCGTTAATGTTGTCGTGACTTCATTCTTCCTCTTGAAGTTATCGAAATATTCTGTTATTTTTTCCTTCAGTAATGTAAGTCTTCTTTGAAGGTAAGTATTGTGCAACCTTTGATGTCATAGTGTGTTTGAGGAAGAGTATTTTTGACAATTTCTTTTATTTGCTCATTCGGTGTCATTGAAATCGGTAAGTTTTCACGATAGAACCAGTTTCTGTCAGATTTATATATTTAGCAAGGTCGTAAAAGCTTTTGTTGTTTCTTCTGACTAAATGCAACATAACCATATCTTTATCTTCTTCATTCTCCAACTCTTCAGTATATCATATACTTATAACTCTTTTCCTTTCCTTTTGGTACTGAACGTGGTATTCTTTTCTGTATGCTTTTGTCTTTGGATTCAATGACTTCATCTTTTGCTTGAAGTTTCTTTTCCATCTCTCCACGTTCTGCTTTATATAGTTCATCTAACATCATGAAAATATAACAAGCATAACGAGGTGAAGCCCACATTGCTACAGCATTTACTAAAAGTCTATGAACATAATAACCTTTCAAACCAGGTGCCAAATTCTTGCGATTTTCGTACGGAATCTCTTCCCTCGGTTTTCCGAGGGAAGCAATCATATGAGGAAATTCTTCTAAAAGTTCTTTTGCCTGTTGGTTTTCAAACCAATGATATGCTTGCTTTGTAGAACGAAGAGCGTTCATTATACTTTGCATTTGATACATATCATCTTTGACTGAACGAATGAGTCTCAATTGTTTTATATTGTATGTATTCGTATTCTTCATTTATGGCTTCATGAACGATAGCAGTTGTTGTGTTCTCTAATGTTGACATTACTGTTCTTACATACAGGATAAAAAAATAAATAAAATAAAAACTAACTTTATTTTTTTGAGATAAACACTATTTCTTCACAACATTAAATTTTATCCTGTATGAAATGACTTTAAAAAGATTATTGACTGACTTCGAATACTATCTCATTGACGCACTGACAGACCCTCAAAAACTGTGTTGAAAGTTCTTTAAGCTTTAAGATTGAAGGTACGACGCATTTTGTCTTCACTTACGTATTGAAAGAATATGACCGTTATCATAACGAAGTGAATCAAACACTAATAAAATTTGTAGATAAAAAATTGGTTAACAATGAATATTTTAAACGTGAAGACCCAAACACTGCTGGAGATGATGAAGAATACAGACAAGTTATTGAAAAAAATAACGCAAGATTAGATGCAATAGAAAAGAAGTTTAATGAATGTCTTACAAACACGTATGAATATCTTATGCAGTGGGAAGCCAGATGGAAATAAATTTACGTCAAATATGCAATTTATAAAATCTTATGTCGACAGGCTACGTAGCACAGTGGTCTAAGGTGGTGTTATGGAGGGGTCAAGGTCTGTGGTTCGAACCGCGACAGCGCCGTATTTTCTTATTTTCTTTATTTGTCTTGTTTGTCGTGAATAAAAAGTGTCATAAAAGTGCTCTATCTTCCACGGGAATAAATAAAAAATTTACTTTATTTCTTCTTTATTTCTTTGTTCCCGTGGAAGAAGGGTTTTGCTGTTTTTTCTCAGCCGAAATCAATGATTTTTTCATTTTTGGAATCCTTAGCGAATGAGGAATCTTTTCTCTCGTGGAAGCTTTGACCTAAAATATAATTTAGGTGAAGAGGTGAGATGTCACCTGTTTTCTCACCTCTTTTTTCACCCTCGTGACTTTGTCATAACTTCTTCGTAAATGCTTTGTCATAACTTCTTCGTAAATGCTTTGTCATAACTTCTTCGTAAATGAGTGTAAATGACCAAAAATATATTATAGGTGAAGAGGTGAGATGTCACCTCTTTTTTCACCTAATTTCTCACCCTCATGAATTTTCATGAATTTCCTTAAGATAGAAAAATAACGTTAGTTTTATTTTTATTTATTTTTTTATTTTGTATGTAAAGATATGATTTCAACAATCGGCACAACAACAATTCAAGCCGCGAACGGCGGGACTCTGTCCACAACAACTTCACCAAACTCGTTAGTCATGAATCCAACATCTATGTTAGTAGAGATGAAAAGCTTCATTCCTTCTTCATATACTTTCGAAACAAAAATCCAGAAGATAAAGCAAGAACTTTTAACAAGTAATTTAGACTGTAGTGCGAAAGATGAAACAAATGAACAGTATCTTTATGAAATGCAGGACATTATTGACCATTTACCTAAACTACCTGAAATTCAGCATCAAAAACTAACTATTCCTGAATTCGATGAAATAGAAGTGAAACCAACTGACTCAGTAGAAATAAAGAAGTTCATTCGAAAGGTAAACTATGAGTTTCTAGGATTTCATTGCAACCATAAGGTTATGGACAAAGATTGCGACATGGTATATAAGAATGTTTCTGACATATATAAATCCGGGGAGTTTAAGACCTACGATAACTTTGTTTCGTTAGTTGCTGAATGTGTATGGCAGATAAGAGATAAAGATAGAAGAGGTAAAATATGGAACGAACAGATAAGACCAACTGCTTTTGAGTTAAAGAAAACCATTGACGCCTTAGTTGTTTTAGCAGGTAAGGTTTCAGAATATAACGCAAAAATGAATCCGCAATGTTCTAAATGTAAAGCAGCAATTAGGAAATATAACTACTCCGTCAAAGAGATAGAAAGAATGCGAAACGACTATGCAGACTTAAAGAAAGAAGCAGAAAAGCCAGCAGAAAATAAAATGGACATGTTAGCATTTCTGAACAAAAACTATCCAACTGCTGACGATTTCCTTCTATCTGACGTCAAGAAGAAATATAAAGAAACTTTCGGCATTGTTAAAACTTTTGACATACTGACAGAAGAAATAGAAGCTACGAAATTGTTTAGGATTTCAAATATACATCGTACAATTCATGTAAAACGCTTGTGAAAAACTGGGGTGAGAAAACAGGTGAGAAAACGGGTGACATCTCACCTCTTCACCTAAACATTATTTTACTGAATTTAGCAACAAAATTCTGAGTAAAATAATTTTTAGGGCTTGTGTCAAACCGTTGAGTTTTCACAAAATTTAAAAAATAACGTTTACCATGTGAAACGTTTATAAAATAACTAGGGTGAGAAAACAGGTGAAAAAACAGGTGAGATTTCACCTCTTCACCTAAACATTATTTTGGTGTAAATTTATGACAAAAATAAATGGTACCATTAATAATACATGACTGTTCTCATTCATGTCTGATTTACATCCAACGAAAAAAGTTTAGAAGAATTTTCTTATTCTTTCTGGCATGTTTTTATCTTTCCAGTACTCCCGCTCTAATGGTCCCAGATGAGTTGGTTTAGATTCTCTCAAGTTCTTAGATGGTATAACATCTTCAACGCCTCCTTCATATCTTACTTTATAAGTGTCATCGTTTGTGTTATAGTCAAGTATTTCAATAACCACTCCTCGCTTTGCTTCGTCAATGGTTTCAGCAAGTTTGCCATTACTACTTTTCGACTAATTTATGTCGAGGGTAAAATGCTATGGAGTCGTCAGCAGCTTTTATAAGATATCCATTACCTTGCGTAGAGTCTACGATATAATAATTTCGACTTAACCTTAAAACGTTTCTTTGTCAATGGTTTGTCGTCAAGAACTACACGAACTTTTGTACCAGGAATGAGAGTAAATTGTGTTGAATTTCTGATATTTTGTGTTTGGCTTCGTTTCTTTTGTATATACTTTTCTTCTTGTTGTTGTGTCATTGAATTTGGTGTATGTCCTGTTGTAGAATGTGTTGAGGAATTATATACTTCGAGAAAATGTTTCATTGTTTCTTCGGTAAAGTCTCGCTCTTGATTTAAATCTCTGAGCGTTCTTATGAAGCGGTTAATGATACGAGTATGTTATGGTTATGGTCTTCAGTAGTGTAGTGAGTTATGTTATGCTAATGAGAAATTCTGTGATTTTCATTGCTGAGGTATGCACTGTCTTGGTCTGATGTTAAAATACTTGGGTTATTTCTGCTACAAACTTTTGTAAAACTCTTAACACTTCACGAGTTCCTTTATTTTTCATTGGATATGCATATGCTTTACGAGTGTTAACATTTATGAAGATGAGGAATGGTTTATGTCCTCCTTTTCTGCTTTGAATGAGAGTGTCAAATTGGTATGCGTCAGGAGTGTTGGAGTAAATTGGTAAAAAGTAGTCGTAAGGGTTTATTTTTGTTTGATGTACAACATTTTTGTCAAAGAACCCTTTTCACTTCAGCTCTGTTAGTAAATCCCCAACTCTTTGCAGCTTCATTGAATTTCTTAAATGACCTCCATGGATGTTGTTCGAATACTTCTTTCAAGCTCATTTATGTAAAAATAAAGATTTTATTCTAGGCTCAAGTGCGTTCATTGAACGCGGTACCATGCAAATACAGTCACAAATGGTGGCATGTAATCTGCACCCGAGCCTGTTGGATTTGTTGTGAAAGTATGGGCATGATTTCCTGCGGTTCCACAGAAAATACCTGCGCTTGAATCTACTGGGTCACTTGAAATATCATATCTATGCATTCCCTGTCTATCCGAACCTGCTGCAAGATTTGTATAACCTCTTTTTTGTTATTGAATGTGAATGACTACCTGTTGTGTTTGTAGTTCCTGTATGAGTGTGCGGTGGAAGGTTTGCTTCAGTAATTTTCTTCGAACCTCCTGTTTGCTTTGAAGAGTTAGCACAGTATAAGAATTTGTCTACAATCTCTGCCATGTACCAAAACCTAAAACTGTTGCGATTTGTTGAGTTCATTGACGTATAAATAGAGCCTATAGGATATAATGTTGAAGTATTTCTGTCTTTAATGTTTGAAGCTCTGTTTTGTCTGCTTTCTTGTCATATAAATCTTGAGCAGTGAATTTAATATTATGTTCATCCTTCATGACATAAACATCTTTACATCTAATGTTTTTCATCGTCGTTATGTCGTCCATCCGATGTTAAACCTTGTGGAAAGTTAGGAGGTTTACAATATAATGCATCCCCACCAGTTTCTTCAACCGTTCCTTCAATACTTTCTATAGCAACAGTTGTGAAGGATTTATGTGTATGGTTCTTGTCTGCTTTCTTATCTAACATTGCTGGTAGTTCATGTGCTTCAAAGTTTTCTGACACTGACCTTCGATATTCATACATTTGTTATTAAGGAGTTTAGTGTATCTTTTACGCTTGTACTTGGATTCTCTAAAGGTGCACTTGAACCAAGGTTAGTTCAATATTATGTCGTCTGCTCTAACAGTTGAGAAGGATTTATGTGTATGGTTCTTGTCTGCTTTACTGTCTAAAGAAGTTTGAAGTTCATTTATATCGGAGATGTTGTGTTTATGAGATTTCAAAACTTTGTTCGTTGCGTCAAGTTCAACTTTGTCAGCTTTACTTTTAATAGCATCTTCAAACGTTATTTTTGCCTTAACTCTTAACATAAATCTTGGTTCAACTAATACACCGTTAACATTGAAAGTAGAGGCATAAATTTCACCGGTATAACCAAATGCTTCTGGTGCTTTAGCTACATCATACTGTACAGTACAGCTTATGTCATAACCTTTAGCACGAATGTATTTATATCTTCTTTCATTAACATTTTTTGTCTTCGCTTCATCACTTCGTGTTAAATATCCATGGTAGTCCGTTATAATCTGTTCGTCTGAAGTTATATAATGAACGTGGTTTTTATCTGCTTTTCGGCTAATTTCTCATAACATCATTCACTTCTAATTCAACTCTTCCGCCAGAACTCTTATTATCATTAATCTTTTTCATTAATTCGGTAATTACGTCATAAAGACTATATTCTGTTTTCGGTTTTGTAAATAATGAGTCAAAATTTCTTTTCATCATTACATCGCTGACATTAATGATATCACCAATTCCTTTTTCATTTATTCTCTTCATTAATTCTGCAATAATGACGAATATATAATCTGTTAATTTATTCTCTTCATCGAGGGTTATAGAATGTTTTGAAATTGAATCATTAACTCCTCTAAATAAATCAATAACTTCAGGATACACGTTTTTAATGTCTTGAATAACCCGACCAGTATCCTCGCCACTATGTGGCTCTGAGCCCGTTGGGCTCTGTTGTTCATGTTCTTCGTTCCCGTCGTTACGTGGTTTTATATCTCTAACCATCATCAACGCAGCCATAACCGGAGGGTTTGTTGCTACCTGTTCGAAAATCCGTCCGTTATGTATGGTATATCTAAATAATTTCTTTGTGTTTGTTAAAACATTTGAAACAAGTCTTTTAAAACCATCTACAAAATTTCCTGTTTCACCTAATGTTCTTGCAGCATTTACAAGCTCACCCATTCCCGCTTTTGACCCCAAAAACGTCCATATTGCATTTATTTCACTCTGTATAGTTGTCCATCAGCGAAACTAACACCCGCATTCGCTAAGCTGAAAATGAAATTCAGTGGATCGAACTTAATTCCACCTTCTTTTTCAATTTCAACGAACTCACTAACATGAGATTTTAAGTATTCTTTCGTTAAAATTGTTTTCCCCGATGTTATGTCATTAACGAAACTATCACCGTCAAAAGTTAACGAATTCAATTTCGTCGTTGATGCTTTTATTTCATACACCGCTTTATCGATAGTTTTTGGCTCACCTTCTTTAGAAGCATATGAAACATTAATGAATGAATTATATGTATTCATGAATGAATTAAAATCAATGATTTTCATTAATGACGCCTTTAATGATTCATTTACTGTTGAATCCCTTAAAACAATACTGAACTGTCATGGGCTTCGCCCTGGTCGCTTCGGTCTGAAAGACCTTCAGGACTCAAAGAGTCCGTTTGCGACTTTATGAAAGGTACACTGCAAACCGTCGAGTTTGGATCAAATGCTGTAGTTGGTGCAGGAATATTAATGATATAAGTCATTAAATCATTAAGTGACGTAAATAATGTTGTCTTTTGATTTAATTTCTTTAGCATCTGTTATATATGGTAATTTTATTTCTGTAGTTTCTGAATTAAAGATATTCGCTAAAATGTTTTGTAAACTGTTTTGAACAGCTGTGTAAACCGTTGAATTCGGAACTCTTACGATTTCACCATCCTTAATAAAAGGCATTGTACATGACGTAGTGCTTGGGTCAAATCTTTCGGGATTATAATTCAACATATATTCTAACGCTTCATATACAACCTATAAACAGTTGTGTCGTTCTTCATGACAACTTCACCATTTACAATGAATGGCATAGTACATGGAGTTAAAATAGGGTCAAACTTTTCATAGTCCTTCCATGTTATGTATTTCTCGGTATTTCCATCACTGATAACAATATATTTGTCAGTAAGTGTGAGAGAGTATTGACCAAAATATAAACGTTTAGCTCTGTCAGCTTCATACGCATATGCAGCAATACTCATATTTTAATGAGAATAAAATGTTGTTCTATTTGCAAAGTACAGACCCAAACGAATACGGGACAGTAAAGCTACAAACAAACTTAGGTCTTCAGAATGAAGCGCTTGCTTTCAGAGTTGTTGACTTCAATACTATCGCTTCATTCGTTATAACAGATGAAACAGATTTCATGGAGCTTGAAATAGATGGAAAGAAGCACGAAATAAGATTTCACAATAATGTAGAATATAAGATGGAAACATTAGCTGGAGTGTTAAATGCGCTCATAAATACTACAATAAACAAGGAGAACGAAGAAAAACTTAATGAATGTTAAACTTATTGCAGGAGTTTTGAAGTTCAGTTATGCGAAGGAGTTTAAGATAACACGAATGAGTCATAGAGTTCAATTGCTTCTGGGAGCATACCATATGACATGTCCTTTGAAAAGTGTTGACAAAACGATTGAGATGAAATCTGTTCCATACGTATGTTATGGTAATTGTTTATACGTTGAGTCAAAAATAGCTAATGTCACAGGTATTTCAGGAGTTAATAGTAAAGGTTCAGTAGAATATAAGTCTTTCTGTTATGCAGTCAATTCAATGTTCATTCCAAACGTTCCTGTCATAGTAACTCATTTAGGTAAATGGGTTCGCATTAGTCCTCATAATTTGAAAGACATGCAATTCAGACTTGTTGACTTTCAAGGAGAGCCTGTAGAACTGAAGGCACCAGTGCGAATGACTGTTGAAGTTGACTTTTTAGAAAATATTAAATGCAACAGCTTACAAGAGAACTCAGAGCTAAAAATATAAAGTATGAATGTTATGTATTAGGTCATGAACTTTGGTTATTGCTGTTTGATGAAACAAATGAGTTAGTTATGTCAGTCAAGAGAACAAAAAAGGCGTCAAAGGCGCCGAGCGCAAAGCGCTATATTGTGTTAGTGAAACTGCACCAAGTCAATAAGATTAGGTTTGCATTATGAAGATGAGTTCGATACTGTTGAAGAAGTTTTGGATAGATATTACAAATTGCTTTAATTTACTAAAACATATTTCAAACAAAGCTTATATTCTGTTGAAAGTTTTGTATACTCGTTCGAATATTTATACTTAAACTCAACTCCTGTATTCCTGTTTCAATGATGCGGATGTTACCTATTTTCATGAATGGTGGCGTTTGACCACAGCATTCGATTTCAGGGTCGAGATAGTCAATGACACATTGTTTCCCTGTTATTCGTGATATAACATTTTCAAGGTCCTCCTTTGTTAGAATTATTTGGTTCTTGCTTATAAGATTTGTCAAAAGCTTCTTATCGTCTTTGAGTAAAATTGTTTGGTATAACTGAAGAAGGTAATGGTCTACGTTATCTGAAGGATTTGTTTGAACATTTGTGTAAGGGTTGTCGTTGGCTTCTCTTGAAAGAATTTGGTCCAGTGGTGGATACTCTAACTTAACATCTGATGTAGCGTTAGCGTTTGAAGCTGTGTTTAAATTCACGGATTTCAGTTCTGGTTCTTTTCTTTCAAACACTCTGAACTATATTTTTATGACAATATTGTTTGTCGTTCGTGAGTCAACATTTGATGTTGGTTCAATTGGAACATTAACGGCACCAGCTAAGATGGATTTGCTTCTCATTTCATATAGAATAAAAACCTTTTATATGTATGAAATGAACAATATACTCGACAAGGGTTGAATGTAAAGCTAACGAATGAAAATATTGTTGAATTCACTGAGACAGGTGCTGTGTATAAAGATGTAGAACTACTGAACAAAAGAGCTAAGGGAAGAAGCAGGAATATGAACAAAGGGTGGAAGCCTATAAAAATTTATGTCAATGATGGCTCAGGAGGTTCAAACATAAAGTATGCAGAAAGTTATAGAGTTTATGCTCTCAAGGGAGAGAAGCCTTCATTTAAGAACAGCTATTCTAACGCATATCCTCAAAAGCTAACGGAGGGAAGTGGATGATATGAATGACAGCAAAAATATTAACAGAAATGGCGACAGAGATGCATGGAATTTGTTTACCATCAGTCAGTTGAAGGTTAAACTTTTAAAACAATGTTGGTCGTTCCCATGGAATATTTTTGACTTTAATGGTATTAGTCATGATATGAATCTCAAGGTATGAACGAGGAGAGATGAGAGACTTATATGCTCCCAAATTTCTTCAAAAGGTAATGTTATACCTGACTGTTTCCAAATGAGTTCAATATCATAACGTGAGAAACCTTGAAAGATAACGAAGTCAGTTATGAGACGTTTTATGTTTAAAGCTAAAAACCTCCATGTTTGCATAAGTATTGCTACAGTTAAATGGTAATGTCTGACTTTAGTAATGATGTTAGCTAATGGTGAGTCAGGCTTTGAAACTAAACCTTTTCCGGCGAAGTCGTCACAAACCAATAAAGTGTTTGAAGGATATTTTTTGAAGGGGTATTTTGAAAGTTTTGATAGAATGTAGTTTGTAAGTCGTTTCATATCGTAAACTCCTGAGTATTGACGTAAGTGGTGTTTGTCAATAATTCTTTCCATCTCTTCTGAAGTCTTTTGCATTCCTGACTGTATAAATTCAACGATGGCATAATATTTCCTCTTACGTCGAACGTAACGTTGAAGAAATTCAATGAGTTCGCTATCTGGAACTTTAACGACAGATGCTTGAACTTTTGACATAAATGTTTTCGCTGTTGAGTCCATAGAGTCTGAAGTTGCTGATATAATGATTTGGTCATAATATGAGTCATTTCCTAAACGTTCTGTTATGAGTATATGACGAATTAAATTAAATGTCTTACCTGACCCATCTTTCCACAATAGAAATACACACCATTTGAACAGAACTCATAGTCCTTACTGAAAGGAAGAATGAGAGAAGAGTTAAGTTTGTCTGTAGTTTCATTCATGTCTTCATCTACGTCATGTATTAAATGCTTCATTTTATCTCCATTAAAAATGCAAGTCAGAAATATTCAGAACATAGCACCGAGTCTAACTGACAAGAGTATAAAGATATACTATGAACACGTTATGATGAAACCAACCAAAATTCAAGAAAGTCAGTATACTTATGAATATCCAAGACACTGGGTAGAGTATGTAGGAGGTGAGAAAGCTATTGAAATCAGACAGGTTCGAAGTATTCCAGCGAAGAACAATATTATTGAAGAACTTTAATGTTTTGAGGTATAATGATGAAACAAAGAAGCAAGATAGTTTTCCCATTGCTGTGTATGTGAACCTAGACACAGGAGATGACATGAAAGTTTTTAACACAAAGCTTCAAACGGTAGTGAGAGAACAACTACTGCGGAAGGGCATCCATTACCTTCAGAAGTTACCATAGCATATAATTTTGAAACAAACTCAATAGATTTTAAAGTCATCTCTGCAAAGAAGTCAGGTTTTACATTTAATGAAGCAGATGTATATTCGAATGAAAACTTCAAAGCTATTGCATGGTTAGATAATGACGATTGCTTTAAGAAAATATTTAAATTCAGTGACTCAACGATGTCAATAGATGACCTTCGTGGAATGTTACCATCGATGTTTACAGTAGAAGGTTCAGCAGGATTGCTTACAAGATTGTCAATTGGTGGTATTTGGTCTCGTGAGAACATTGTTATAAAATCCAGTATAAGTGAATTTGCTGAAGAATCTATATTATGTCTTTCAAACTACATGTATTCGCCACCGAAGCATTATAGTATAACAAACTTTGTCAGTAAGTTTAACATAAGACTTGTCGAACCTTCTTCAATGAAAGATGTTGTGCTACCTAAAGATGGAAAGGATGGACTCATTATTGAGATGATTTTAATAGCATATTAAATGAGCTTGTTCTTGAAGGTCATTCATGATGAAATAACTGTTGTAGAAGATGTTAGCAATTGTTCAGACATTTTGAAGCGAATAGATGAGATAAGAAAGAAGTTAGATAGACCGCAAAGCGGTGAGGACGAAGTCCATGAGAATGTTTATGTTTCATTGACTTTCTCCAGTAACGAGAACTTTTATGAGATAATATTGAAGAGAGATGATTTTAATATGGTGTAAATGGTAGCTTGGGCAGCTTTAGGCGCAATGGGAACAAAAGCATTAGCATTTGGAGCAAAAGCACTTGGAGCTTATGACGCAGTAAATAAAATGAGTGGAGGAAGGGTTTCGAAGACATTAGATGCAAATAAAGGAAAGATTGGAGGCTGGGTTGCAAAGAAGTTAAGATTAAATAAAATAGGGCTCATAAATAAAGCATCCAATTTGGTTGCGACTGAGTCGGAAAATGCTTTAGGAAAGGACGATGAGTTTTCAAAACATGCAAAAGACTTTAATGACCAGATGAAAGGTGAAACAATGCATTTAAATAGAGTCGATGGAACTCTTCCTCCACCAGTAGTTCTTCCGTATGGTCCCTATGGAATGTATGGAAACCCTTACGAAAGACCATTTGACCCATTGACTGGTGGAAGTAACTGGTATCATTACGGACGAAGAAGAAAGACAGTTAAGCTGGAGACAGACGTGAAGAAAGCAACTAAAAAGAAACCAAGGAAGAGAGTTATAAAGCAATGAATTCAAGTGGGTGAAAAAAGAGGTGAAAAAAGAGGTGAGATTTCACCACTTCACCTAAATTTATTTTTGTGCTATGTTTTCATACGTGTGAGGGTGGTGATATCATTAATTTTTAAGTTTATTTTTAAGTTTATTTTTTATTTTATTTTTATATAAATGACGAAAACTATTGAGATAACAAACTACAACGGTCATGAGTTCAAGAATTTGTTCTTCGTTCCTCGTGAAAATACATTCTATCAGATACGAGGGAGAAAGGGTAAAGTTAGTTTGAGCGTTTACGACAACAAACATAATGGGAGATATATAAAAGCAATAGATACAAATGGTAAACGTGTTTCATTAGCTTTGTCAAAACTTACAGGTATAAACTATGACAGTGATTTTGACCTATATGAAGAAGAAAGTGAGTCAGAAGATTATGAGCTGTTATGTGAAGCACAGCAATGGGAAGCGCTGCAATACTTTTGTAAATGAGAACATTAGTGGGAACGTTAGTGAGAACGTTTATTTTTTCATTAGTGAAGTCGTTAGCGAAAATGTTGGTGAGCTCGTTAGTGAAGTGGTTGGCGGCTTTGTAAATATTTAAGGTTAAGTGAGTGTTGTCGTTTTGTGTTGTAAAATATACGTTACTGGTTTTGTAAATATTTAAGGTTATATTGGGTAAGGTGGAACGCAGTGCCGCCGTACCCAAGATAACCATACTAACTTCGCAACATATACCATGTAAAACGCTTGTAAATAGTTATGTTAGAAAAGTGGTTAGAAAACGTGTTAGATCTAACATGCTAACATAAACATTATTTTTTCTATCTTAAGGAAATTTACGAACAAATCTAATGGCGAAACATTCACAAAAGGCACTTATAACGGTATTGAAGTCTTACGTAGAGACAAGGATGGTTACATTAATGCAACAAATATGTGTCAGCAGTTTAGGAAAGGAAACAATAAGAATTACCGAAAAAGTGACAAAACATCAAAAACAGGGAGGGGTCTCAATTTTTATTACTTATATTATTTTACAATATTTATATAAATACTCTTTATAATATATTTTACTATAAAATTATACCTCAAATTCAAATATTTAAAATATTATTTACATAATTATCTCAAAATTATATTTTTATATATTATTTTTCATATGTATAAATCATATAATCTATATCTATGCAAATCTCATCTAAAATTTTTTGAAACAAACCGCTACCATTCTATAATGGTCCATCTTAAATTCATCATAAATTCTGGTACATGTTAGTACCAGAGTCTTCAAATCTCAAACACTCTGGTACCAACATGTACCAGACGCGAGTTTCCAATGCCCTCGTACGATTTTCTATTAAGATCTTCTTGAATGAGAAGGTCTTCATAGAAACTCGTACGAGGGCTTCTCTTTTAAATACTCTGGTACCTGCTGGTATCGGAGTCGACTTTACAGCCCTTTCCCCAATTTTGAAGCTGGGGAAAGTTTTCAAGCAATGAAAGGGAAGCTCTCGCTATGAGGTGAAAATCTAGAATTTTTACCTCATAGCGAGTAATCCTTTGTTAATTGCTTGAAAACTTTCTTCAAATTATCAAAATTTCGAGGAAAGTTTCCTTGCTTCAAAGTAGAGATGGAGCCCTTTGAGCCACTGCATATAGGTCAGTGACTTAAAATACTCCATCTCTACTAGAAATCGCCAAAATTTGGGTCGCAATCTTTGAAATGCGACGCAAGTTTTGGCAATTTCGCGAGGGACTTGCTCCATTTGGTGCATAGATTCACACTCTATGCACCAGATGGAACAATTCTTTCGCTGACAGCGGGAAACTTTGTCTGAATAGTTTAACATTCAGACAAAGTTTTCCGCTGTCAGAGAGGGAATGGAAGGGTAAGAGGTATATATTCATAATGTATACCTCTTACTCTTCCATTCCCTCAAGAAAGTTCAAAAACTTGGGTGCAATCAGTTCTGATTGCACCCAAGTTTTTGAACTTTATATAAGGAATTGTTGGCTATGATGTACTGATTCATGATCAGTACATCATAGCCAACAATTCCTTCGCAAACAGTGGGAAACTTTGTCTGAATAGTTTAACATTCAGACAAAATTTCCCGCTGTCAGGGAGGGAATTAGAGGGTGGGAGATATATAGATAGACTATAAATCTCTCACCCTTTAATTCCCTCAAGAAAGTTCAAAAACTTGGTGCAATCAGAACTGATTGCACCCAAGTTTTTGAATTTTGTATAAGGAATTGTTGGCTATGATGTGGATAGCCGCTGCCAGACCAAATGAATTAACCGTTGTGAATAACGTTTCTGAATCTTTATTTAAAAAGATAAAATATCACGATTTTGGCTGCGTTAAAAATCAAAGAATTGATGTTTTTGTCAAAAATCTTTTAGAAGAAGTTGCACCCAATTACTTTTATCGTATTAAAAACGATTTACTTCAAACAGGTTTTATTCCTTCAATTAGAATTCGCGAGCCTCGATTGACAGATTATAAAACAAAATTGAAAAGAGAAGTTCAATCACGTTTATACCAAGTATTAAATTTTGTTCAGAATCAAGAAGCCAATTTGAATCCATTAAGATTTTTATTGGAAAATGCTGAAGAAAAACTTTCTCAAATAAATGAGAAGATACAAAATTCAATTACATATTTAAGATCGTTTGAAATTCCAAATGAATTGTTAGATACGTATATGTTAGAAATTAATGAATTTTGTTATAATTCTCCAGATTATATTTTAGAACATTTCGAAGAATTTTTAGATGATTTCAAAGAAAAGAATAATTTAATAGACTAAAAAATTTATTATTTTTATTTATTGTGAATTTTAAATTGTCACTTTTTAAGTGTTACCCCCTATTGAAAGTGTCACTTTTTTGAGTGTCACTTTTTCGGAAATTCTTATATACTCCTTATAACGGTATTGAAGTCTTACGTAGAGACAAGGATGGTTACATTAATGCAACAAATATGTGTCAGCAGTTTAGGAAAGACTTTAGAAAGTTGTTGGAAAATAAGTCCTGGGAAGAGTATTATAAGGCATTTTGTGAAGAATATAGCAACCGTCTGAATTCCGGCGGTTGCTTTTTATACAAAATTCATGCAGGAATTCCTGATGAAATCAAACAGGTTAGAGGAACGTATGTAGACCCAAGACTTATAAACTATATAGCAATGTGGGCTTCTCCAAAATATTGCATAGCAGTTGGAAAAATTATGGACTCCATAGACAAGAAAGTTCATGAGAAGTTAGATGAAGAAGAACTTGAAGATACAGTAGAGAATGCTAAACCTTTGTTTGAAGAAAAAGTTAGAAAAATGTGCGAAAAACAATTAGAACATGAACGTGAGTTATGTTATGGTTATAGAGATTCTCCATTCGAACTAGACCAATGGGAACAAGAAAATTTAAAGAGAGAATTTAGAGAATATGAACTCGCTAAGATAGCATTAGAAGCTGCAGAAAAGAAGTTAAAAGCTTGGGGTCGTTTTGTACAAAAATATTGTGAGTAAATGAACCATTTATTTTTGTCATAAAGACGCAACGTGGCGGGGCATAGCCCATGACCCAAAAATAAATTTTATCGTTAAGTGACTCAAAGAGTCCGGAGACAAAGTCTCATGGTTTCAGGTTATTCAATAATTAATTATTTTTGAAGAACTGAAGGTGTCACTACGTCACCATGTGTCACTCGGTTAATTAACTTCTCTGAAAAAATGAGACAACATGACATTTTGACAACAGTCCTGGAAATAAATTTTATCGTTAAGTGACTCAAAGAGTCCGGAGACAAAGTCTCATGTTTACGTTAATGGTTTCAGGTTATTCAATAATTAATTATTTTTGAAGAACTGAAGGTGTCACTACGTCACCATGTGTCACTCGGTTAATTAACTTCTCTGAAAAAATGAGACAACATGACATTTTGACAACAGTCCTGGAAATAAGATGCAGTCCAAAAATAAAGTTAGTTTTAAAATTATTTTTATTTTTTTATTCCTATATAAATGACAGCAACAAACAACAACAGTAACTTTATCATTTCTGATGAAAAATTTATTGATTCATTAGCCGAGGAATTAGTTGTGGCAGAAACTAAAACCCTCAACGAAAGAATTGGTGAAAATAAGATTGATTTACATAACTACCTCAAACACGATGGAGGAAGAGGAAGGAAAACTGGTATGGCTTTATTAGTAAATAAAATTTCAAATTTAACGATTATAGATGTTGATATCAATAAATCGTACAATGATGAACTTAAAGAAACAGTTAGAAAAGACATTTTATCAAAACTTTCGGATAAAGATGTTATCGTTAAAACCGCTTCAGGAGGTCTTCACATTTATTGCAACACTAATTTCTTCTATTCAACCTCGAACAGAATGATTAAATGTTATTCTTGCAATGATTATGATATTGATATCATGACTTCAATGGATGATTCAAAGCGTTCATTAGTGGTTATGGCTGATTCAAGAGTTCGCAAGAATGCAACAGAACCAATCAATACATACTCATTCATTCGTGGAAGTTACGATTCAACATTAACCAGAACAGTGAATGATATATTAAATGATTTGAATATTAAGGTAAGAGTTGAACAAAAGAGCGAAGAAATAAAGACTATCATGAATGAAAACAAAGATGAAAACATTGACGATAAGCTTGCCCAGAGCATAGTTGATGGCATCAGTGATTTTGAAGTACATAATGACGGTGGAAACATGAATTTAGAAAAAGAAGTTACATTATTCACACTGTTTCAAGCTATTAATTCATTACCTAATCATTTAATTAATGAAGCATACGATAACGTTTATAACTTCTGCAGCTTAACTGAAAATGCAAAAAGTAATTTTGAAAAAGCACGTAGTAGATATGCACATTTAATGACTTCTCCATTTTTTAGTGAAGATTCTAAAACTATACCAAAAGGAATATTATGATGAATATGTTTTACCTTTATTACGTAAGCCAAAAATAACATTTGATATAAAACTTGATGACTCGTTTTGATAACAGATATTAGACGCAAGGCTGAAAATCATCAGTATAAAAACAGTTCTGAAGTAATTGAGGATTTATCACGTGTAATCCGTTTTGTAGATTATGGAAACAAATACTTCATTCAGAAAGATTACAACATACACGACAAAATGAATCAAATATCATTCGTTCTTCAATCAAACATGAAAGAGTCACTCAAAATGATTAAATTATTTAAAGAAGAAGGTAAAACAATAACAGCATGGGACGTACTACTAAATCAATTATCCTCATTAACCGTTAAGGGTGTTTGCTTCAAATCTGATTCCCCAGATGTTTTCTCAACGTTTCAGGGTTATAAATACAACGTTCTCGAAAAACCAGATTACTCAAAAATTGAGATGTTTATGAATTTCATTAAAGAAGCCATTTGTGATAATAACGATGAAGTGTATAAATACCTTCTCGGCTGGATTGCATCAATGATTCAACATCCTGGAATCAAGAATGAAACAGCAATTATTTTGAAAGGACTTCAGGGAACAGGTAAAAACAGATTTACAGACATTATTTCTGCACTCCTCGCTGGTTATTCATGTAAAAACATTACTTAAAATGAAGTGAGCTAACGGGTAATTTCAATTCAGTAGTTGAGAATAAAATGTTTCTTGTACTTAATGAACTCAAGAATGTAGGTGAAGACAGACTTGCAAACTTCAACGCTTTGAAATCAATTATTACAGATAATGCGATTAGAATTAATGAAAAGAATCAACCCAGAAGAACAGCTCAGAATGTTGCCAATTTCATTTTCGTAACTAACAACGTTTACCCTGTCAAAATTGAAGTTGGAGACAGAAGATACGTAGTTTTAAGAGTTAATGGTAAATTTAAGGGTCAATTTGATTACTTCAAGAATTTAATGGATTCATGCACAAAGGAATTTTATGATAATTTACTAACATATTTTATCAATTACGACCTTTCATCATTTAATGTACGAATCATTCCGATGACTGAAGCCAAACAAGATTTAATAGAATTATCAACAAATCCTTTAGATGTATGGATAAATACACATTATGATGAATTGTGTGCGGGTATGACGTGTAAAAATGCTCTATTCTGCAAACCATCAGACATGAAAGACAAAAACTTTCAAATGAGCATTAAAGATAAATGTGATAAGAAACAGAGAAGAATAGATGGTAAACAAACATGGTGTTATGTTTTGAAAGAAGAAATGAAAGGATTATATAAACAGGTTGAACCAAACGATAATGAGGATTCATTTACTGACGATGAAATACCTGTAAATGATGCTTTATAAAGTATGATTTGAATTTATTTTTGCATTAATCCCGCTGTGTTGTCAAAATGTCATGTTGTCTCATTTTTTCAGAGAAGTTAATTAACCGAGTGACACATGGTGACGTAGTGACACCTTCAGTTATTCAAAAATGCTTCATAAGTGCCTTCCCCTTAATCCTGCCGTGTTGTCAAAATGTCATGTTGTCTCATTTTTTCAGAGAAGTTAATTAACCGAGTGACACATGGTGACGTAGTGACACCTTCAGTTCTTCAAAAATAATTAATTATTGAATAACCTGAAACCATTAACGTAAACATTATTTTTGGGTCATTTACACTCATTACGATGAAGTCATGACAAATCATTTTCGTAAATGTTGTCAAAATGTCATGTTGTCTCATTTTTTCAGAGAAGTTAATTAACCGAGTGACACATGGTGACGTAGTGACACCTTCAGTTCTTCAAAAATAATTAATTATTGAATAACCTGAAACCATTAACGTAAACATTATTTTTGGGTCATTTACACTCATTACGATGAAGTCATGACAAATCATTTTCGTAAATGTTGTCAAAATGTCATGTTGTCACAAACTTTAGAACGGCATAATTTAAATTTTTATTTTTATCATAAATGGATACCCCACAAGCTCAAAATTTACCACGAATCATAACAAGGGAGGAAACGATAAAAATGATGCGAGAACTTGCTAAAAATAACAAACCACTAAAACTGAGAAAATGTGGTTATGCAGTAATGATGGAAAGAGAGATGTTGTCAAAGAAAAATAAAAATTAAATTTGGATTGAGTTTAAAAATTCATCTTTATTAAATTCATCTCTTCCAATCAATTTATTTATTCTATTAAATTCTTTTATTTTTGCTTCACCCAGTTTAAGGATTGAACGGTAAGTTTCTAATTTTTCGATTATTTCCTTCTTCTCTTCATCGTTTTCAGTTCCATTAGTTTTATGGGCATCAGCCCCACCGCATTGGGGCTTCTTTTTGTAATAGCATATTTTTGATTTAATTCTGTTTAGTTTCTTTTTATATTCATCGTCAGGACTCTTGACTGCTTTGTTGTCACTCATTTCTTACGAAATAAAAAAAATTAAATATTATTTAAATATAATGGAGTAATAAAATAAATCGGAATTTCTATTAATTTATTGTCAACTTCAACTAATGCATTGCCGTTAATATATCTAACAAATTCAGCTATTGTGTCAAATCTTCGTCTTCTTTTTGTCATTGATTTATTAGTTTTTCCATAATCGAGATGAATCAAAACTTTATCCCCTTGTTTAAAATTCATGAGCCCCGAATTAATTTGTTCACGTTTAACATCATTTAACCTTTCCATTTGCTTTCTAATATATTCCCATTCTTTTGAAATATCATTTTTCATTTCCACTGGTTTCATGTTTATAGTTCTATGCCATGTATTATTGTAATAATATACTAACTGTTGTATGATGGAGTCATGATTTCCATCCCAGTATATCTGACCGTTAACCCCTAACGCATCTCTAAGAGTTCTCATTACCGCATCAACTATTTTATTATGAAACGTATATGGAGAGGATGAAAAGAAAAAATTAATTTGTGGGAAATAATGAGCCATAGCTGCCTGAAATCCTTTATCACCATCACCCCTGATATTATCTACTCTTTCATGATCTAGTAAGTATTGTATAGCTCTTCTTGTTTCCTGTTCTGTTTTCCCTTTCACTGGAATGCAATATAAATATCTAGTGTTAATGTTAATGGCAAATAAATAAGTAACGTTTCCTTTTGAATATTCCAGATGATCGATTTCGTATGAATATGGATATGGTGCAAATGAAGGGCGACTAAATTTTTCCTTTAATGGTTGAATTTTCGGGTCAATTGGTTTATTTAATATTTTGAAATCCTTTTTAAAATCTTTTTGCTTCTTTAATGTTTGAAATGGATATAATAAAGTGAATGATGAAGGATTAACTGAAGGAGGAGGCGGTACTGTCGTTGGAGGTTTTGGTGTTGCAAGTGGTTTAATTTTATCTGCTTTGATTTTGGATGATGAAGTTTTGGAATTCATTCCTCCCTTCATTAATTCTGGATGTATTCTATTCATTTGTTTTAAATATGCTGTATATAAAGGTTTGATATACTTTCCCGCTTCGAGTTTATGTTGAAGGATGAATTCCAAAAGTTGATCTTCATTTAAAAGTCGGGCTGAATATGGTTTAACTAATGAATCATAAATTAAAGCTTGTGCATCATTTATGGTCTGAAGAACCTGGGCGTTTTGTTCCTTTTGTTTTTGTTCCTTTGGCTTTTGCGGCTCAGGATTATATAATTTATATAATTCATCAATATCTTCTTCTGTTAATACTTTATTTTTGAAATCTTTCAACTGTTTAAGTTGTGATTTAATTTTTCCCTTTGTATATTCATTATTTTTAATTTTGTCTTTAATTTCAGAAATTATTTTATTATGATATTTCAAAATTTCATTTTTATAATACGGATAATAATAATCCATATCATCACCCGTTATATTGTTATCATGTTTTTGGAGATATGATTTTAATTCATAATAATTAAGAAAATTTTGATTAAGTACTAAATCATCAATTAAAATTTTTAAATCTGTGTTATCCATTTATATAAAAATAAAATAAATGTTTAAGGGTGCCCACCTCTTTGAATCATAGTATCAAAACCATTATTTACATATTGAATCCCATCATTAACGGTTCCTTCTTCTGAAAGTGTTTCATCTATTTCGCCATCTAATAAATTTTGTGTTGATTCTGAGACATAATTTTTATATCTTTCTTCATGAGATTTCTGAACTGCTGATTCTGAAGCTGGGATATTCATTAAACCCTCTACTTCATTTTCATTATATTTTTCAACTTCTCTTAATTCCTTAATTTTTTCATTTATTTCATCTCTTATTTTTTCCAGTTTTTCAATTTCATTGTATTCATCATCATCTTTAATTCGTTCTTCATAATATTCAGGGAAAACATCAGGTTCTTTAGGTTTTTCTTCTTCAGATGTGGGATATAAGAAATTTATAACATCATCTTTATTCATTTTTCCATCATAATCTAAATTATTTAATAACTCGGCAAATTTTTGACAATTTCTTAAATAATATTTACTAACTTCATAACACATCTCATCTAATATATCCTTTATTTCCTCGTTTGTGAATCCTAATTTTTTAACGTTGTTAGTTTTGACGCTCATTTCATACGAATTAAAAATAAATTATTCAAAAATGTAAGACATAATTTTTAAAGTTTATTTTTTATTTCATTATGGTAGTGAATCTTTTATTCATGAAAATAATTATTTCTAATTTCTTTTACTCTCTCGTATATACTAGATTTAAAGAATTCAGAACATTTCCCATAATCTCCTAAATGTTTTCTTATCCCTAACGTGTGCCAGTTATTATATGAAACTGAATAAACTTTATCTTTATCTTTACACCTTTCATCACTTCCATATATTTATATCTCAGTTTTGATTTAGCATTTTCATATTCATTAGCGTTTAATAATTCACAGTCTTCCTTTTTAAATTGATGTTTAAGATATTCAGGATTTAATACTCTACGTTTATATGCTCCTAACTTAGTTCTAAAGGTTTTTCTACAAAATTTAGGAATTCCATCCTCTTTAATGTCATCAATGATTTCCATTTCATTATTTTCAATTTCTTCTTCTCGTTTATGAGGTCTTTGATTATGACTCCATTGATTCCATGAAATTAAATATCTTTATCATTATATTTATACCTCATTAGCTTATTTTGGCTTTCATATTCATTTAATAATTCACAATCTTCATTTTTAAATTGAAGTTTAATCCATTCAGGATTTAAACAATGTTTAATTAATCGCGGAATATCTGACATCATCTATATATAGCTTCTTTTATAAAAGATAAAAAAATAAATTATTTTAAAATTAATGTTAATTTTTTAAAATGTGTTTAGTATATAATATTTATTACTAATTTATTTAATAATGTCGCGCTTTCTTACGAATTCATGACTTAAAAAACGTAAGAAAAAATTTTTATATCATCTATATATAGACGTAACAAAAAAAGTCACACAACCCTTCCTATCCTACTACTGTGATAACCAAAATCATGAAAATTAACAAAGCTTTTAGATTTATAAACGTAATGTCTCCCTATTGTTTTTCTGCTTCAATATTGAGTGGATCTCAATCAAAAATTTGAATAAAACTTTTTTCCATATTAAACTCTGATGCAAAAAGCGTAGGGGTCTCAATTTTCTGACGTTTACAATTTTTGATGGATGAGCAAGAGAATGACTATCAATAATGCGCTCTGTCGTCGCCTTCGATGCAATTGTAAAACTTATGGTAGAGCCCTAATTAACAAATAACAAAAATTCCTTAAAAAAATTATATAAAAATTATCGAATTTATTTTAAAACAGATATCACACCTCATCTCCAATACACATAGTAGCACATGTGAGTATGCGAAAAACAATCATGTGCTATTTGTCATATATCCAATATAAATTAAACGTTTCAAGGTTGCCCATGCAATTTTCAGTCCGAATAACAACAAAATTCTCGTATCCTATGCGCGTTTATTCGAAATTATAGTTCATTACCTCTTACTAAACGTTATTATCCCTTAATTTTATCAAAAATTTTTTAAATTAAGTTGATTTCAAGCTCAGAAGATTGCTAAGGGATTCTAAGGACCATATATGATCCATTTTTATCAGGAGCCCGAAGGATGAATTAATTTGGATTTTTATCCGAACAAAAAGTCTGAATTGCTTAAATTTGTTTCAACCTATATAACCCAATTATATTTTTAAATTTATTTGTTAAATAAAAAATTTAAGACTAGAATTTTGTGTCATAAAGCGTATGGGTAATCTGACACCCAAATTGAGAGAAACTCATAGAATTGATTGTATGTGCTAATTCAAAAAGTTGACTCAGCTCTACGCTTTTTGCACAGCAGTTTAGGAATTGCTAAAAAATATGTCATTTCATTTCATTTTCAATGTCATTAGTTCTAATGAGCGATTCGTTTCTTTTTAATATTAGTCAAAAAATTTTCTGACTTCATTTTTATTTTGATGGGGCATTTTCATGAGTTGTTCGACTTATGCAAGGATTATATTAGCATATATAAGAGGATTTATAAGCTAAATATCTTTGATGATGTCGAAATTAACAATTTTTATCAAGAAATCAAAAACAAATTAATTGCAACTAAAATTCAAACTCCCGATATTGTTCTTTCAAACGTTAATAGTGCAATGGAAAATAATAATTGTTATTACAAATCTTACAAAACGATCATTGATATGATTTGTAATGATTACGGTGTTAAATTTAGTCCATTCATCGATATAAAGGATATTCAGACCATGTCTGCAGACTTTAAAGCAATTCTTAATGCAATTATTAATGATGATATTGAAGCATTAAAACCATTCACAGAAACTGAAAATTTCAATGGAAATATTCTAATTAAAACTAAATTCTATCCATTAACAGAAAATGATGGATATACAATACTTGAATTATGTTGTTATCATGGATCAGTTAATTGCTTTAAGTTATTGAGAGCCAAATTTGACACAGAAATTTCAGAAACATCCTTTAACTTTTCATTTTTAGGAGGGAATCCAGAAATCATAAAAGAATGCTTGAAATTTCAAGAACCCGATGCTGGATGTATGGAATATGCAATAATTTCGCACAACATTGACTTTGTTACATATTTGATGAACGAGTATGAATTGAAGATTGATTTATACAACTGTATAGAATTCAATAATCTTGAAGCATATTTAGTTTATTTAGATCAAACAAATGATGTTAATTCATGCTTTGCTTCTACACCTTTATTTGGCATTACAGAATTAAATCAGTATTTGTTATCTCATGGTGCCGATATCAATTCAACAGACAGTTTTGGAGTATCAGCTCTTTATTATGCAGCATTGCACAATCGCAGTGATTATGTAGAATTTCTTGTAAATCATGGGGCAAATATGAATATACAAGATACCTGTGGCGTGACACCTCTTCAGTTAGCAATATTGGAAAGGCATTACAAAATCGCAACATTTCTGATATTACATGGCGCAGATGTCAATATACAAAATATTGACGGAGACACTGCACTCCACCTTGCAGTACGGTTTAAATTAAAAGACATTGTAGAACTTATTGTTTCACATGGCGCAGATCTAAATATCACAAATGAAAAAGGAGAAACCGCTCTTCAGTCGACATAGCAGAGCTTCTTGCTAGTGAAAATAAAGAAAAATAAATATTAAAGTTATACTTGAAATATTATTTAATAATAAACCTTTATAAATGATAATGTATTGATATTTTTCAAAAAGATGTATACCAGCAGGTATTAGAGTGAATTTTCATTATTATCAAGGAAAAGTTTCTTGAAATTGAAACTTTGTTTCATATTGTCATACCATTTGCCTTTTACTGAGTCTGTATTACTTATTCCTTTAAATAAGGCAATTCTCCATCTAAAATTTTTCAAATAAAAAAAATTTTGAGCAAAAATAACGAGGATGGCTGAAAACCCTGAATTTCAAGTTAAACCGGACATCGAAATCAACGGGGACGAAAGTCCAGATGAATCTAAAATCTCCTCTTCAGAGTCATCTAATAAACAAAAAAGCAGGCATAATTCAAAAAATAATTCATCGATACTCGAAGAAGAATCAACTGCGGACAATACCAATACTTCTGATTCCCCGCCAATACCACGAATTAAAGAAACAATACAAAATAAAATCATAAAACCGAATTCTCCGTTATATTCTTCAACCCGAAAGAGCCGTAATTTTTCATCAGAAAGTGGAAGATCATCTAATGCATCAGAATGCTCTTCGTCTTCTCGAAATTCAGTTCGAAAACAGAATGCTATGACTTCTCCTCCTCCAAAATCTTCTGAAGACTCTTCAACGAAAGAAGATAAGGTGGTGGCATACAAGCAACTCATTGAAAATCGTAAAAAGCCTCCTATTACTTTAGCAGCACCTGTACAACAAATGTTACATCGTTCATTTGTAAATGCTCTCAAGAATGAAGATTATGTTGAAGGTATGAGGATTAGTACAGCATTAAAGATCAATAGCGAGCTAATGGAGCAGGAATACGAGAGTCAACGGATTCAATCTCGAAATGATACATACAAATCACGTTTGGAGGCAGCTCAAAATAGGTTAAATGCTAAAAAGAGTGAGTGGAATAATATAATTCAGAGTTTTGAACAAAAACAAAAGCAAAAAAGAGAGAAATTAACTCAAAAACATGAAAAAGAAGAAGAGGAGTTCGAAAAACAATGGGGAGATGCCAATAATTTGAAAGATTTTAATAAACCTTCTCCTAGTTTAATTGGTATTAGGAGAATTCAAAAAGAACTTGCAATGACTGGAGAATTTGAAGATGCTTTGCAAGTAAAACAGATAGCCGATGGATTAAAGGAAAAAGAGATCCAAGATGCTGAACAAAGAGCACTTGTTGCAATGTTAATCGCTCATGATAAATTAGAAGAAAAGCATAAAAAAGAAATTTTATGTTTTGAAGAAAAACAGCGTCAAACAGAGCTATATATCAAAGGAGAACAGTATAATGAACTCCATCCGCTTGAAATGCTCATTAAACAGCTTCAACAACATTTAGATTCTTCGAAACCTCCTAATTTAAGGCCAACAAAGCCAAGATTTGTATCAACTGCAAGGACGAGATCAGCAGCATGCGAGAGTTTCACGATGCCTCCTAAAGATACAAAGACTACAATAGAAATGAACGAATATCGTTTTAATAATGAACCAGAAAGATTAGAGCTTAATGGATTTGATGTTAGAAATCTAATGAGAATGCCAAAGTCTACAATGAAAGCATGCATTAGAAGAAAATGATTTTATTCAAATCAGAAAATTTGTTTTGTTTATTTTTTTAAGATAAAAACTATGTTAATATGAAGATAAAAATATATCTATTATAGAATTATATTTAACTTAATATGCATTTTTGATTTTTGAATGAGACTTTTATTATGATGTGATATGTATGCTATATCATAAAACCGAAATGTCACAGATAAGTATGTGATATTGCATTTGACAATTTTAAAGAATCAAATTCATGATTATGATATAGCATATATATCGTGTTACTTTAAATTAATTTGCTTTTCAAAGGGTTAGAAGCATTCATATGAATGAATATTGTGTATTTATTTTGAAATAAAAATGAAGATCAAATTACAACATTTTTATTGGGCTCTCAAATATAAAATTATTATCAATATCATTTTAGAATAGATTTTTCTGTTATAAAAACAAATGTTGGGAAAAATCATTCAAAAACTAATTTTAGTTTTATATGGAGGAAATAAAGCTATCAGAGCTTAAAGAGATAAGTAAGGATTACATTAATATATTTATTTCCCTATATAGAATGAACTCATTCGATGAGAACGAAATTAAAGCAATTTACGAAATGATTAAATGCAAATTAATCGAAACAAATACCGTTTCGGCGACAGAGATCCTCACAGAGATAATATATGCATCAAAATACAATAATCAATACTTGAAAACATATTGGGTATTATTCAAAATGATTTTTGAAGAATATCAAATTAAATTCAAATTCGATTCTGATGTTTTTAAGTATTTTGTTATTCAAGAGTATAAAGTCAATGATCAAAATATTGATACAAGCAATGGATACTCATTAGATGTACATGAAAGAGATACTATTTATAGAGCAATTATGGAAGATGATATTGAATCATTTAAATCATTCACAACAAGAGATGAATTTGATATAAATCAAAAGCTTGAAAGTAAGCTATATCCGAAATCAAAGAATGGACTTTCATTTCTTGAATTGTGCTGTTATCATGGCTCGATTAATTGCTTTCGTTTTCTAAGATCTGAGTTCAAGTCAAAGATTACACCTGAGTCACTCCAGCTTTCATTTTTGGGCAAGAATGATGACATATTGAAGGAATGTTTGAATACAATTTTGCCAACTCAAAAATGCATGAAGTATGCAATAATTTCGCATAATGTTGAATTAGTATATTCCTTGGTAAAAGATTATAAATTAAATATTGCAGTAGAAGATTGTTGTAAGTATAATAATGTTGCAGCATTCTTTCTATATTTATGGAACCAAAACTATCCTGTTCCGATCTGGTTTGCATACTCCGTATATTTTAATATTGCAGGTCTTTGGGAGTATTTTGTTTCAGATGGTGCAGATGTCAATTATCCATATCAATATGGAATTACTGCTCTACATGAAGCTGTAAATAGTAATTGCTATAAATTAGCTGATTACCTTATTTCTCATGGAGCGGATGTTAATGCGAAAGACAACTATGGAAAGACTATTCTTCACGTGGCGGCATTTCAAAACGATGTTGAAAAAATACGATATTTAATTTCGAACGGAGCTAATGTTAATGCAACTGACAATAATAAAAGAACTCCACTTCATTATGCAGCTAAAAATTGTCGAAAAGAAGCATTTGAGTTCCTTATTTCGCATGGTGCTGATGTGAATGCAAAAGATGAATATGGATTAACCCCACTTCACGATGTATCAAGTGCTGGAAATGTGGATTATGCAAAAATACTTGTTTCAAGTGGAGCTGATGTAAATCAAAAAAATAGCGTAGGATGGACAGCAATGTATTATGCAGTAGTTAATCAACATATAAGAATTGCAAGACTTCTTGCTTCATACAAAGCAGATGTCAATACCCAAGACGTTCAAGGTAAATCTCTTCTTCATTGGGAAACAACCCATTTTAATAAAAAAGTTTTTGAAATTCTTATCAAGAACAGGGCTGATGTTAATGCAAGAGACAATGATGGATCATCTGTCCTTTGCTATGCAATACGTTCTAAATGTACTGAAATGGTCTCGTCTCTATTGTACAATGGAGCATATCCAAATGATCATATTAACGGGAAAACTGCTCTCCAATATACAATTGAAAATGGTTATATTGAAATGGCCAGAATGCTTGTTCATTATGGAGCAGATATTCCAGATAATTTTGACTTCGAAAGTATTGGTCTTGGTGATGCATTAATGAGTTGTTATATTTAATGTTATTTTCAACAATGAATGAGAATTAGTTCATTTTTGATAAAAGTAAACATTCTAATTTTTTAATAAAAAAGTGTCATCAAAAAAAGAGTGTACGTTTAAAAATGGACAAGCAACGACTTGATAAGATTCTTGAACTTCTTTGGGTATGCAAATTACCAAACTTAGAAGATACAAAGTATTTGCTTACCCTTGGGCAGCAAGTTCTTATTAAAGAACCAAATGTTTTAAAGTTACAATCACCAATTACATTATGCGGAGATATTCACGGACAATTTTACGACCTTCTTGAACTTTTCTCTGTTGGTGGTCATCCACCTGAACAAAATTTCTTATTCCTCGGAGATTATGTAGATAGAGGTTTTTATTCTACAGAAACATTCTTCCTACTACTGGCTCTTAAGGTTAGATATCCAACCAAAATGTTTTTAATCAGAGGAAATCACGAAAGCGAACAAGTTACAATGGACTACGGTTTTAAAGAAGAATGTAAAAGAAAATACACGGATGAAACTATCTATAACTTATGCCTAGAAGCGTTTAATGCGCTTCCACTTGCAGCAGTTATCGATGGTGATGTTTTTTGTGTTCATGGTGGTCTTAGCAAAGACCTCAAAACTGTCGATCAATTGAATGACATTGACCGAAATATGGAACCGCCTGAGTATGGCCTCTTTTCAGATATATTATGGTCCGATCCTGATGAGAAGATTAATGGATTCGAAGAGTCCCAAAGAGGAGCTGGCTACTTATTTGGTGGCGATGTTACAGCAGAATTTTTAAAGAATAATAACTTAAAATTCATGTGTAGAGCACATCAAGTTGCACAAGACGGATATTACAAATGGTTCAATGGCCTTTGCTACACAGTTTGGTCTGCGCCTAACTATTGTTATAGAGGCGGAAACCTGGCTACTGTATTCGAAATCACAAATGCGGACAAAACAAAGTTTAAGGTATTTAGAGAAGCTCCTGCATGTGCTAGAGGAAAGCAGCCAGATTCAATGTTGCCGCAATACTTTGTTTAATTTCTGTTATTTTGTTATTATAAGTCATTAATAAATGTTCTTGATAATAATATATTGAATTTCCTCAATAGCCCTTCAAATATGCTAACAATGTATCAAATGGCTTGTACTTACTATTATAAAAAATGATATTTATAAAATATGAATATATTACCTTTGAATCCTTTGATATTTTAGCTACCATTTCAATAGATATGGATATTTTATTGTAAATATTGATGCATATCAGAGTAACTACTCATATTCTTTGAAATCAAAAAATTATCTAGGTCAAATGGAAATTTAACCACACTCATTTTTTATATTGTCAGCTTATGATTTATATTTATATATCGTATTAGTCATAATGACCAAATAAGAATGCCAAAATTAGAAAGAACGCATAATTCCCAACTATTTCATATTCAAATGTGTTCCAGATACTAGATAATAGTCCTTTATTACCATATGCCAAAAAAAAATCGGCTTTGTAAACTCAAATGAAAGGGGAAAGTAAGCCGATTACGGACCCATCTGGCCGCTTCGAAAAGATTGATGTGGCGTTATCAGTCCATAACAATGTCATTTGCTTTAAATCATTTGACAGAGAAAATGGTCTAGAAGTTTCATGGTATGAAGTTGATTGCCAGAACTTGAACGATAAGCAGAAATTCGCTCTCGAGCAGCGCGCTCAAGTTGTGAAAGGATTCAAAAAAATAAATCTCCTCTCAGTTTTTGCTTATTGGTTTAATTCCGAAAGAACAATCTTTTATTTCATTACAGAATCAGTTAATTCTAAATCTGTCTTCGACCGAGTTAAACGAGACCAGCCATTAAGACCCCGTGCAATCGTTCGTTGGCTTGGCTCAGTTCTCCAAGCTTTAAATTTCTTACATACCCAGCAGACACCTTTTGCCCACAGCCGTATTGAATTATCTTCAATATTCATCAAGCAGAGTCGTCAAGTTCTCATTCCTCCATTACTTAATCCGGCATTGCTTCGTCCAACCTCGAATCAAATCAGAATTCGTTATACCACTCCTCCGGAAGCTTTGATTAATCAGGTATGCCCAGCTTCCGATATTTGGGGACTTGGCATTGCAGTTTTATATTCTACAACATCAGAACAACCATATTCAGAATGTACATCACCATATCAGTTTATACAGAAATTGCGTTCATTTACCCCTCCAGCTAGCCTTCAGAAAGTTCAGGATGTCTACTTAAAGAACTTCATCGAGCAATGTCTCAAGCCAACTGACCAGAGACCAACAGCGGCAGATCTTCTTAACCACCCGATTTTCCAGCAGAGTTACGAAAACCCATCGCAAGATCAGCCTTCAGATATTCAAGTAGAAATGCTTATAGAACAGAAGGCCACAGCTAATCCATTTAGCTCGGCTGGAGCAATTGGACAGATCAATTCTACAATTCCATTATCTCGTGGTGACAAAGTTACAACATCTACTCCTCACATACATAACATCAAATAATTATAATGTTTTATATGATAAATTTGTTTTGGATTTTTGAAATATCTCTATTACTTAATAAAAAATATGCTCTTTTCATCTTTACAAAAAATTATTTCTCATTTTCCCAAATTTTTTTCTCTAAAATTGGATTAATTCGTTCTGATTTTTTAATTCTTTATGTGATGCTTGGCTGAAAATACGATTCCCTTCTTTTTTACAAATTGTCAATTTGGGGGTTCACCAAAACCAATATGATTAAGTTATTCAGCATTTTGGATAAATATATGAGATAATTATGGATAATGGCAAAATTATTTTTCAAATCAAGATTTCATGGATCATGACTTTGTGAGGAACAGTCGTGTTATGTTGGCACTTGGGAAATCAACATTTGAAAAACTTTCGCAGTATAAAGTTCTTATTGTCGGATTATCTGCCGTTGGCTCTGAAATCATCAAAGATCTAGTCTTAATGAATGTTGGAACTATAGATGTATTCGATCAGCTATTAGTTACAGAAAAAGATGTAGGATCTAACTTTTTTGCACGTAAAATAGATATAGGAAAACAAAGAATTAATACAATTTTGCCAAGACTTCATGAACTTAATGAGAATTGTAGTATCAAGTCTTTTCCTAGGCTTCCTGAAATATCTGAATTACAAAATTATCATTCAGTTGTTATTACTTATCCGATTTCGTACAAAATACTATTAGAATACTCTGAATATTGCTATTCTCATAATATTATGTTTATATGCTCATCTTGCCTTGGTCCAACTGGTATTTTCTACGAATCTTTTACATCAAAATTTATTGTCACAAATCCTAAAGGAAAACACCCATTTAAACATGCAATTAAATCTATGTCATATTCCAAAAATAGTACTCTCTACCTTAGAGATGAAGAAGTTTTCCTTCAGTCTGGACAAAAAATTAGATTTGAAAACTGTGAAGCGTTGCCAGCTCTTAATGGGAAAGAAGTTACTCTAGAAGCTAACAAGAACAAAAATATCACTTCAAGATGCACAGGAATCAATCTCAAAGAAATTGGTCAGTGGGACCAATCAAAATCAGGCGGATTCATAACAGAAGTAATCAAACCTGTTGAAATATCTCATAAATCGTTCAAAGATTCATTAGATATTGATATTGGTGAAGATTCAATCCGAAAAATTTTTATTAACATCTGCCGATCATTTGATAATCAAGAGGAATCAATAACATACACAAATGAATACGATTCTTCAGAAAACAATTATAAAAATTTGCATATCGCATTTGAATACGAATATCCTCCAATCGCTGCAGCAATTGGTGCTGTTTCGGCACATCACGTGATAATGTACTGTACACATACCTATTTACCTCTGAAAAATCAGTGGTTTATCATCGACCAAAGAAGAATTTTGCCAAATAAAGTCCAACCACCGAAAAATGACAGATTTGACAGTGTCAGATTGACAATAGGTGATGACTCATTTAGCAGAATTCGTAAATCATGTATTCTTATGCTCGGTGCCGGTGCAATTGGCTGTGAATACGCGAGATGTCTAAGTTTACTTTCTCCTGGAAAAATTATAATTTTTGACAATGATAAAATTGAACCTTCCAATCTGACACGACAGTTCTTGTACAAGAAGTCGAGTGAAGGCCAGTACAAAGCTGCTGTTTGTGCAGATGCAATCAGAGAAAATAATGAAGAAATCGTTGTCGAAGTCAAAAATGAACTTTTCAACGAAAAAACTGCCAGAGAATTGAATTTGAAAGAGCTTGATGCAATTTTGTCTGGTGTTGATACTGTAAAAGGTCGGAAATTTGCTTCTACACTCTGCAGACTCCTCAACATTCCTTTCGTCAACTGTGGAAGTGAAGGAGCAAATGCAGATGGACAAATTATTTGGCCAAACAAAACAGGAATGTTTGAGGCGAATTACGGAGATAACAACGACGAAATAGTTTTGTCTTGTACATTGAGAAGTTATCCAACAAGTCCTATTCATTGTATACAGCTGTACAAACTACTTTTCGATGAAGAATTCCTCAAAATTCCAAATTTGTCTCTCAAAAAAGAAAATTTGGGAAATTCTGAAGAAAAAATTTACAATTTTGTCAAAGAAATTCCGAAATCATATAATGATTGCTGCTTGTGGGCAAGAGTTTTCTTTGAAAGAGAAAATGTTTGGAACATTTCAGATGGTTTCAAAGAAAATGCTGCTGTTTATGATCCAAACAACAATTTGCATCAAAAAATAATTCAAACTTTGTCAGTTATGAAAGCAAATCTTCATCAAATTCATTTTACAGATGAAGATGTCAAAATGTCACCTTTTAATGTACCTTTGAAGGTAGAATTACCGAAGGTTGAAAAGGAAATTCACTCAAACAAAGAGTGGCATGAAATGAGAATGAAAATTTCTGATAATTTAACTGTCAAACCGTTTGAATACGATAAAGATAATATGACAAATCTGACATTTATTTGGTCGATGTCAAATGTTCATGCAAAAGTCTACAGGCTTCAAGAGATATCTATGTTGGAAGCACTAAAAGTTTCTGGTAATGTTGCTGCAACAATTGCAACAACAGGAACTGTTGCAGGATCAATTTGTTCTGAGTTATTGATTGAAACATTTTCAGAAAGAATTTGTCAAATTTTTGATGAAAAGAAACGAATTCCAATGAATTTCTCTGTTGATCTAGAAACAGAACAAGAAATCTCATTCCATTCTTCTGTTCCTCAGATGAGATTGGCGAGAAAAGTCTATGTCAATCCTTGGGAGCCAGTTTTCATCGAAGATAATCCTGTTATTTTGGATTTGATGGATTCAATTGATGAAAAATATTCCACTGACTGTTTGAGTCTCAAATTGGAATATGATGGAAGTGATTATGTCTTCCTCGAAGAAGACATGGAATCTCCAATTAATGATGTAATTATAAAGAGATTAGGAATGCCAATTCTCGGACAAATTCCTCTCATTCCAATTTTGAATGAAAGAGCTGCAAAAACACCTTTATTTATTGTTAAAATTAAAAATTGTTAGATTGTTATTTAAAAATGAATGGTTTTTGAATTATTTTGAAGCAACTAAGGCGGATTTATTGATGCTAACATTTGTAAACTCTATTATAGAATATTCAATGAAATATTGATTGATAATAAAGATTCTTCGGGATAGTAGTTTTTATCAAATCTATCAGTTCAATGCTCAATCTTTACATTTTTCTCGACAATATTAAGGGCGCACTTATGCCCCTATGACATGGCTTTCAATTCAGGTGTTTAAGGTTAATTTTCAATGACGCTTCACGCCGGTTGTCAAAAATTTGAATTAAAGTCAGATGGGCGTAAGTGCAGCCTTAAAGGATAAACAGTTCCTTTTTGCATAATATTTGTCGTATTTATGATATTGATTGATCTTAGATGAAACTAATGAGATTATTCGATCAAAGATATATTGAAATTGGTTTGTCAAACTATAATAATTTATAATGAAAAATAGGTTTGATTTACATAAAGGGATAGATAATAAACAGTTTATAAAATTACATAACAAGGTTAGTATTAATATTCAAGTTAATATTAGGTGGTCTTGCGTAATATAATATGACATTATTTCCATGTTGTGGATTGAAATTGCCAATAAACGATGTAGCGTCATCTATTGACTTAAACTGGAGCATGTTATTCTCCTGAATATACTCAGCACCAGATATTTGTGCATAAGCCTGTAAATTGATTGCAGGACGTGCACAAACATATTTTGATGGTGCCCACATGTCAACGAATGTTTGTAAGTCAGGATCATCCTGTTGGTAATCGAACTCCTGGTAATCATGTTGTGACTTGATGTCATTTGATTCTGGATGAACATCACGACGTGAGGATAATTATACTGTCACTTTTTTACCGTTAAAAACCATTCCATTTATATTTGTCATTGCGAGTCTTGCATAGAAAGCATTTCTCATCTGAACATATGTCAATACTTCGTTCTGTTTTGTCATCACTTTGACTTTGAGAACAGCTCCGTACTGTTGGAAGATGTTTCTAGCGAAAGTTGCCTGATTTGCTGGTAATCCGGTAACTGTCAATGAATTTCCATAGGCAGGATCGAACTGTACTGGTCTAACAAAGTCAAATGATCTTGGGATCTCGTTGCAGGACTCTGGCTCAAAGTATGGAACTTCATTTGTTAATCCTTCTCTTAAAAGCTCGAATTCATCAAGAGCTCCTGGAACAGTGAAGTCGAAACTCTTTGAATTGTTGTACTGTATAACAATATTTGTATTCTTTGAGTATTGGACACGTAATTCAAAAGATGGAGCGTATCTGTTTGGAATGGAAAGGTTTGCGAGAACAAGAGCAGCTTGATCTACGTTTTCCATCTGTAAAAGAGCATATTTTCCTTTCTTTTCGAAGCAGATAATCTTTTGAACAACTCCAAAATGAGAGCATTCATCGTAAATGTCGTGAATTCCTAAGTAACAGCGTAAACGGATGACTTGTATGCAAATAACTTGCGATCTTACCATTTTCTTCTGAGAAGGTGTTGGAGAAACAATGGAAGGAATTGGAGAAATTGTAGCTGTTGCGCGGATTTCTGGAATGTAGTACTTTTTGTCACTAACAAATCTTTGAGCTTCTGCTGCAGTTGTGAATTGAACTAATCCTTGATTGCCAAAGAAGAAAGTTCTTTCAATTCTGTAATTCTTGAAGTATTTAGAAATTGTTGACCAATTTGTTCCTTTTTCTAAGTCAATGATGCTTACAAGTCTGTGATCATTGTTTTGTCCTGGAGGAAAGTTCCATGGCATAGCAAGGATGCGAGACATTGATTGCAATGAATTCGTACCGTAACACTCACAAAAATTGAATCACGTGAAAAGTTGCTCCAACTTGATGTATATAAGAAAAATTAATTGTAACGAAATATAAGATCTAGGAAATACTTAATCGAGATAATTTTTTTACTTTTGAATATGTCATACAAAATATTGAATGGGTTGTAGCCAAAATTGAAAAGAATGTTGGCTGATTTTCGGAGCAAAGATAACTAAAACGATGATGAGATTTTTGAATTAACCCCATTAATTCAAAATAGAAGATGCGAGTTATTATGTTTAAAGCTAAATACTCTAAAAAATTGCGATGATGAAATTTTTTGATTTGATTCCTTTGATTTCCAGATAAATTTTCCATTTATAAAATTGTCAAATAACAAAGCACATAATTCAATAAAGGCTCTTTGATTTCTAGATCTGACAAAGGATTTTTAATTTACCGTATCTTAATGAAAAATCAATATGTGTGTAATCATTTATAGCTACGGGCATTATAGTTTCATATATGTTTTTTAAGTTTTTGCAATTTGTAGAGAGAAATTTCGTATTTCGAATTCTGTGTTAAGAAAATCTTCCACTTAATGGTATAATCATTTAAAATAGGATTAAAATATATAAAAAATTTTATTAATTCGCGCTCAAGCTTCAATTGGAAGAATCTTTGCGGAAAGTTGTGTGTAATTAGCCTTTCTGCGGCGGCAAATAACAATGCAAAGGACAGTTACAACAATCATTACAAGAACGAATGCTGAAACTCCAATAATAATCCACATATTTCTAGAATTAAATGCTGGCTTCTTTCCAGCAAATCTAGACATGAATTGGAAGAAAGCATCAACTTGTTTGTTGGATGTCTCGATCTTAATTGATTCTCCAACGGTGTGAGCGTTAATAATATCAGAGCCAATGTTAATAACAGAGGCATTTATGTATCCACGGACAGCAAATCTTCCAGCTTCTGTACCGGCGTGGAAGAGAACTGGTTTAATTGGATGTCTGTTAACATTTTCGTAAGCAGCCATAAATTCTTTGACAAGTTTCGAATCCTTGTTGTAGAACCATGGTTCACTGGTCAAATGTTCAATAATGGCATCAATTCCGTGGACTCTCTTAAAAGATGCCATTTTCATTCTCATATAATCAAGATGTCTCTTGATATGTGTACGTGGCATGATGTGGTAAGTTGTATTTGCGATGTTTTCGCCTTGAACTAAGTCAATTCTTGCGATATTTTCTGATGTATAAATTTGAGTATCAGAAAAGTAAACAATTCCATGATGTAAAGCAAAAATGGAATCAATAAATTTCTGTGATGATTCCTTTGATAAGCATTTGAGTGTTTCTTGGTTCTTATGTGAATTAAAACTGAAATTCAACTGTCCTGTCTTTCCTGGATATTCCTGTTCGATTAATTTGTATTCTTCTGTTATAACATCCTCTGGTTTCTTCAATCCTTCCTTTGATGCTTCCAAAAGTAATGTAATTTTGCCATGATTTGGTAAAACATTGGCTGCATCACCAGATGTGTAGTTAACTACATAGTAATCGTAACCTTCTTGTTGTAACTTGGTTAATCCTCTAATGAAATACTCTTGTGGAGTGATTCTGCCGTTAATCATGTTCATTCCTGAATGTCCGCCCAACATGTTCTCAATTTTGATGGAGAAATACTGGCCATCGGACTTTTGCTGGTTTTCGTAATGACCTCTGAGTTCGAAACGAATAGATCCGGCAGTTCCTGATGCCATTTTGTCGGAATCAAAGAAATCGATGTTAACAATTGAATTTGCACGTAATCCATGGGTTGTATTCTCTGGGCCTGGAAGGAAATTCATTCCAACTAAGCCAATCTCTTCATCAGAAGTAAAAAGTAATTCTAAAGGTCCATGAACGAATTCGTCGCGTTTTTCTGCGATGAGAAGCATGAGTGCTGTAGCAAAGCCATCATCAGCACCTAATAATGTCTCTGTTGCTGTGAACCAATTTTCTCCATTGATTTCATTTACTTTAACGCGGTATGGAACATCTTCGGCAGATGCATGAAGAGCTACATCCATATGTCCTTGTACGCAAAGTGTGTCAATGTTTTCGTAGCCTTTAGTTGCTGGAATTCTTGCTAAAACATTTGGACCGTCATCGATTGTAATATCCTTTTTAGGAATTCCGACTTCTTCGAGCCATTTTACAGTGGCATCTGTAATTAAATCATGGTGACGAGATTGACGTGGGACTTGAGAATACGCAAAGAACCATTCCCAGTATCTTTGATATTGTTTTGGAACAGCACTCCAAAGATGGTTGTAAAAAGATACATTTAAGTTTGCTTTGACTGAATAAACAGCAATAGGAGCAAAGAAAAACATATGAAATAGTTTGATAAAACCAATAAAAGTGACAAAATGAAGATAAGGATAATCTTCTAATTTTGCTATAAATATGTAAAGATAAAACTTTGAGTCTGATCAGTTTTTTTGAGCGATAAATATGATTTAAAAATTGGTGCGTATATGTACTCAATTTTTCTGAAAATTTTGTATAAATTCGGATAAATAAATAAAAAATCAATTCAGATCATTTTGATACAATCAAAGAACTAAATCCGCTATGTAATATGCTATTCCTAAATAAGTCAAATACTTTAAACTAATGAACTTTGCCTATTTGATTTGCTTGAGAATTTCATGAAAATATAATTGGAATTTATCGAAACAACTAATAAGTAACTGTTCATAGATTGTATGAGTCATTAGCTAAATGATGGCTTTCGAATATGAAGTATGAATATGATTGAATTAAGACAGTATTTTATATAACACCCACACTTTTGATTTATGAATCTTCACCAAATTAGCATGGAGATAGATTTGTTTGTATTCGGTATTAGTATACAAATTATATACCTGAGAGCAGATTCGTACATATAGCTATAGGAAATCTTTTTAGATTACGAGACAGAAGCATCTAAGCAATCCCATAAATTGGAAGCCCTAAAACTCAGAAAAAATTTGCCATATTTTTTCTCATTGAAATTAAACATAAAATAGGGGGGAAAATATTAATATAAAATATATTCAAACATTTACGAAATCTGATATATCCATATAAGGATATAAATTTTCACAAAATAAAAAAATATAACTTTTAATTGTCGAGATCGTATATAGGCTTTGGTTGATCATCGACATCAACGATAATTTCATTATCTGCGTCTTCTTCTTTTTGTTCTTTAGTCCTAGAAATGAGATCTTTATGGTATTCTTCTGCAACAGTTCCTCTGATGCATTTGGAGAAGTAGAAGTAGTAAACAAGAAATGCAGCAATAAGGAGAACCAAAATAACAATAAGAAGTATAATAAAAACGGTAACTTTGTTGTATGGAGTTGTATTTACGTTATTGTATGTTGGAGCTGGAATTTCTGTTGAAGAATAATATACAAATGGAATTTGTGTCTTACTAAAATCATTTGTACGTCCATTTAAGATTGAATCGATATCTTCTATATAATAACCGCAAGAATCGTATAAAATACCAATATTTGACGTTTGTTCACTATTAAAAAGTGAATTTACGAAATAGAGAACTCCATATTGAGCACTTCCGAAATTTCCGGAAATTGAAGTAAAAACTGAGTCAGAAATCCTCCAAATACCAGATGTACATACAGCAGCGTCGGAGGTTGTGTTAATAAAGAGTAAATTGTTGACATTGGACGTTGTTGGAGTGCCAGATAAATATAAAATGTTAATTCCTCTGCATCTCAATGAATAGCAGTATGTAATCGTTATCTTTTGATCTACATCGCAATATGCAGTTGATCCGCGGTTAATAACTGTGTTATCCGTGAAATTATTTAAATTTAATGTTAATTCTTTTGCTTGAAGGTATAAAGCACCATCTGATCCTGGAAATTGACTAAATCCAGTTCTTTCTCCTGTTATTTTTTCTATGTTAATGTTCGTATTTGATAGAGCATTTAAAATTGAGCCGTAAAATGATGATGTTTGGAAGAAATAAGTAGATACTATGTATATACTATTATGGTTTGTAATGTACATTAATCCTGATGAAGCATTATTGTTTGTACAAAAACAATCATGAATAATGCATGATTGTAAATCAAAACTATCAGCGATACTGGTGATTTGGAATAATACTCCGGCTGATGCCCTGTTTATGTTCTGGAAAACGCTAGATATTACTGAATTACTACTATCTGCTAAATATTGCGAAGCTGTAAATGTTTGGCTAGTTAATGTAGTTGAATCATATATAACTGGTCCTAATGAAGAGCTAAAATGTGATTTTTCTATTTTAAAATGTCGTGTTTGATAAAGTATCGAAGAAAATTGGAATTTAAACATTGAATTCTGGATTTTTATATTCTGCTTGCCTGAGAACATCGGTGAGGAGCTACCAATCAAGCTTGAAAAGGAAAGAATTGTTCTATTCATTATGTTTTTAATTTTTTGTCAAATTTCAAAAATCTTGTTTGAAACTGGAAAGAATTATGTTCTGTCTGTTCATTAAATGTAATTAGATTCAAGAGTCTGTTATATTACTTGATCCTAATAGAAGAAACTCTCAATACTTAATAAAGAGATTAACTTCAAAGGATTTGGATATTTGAAACTTCCCAAAGCATCATTCATTCAATATCATACATTAAGGAATAAAAATAATATAAATTATGCTAAGAACTATAGATATTGTCCATTATAAAAAAAAATCGATTAAATTTCTTAAACAGTTTACAATAGCAAGCAAAATAATATATATCATGAGTATGGGTATACTAAAACTATCTTCTGAGTTGAGTAATTCTGAGAATATAAAAAATAATAAAATAATAATAAATAAAAGCAATTCTGTGCAGTAATTTTGTATAGCAACTAGCGAAGATGTATCTTTCTATGTTAAATTATGCAGATTCTTCATATGAATCTTCATTCGATATATTATCGATGATTTCATCATTTTCTGCAACCTTAGCAAACTCTACTTGTTCTGTAAGTAAGGTATTTCGTGTATAATCAGTTGCTTCCTTAAGAGCTTTTGATTGACCGCGCATAAAGATAAGAAGATTAGTAACATACAAGCCGAGTACTAAGAATGTAATGATAAATCCGTAGAGAGTCTTCTGAGCAATTGTTCCAATAATTGTCATTATCCAAAGAGCAATTTCAATAAAGAATGCAATCCAGAACACATTCGATTCGAAAACTTTTGGTACATATGGAGCTGATCTATTTGAAAATTGTAAGATTTCATCTGAGCTTGGATCGAAAAACCATTTAATTCCAATAAGTTCAAAGCCGATTTCATTCTTAACTAGAATAAATTCGATAACTTCGAGAATTAAAAAGAATATATAACTGATATCGTTAGAATATATTTGAATATGAGGACAAAAGTATACAATTATTGGTAAAATCTGTGTTATCAAATAGATAAATACTGGATATGATTGAACAATCGAAATTTCGCCGTCATCATGAAATCCGAGTTCTCGATTATTCACAATCATAATGACACCTTTTTATAATGAAATTTACTTTTTATAATTACACTTCAATCAGGTTTTTATCATTGAATACATTTATAAATCAACAATATATTATGGAAATTAAAAAAAATCTCAAAATTTATTCAAATGTCTTGATATATCATTGAAATTCTCGACATGATGACATAAATGCATGTTTAAGGGGGTAGATCCTGCAAGTATTCATTCAGGTCGGAAACTTTATTCATGATGTCATAACGCGGAACAAAAGCCCAAGCATTTCGCACAGTAAATTAATAATTTTTACAGATATTTAAATTTTTTCGTTAAAATCTGGAATAATTACATAGAATTTAAACAAACATTTATTTAGATAATCGGACAGGAAGTTTTGATTTTTGCTTGGTGGCTCCTTTTTTCTTTAAGAAGTTTTGGAATTTAGCGGCAAGCTCTTCATTCGAAGCTGGCTGTTTCAAAGGTACTTCATCAGTAGAATTAGGTTCGAAAGTGAAATCTGGACCGGAATCGGTAACTCCCAATGTAGAATTTTTACCGATTGTTGAATTTGGATCATCTTGTTCTGATTCTCCAAATGTAAAGTTAGGGGAATCCGATGAATCTAATTTTTCAATGGTCATTGATAAATCAGTAGACCGAAGGTCCTGGGATACATCTAATGGCATTTCATTATCAAAAATTGATACTTCGAGTGGTAAATCAAAAACTCGATCAGCAATAGCGAGTTTTACCTTTTCTAGATCGGTAATTAGGCATTGTCTAGCTCTGATATCTGATTCTGTAATAATTTTAGTTTGAATCCTTTCAGCTAATGCAAGAAGAGCCTGTATTTCAGCTCTCTCCATTTTTTAAACGTACACTTTATAAATTTTTGTAAATTGTCAAATTAATTTTTTTGACAATGTAAAAGGAAGTGTTGAAAGTTGAATCTGGAATTAGAAGTTGAGAAACTCCACCACTTTTGTTTTTACATTTGCATCAAATTTGACGTAAAGTATAAAGATTTCTTGGAAAATCAAATTTGAAATCATTAAAAGTAATCTTTTGAAAAATTCTGAGATTATTGAAAAAAAAATTTCATCTATGCTTCCTGGTTATAGATTGCCCAGTATTTATTCATATAAGTATGAAAATGTTGACGTCCCATATAGATCTGAAAGACTCAAGATTTCCGATTCCGAAATGAAGCAAATCAAAAAAATCAAGGCATCTCAAACCAACCTTGAAAGTTATCCGCAGCCTGAATTACCTGTTAAATGCATTATTGATACTGATATAGGAACAGATATTGATGATGCAATGGCAATACTCTACGGTTTGCATTTAGAGAATCTTGAAATACTAGGAATCACAACCAACTATGGTCCAGCAGATTTAAGAGCAGCAATTGTTAGAAAGATTCAAGATGCCTATCTGAAATGTCACCCAGAAAAGAAAGTTTTCCCAATAGTTGCAGGAGCAAGTTGTCCTCTTGGATCTCACAGAGATTTGTTCTTAGCACAGAATGAAGGTCTTCCATTCATGAAAGGAATGATCGCTGAATGCATTAGCCTCGATCATATGAAATCACGAGTTCAAAGTGATGCTGCAGACTTTATGATACAAACTTGCAATCAGTATCCAAATTAAGTTGTCATTATTTCGATTGGAATTCCAACTAATATTGGATTAGCAATAATAAGGCATGAATCATTTGCGAAAAATGTTAAGGAGATAGTTATGATGGGTGGTGGAAGCTTTGTCACGAAAGATCAAAATGAAGACACACCTTTCCCTTTACCAGAAAAGGATAAAATTTCAGAATTTTTGACGAATGGAAAATTGATTCATTTGTATCCCAATCATAATGTTTCCGGAGACTCTCTTGCAACAAAGATAATATTTGACTCCAATATTAGAATTAGACTAATTTGTCATAGCGTTACATGCAATTATTTCGTCAAAGGAGCTCCAATTGATTTTCTCAAAGAAAAAGCAAAAAAAGAAGAAAATATTGAAACAGATCCAGCAACTGTTGTTGGCCTCCTTATGGTTGAATGGTTCAAGGTAAGGCATAGTGATGTTGGACAATGCCCTCATGATCCATTAACAATCCATGAAGCTGTTTTCGGAGGCGAAAAAAGTCCTTTGAAATATGTAAGAGGAAATTTCGTTTTCCATGAATGGGCTGCTTATTCAACATTCATTCCGAACAATGATGGCCCTCATTTTATGGCTGTTGAAACTATTCCAAACAATTCCTTTTTGAAACAACTTGGAGATTCTCTAATGATTGAAGATTATCATAATTAACAAATATTGATGTTTTTGATATTAAAACTAAGTTGTGTTGCGCTTTATAAATCTTTTGAGTTTTGAGTTTTGCTCAAAATAATCTGACTCAAAAAAAGAGTTTTTTTTATATGAAATTTTTTGATCAAATAGAAGTCGACAATACCGCAAAGAAAAAACGCAATTGGTATTACACAATCAATTCGAGCTATTTAGACTATTTTATTACTATTTCAACCGGTATTTTATTGATTTTGCTCAATATTTTGGATGAAATTCCGTTTTATTATGGAGCTATCGGTAAAATAGGTCCAAAAATCCAAAGAAACATTACCATAAAAACATGGTGGTATAGATGTCCGCATGTTCATATGAAAAAAGAATTTTATCAAAATGATCCTCAAGTAGTGAACTATGCATTAATTTCAGAGAAAACATATACGCAAAGAGCAGAAGTTCCAGCGAAATACGTTACTAAAAGTATGATATATATAACATTATATAATGACGTATTCGTCTCCTCAAGTCAAATCTCAGACGAAACTCTTAGTTTCAAGTTAAATAATCAAGATAATGGCGATCATACTATGATGCAGACATCAGGAGAAATTGATGAGTTAGTTTTTTATAGACAAGTTTTCTGGATGTATGGCCATAATATCCATGATTTCCTTTGTGCAATGATGTATGTGCCGCAAGATTTGGTGGAAAGAGGCTTCAAAGTCAATTCTCCACCTTTACATCATCAAAATACCCAAAGACTCCTAGTATTTTTAGGATATAACGTTACATTTGTAGATGTATCAAAACAAAAATTTGTTCATACCCTCTGGCTTATTAATAATTTTGAATACGCTCACGGATATACTGCAGGAGGCCTTGACAGGCTAAGAAAGCTGATAAAAACAAAAGTTGACTTTAATCTAATTAAGCCTACAAGGTTTGTGATCAGTGACAGGCCAAAGGGAAGTGGAAGAAATTTTGATGACATTAATAAGCTTTATGAAGCCATAAGTAGCGGTACAAAGATTGATGAAGGCTGCAAATGGGAGATAGACGATACTAAATTCTCAAGCCCTGTAGAAACGATTGTAAAATTTTGGCAATCAATAAAGGTTCTTGTTGCACCATGCGGATCTGGTATATATAACTCCATATTCATGCATGATAAGTGTGGAATGTGTTTAATGTTCACAACTCAAGTTGATGAGCCAAATCTACAACTTTGTGCCAATCTAAGGTTTTTCTTAATTGGGGTTATCCATCCTAAGACTCCACATAGCAGCCAAGGTGTTTTTCCGGTAAATGTTTCGGCAATGGTAAAATACACTCAAAGAGTAGTTGATGCTGTGAATGCAGGCCATTGGACAACAATGGAAGATGTTGTTGTTCATTTCCCAGTACCTGAGTACTTAAATTCTCCTCCCAATGAATTTCGTTGATTTGATTTTTTGAATTTTGTTTGTTTATTAATAATATTAAATAATTACTTTCTATGTATGCTTTAAATGTTAAAGGATTTTGAAAACTTAAACTTCAATTCGAATGAAAAACAATAGATGAGGAGGAAATGGTAAAAACAATAGACATTATGAAGTTTGCAGCGAATACAGGATACACACTTAATACAATATGGTGTTTGTTTATAACAAATTAAAAATACAGAATTTGAGCATGAATTTTGGTGCGTCTATTCAATAATCCAATATTTCGAAGGTTTTATGTTTGAAATTTTTCCAAAATTTTTTCATTTTTTAAAAAATGAGGAATCTTTTCTTGATTTTGCAAATCAAAATTAAAATTTCGAAATTTTTTTGGAGGTTGGAAACTTTGAAAATGCATTTTCTATACAAATAATAGATTTTATGCAATTTTAAATCAGTAACTTATATTTAAAATACACAGTATTGAAAATTACATTGATGTAATAAATTTTTTTTTGATATTTTAATCGATATAATAATCAATAGTAAATTCTTCAAATAAATCCTTGAATAAATAGTATTAAAACAAGTTAAAACAATAAATTTGGGTAGAGATTAAAATAAAATTTGGTAAATTTAGATTTATATTTTGAATAATAATAAAAAAATATTGTAAGTAATCAAACGACTTTCTTTATTAAAAAGAAGACTTACTGCTGAGCCTCGTTCTTCTTGGAGATCTTCAGCTTGCCGAGGAACTTGGAGCGTTCTTCCTTTGTCTGGAAGCGGCCGTGTCCGAACTTGGAAGCTGTATCGATCCACTTGAGGTTGATCTCTTCTGTAGCGATACGGCGTGTGTTGATGTTGATTGTCTTGCGGAGTGTGATGGCGCGCTTGACTGTGCCGACAACGGAGCCCTTGATCATGAGGAAGTCATCCTTGACAAGGCCGTAGTGTGGGAAGCCACCCATTGGGTTGATTGACTTCTTTGTGAGATCGAAGGATGTTGAACCACCCTCGTTGATCTTGCCCTCAACTTCGGCAGCACCGATTCTGTAGATGCGCTTGTTCATCTCTGTACGGTGGTGGCAACCGCGCTGGCCGTAACGAGCGACTGACCAAAGAACACGAGCTGGGTTCCATGGGCCGATGCAAGCAACTTTCCTGCGGCCACGGTGGGTCTTCTTCTGAAGACGCTTTGTGCCGTAACGGTGGATAACACCTTCCCAACCGAAACCTTTGCCAACACCGATTGTGTCGATCTGTTCGCCCTCTGTGAAGACATCGGCGACCTTGATCTCCTTTTCGAGGATGGACTTGGCATAGTTGAGCTTAGCAGCAACATCGCCACCGTTGATCTGGATTTCGATCATGTGAGCCTTCTTCTGGCCAAGGTGGTTGCCCTTGAGGACCTTCTTGGCGCCCTGCTCGTTGGCATCAACACCGCGTGTTGTTGTCTTGGCGGACTGTGTGTGAGCGATGACACGGATGACTGTAGCCTCCTTCTGGAGTTCTTCGAGTTGCTTCTCACGCTTTTCAGCGGCCTTGCCGTTGGAAAGGCAGGAGAAAGCCTTGCGAGCCTTGGACTGGTACCAGTTCTTGTAGTAGTTACGCTTGACTTCTTCGTTGACATAGGAAGCCCAAACTGTTGTGACTGGCTTGAGGCCTTCAATTGTTGGCTTGTAACCGATGATACCAACAACGAACATTGGTGGTGTTTCGAGGATTGTGACTGGTTCGCAAGCTTCCTTCTTGTGGAGACGGGAGTTTGGACGGACAACATCACGGAGAACGTGTGTCATACCAGCCTTGTAACCGATGAAAGCGCAAAGATGTGGCTTCTGGGAGGCATCATCCTTTGGCCAGCTGCGTACGCGGCCACGGACGGCATGGGAGCGGCCACGTGGGAGGAAACCGAGGGAACCACGGCGTGGAGCATTGAACTTGCGGTGAGACATAGCAAGAAAAGGCCGAGTCACTTTTTCTCAGACCAATCAATTCGGTCAATTTGTGTTATTTCTTTGTATTCTAACATACCTTATTATAATATGATCGTTTTTCGTCTTATTGGCCTGAATTGTTCTTTTTCATTCATTTTTTTGACATTTTCACTTTACTTGACAAAAAAATTATTTTTCGTATGATTTGTATTTTTCTTTCTCACATCAAATCATTCGAAAGTGAAGATGATTTACGATTGAAATGCACACTTTGCCAGAAAGTCGTTGCTTATCATCAAACTAATTTGAATCAAATCCATCCGTTTGATAATTCATTTTGTAATAAAGATCCCAAAAATAAATATTGCAAATTTATTATGGGTGTATCAGAACAATACCTTCAATTGACTAATCCAATACAGAAAAACGAATATTGCACTCGTTCTTCATTATGTCCGAAAAATTTAAGTGAAGATTTAAGTGGATCTCGCTGTGAATCATGCGTCTTTTTAGCAAATCACTTAAATCATGTACCAAAAGAGAATCAGACTACTGCTTTTAGCTCATTTTGCCTGACGAGTCGTCCTGCGACCACGTTCTTATGTGGTGATATAGAGGATGATGGTTTAGACTATTTTCTCCGTGATTTAGAAAAATATAAGGAACCAGAACAAGTTTGTGTAAAACAACACTTTTGCAAACGTAAGAAACATCAAATACCAAACGAAACAAATACCACTACAGAAACTAACCAAACAGAAGAAGCAAAACAGGAACTTTAAATTTCGTATAGAAATATCCCTGCTATACACTAGCGTAACATATCAGAGAAGCTCATACATACAATATATTAGTGATTCAAACTATTTCAAATCAATTTGTTTTTTATTTCATAAATGTATTTTCTATTTCTTTTTCACTGAGTTATTTTTTATTTGTCCTATTTGTATGTTAAACAATTTGCGCATAACTTCCTATTAATTTAGTTTTTTTGGAAATTGATATTAGCTCCTTAACTTCTCAATCGCTGCCAGTGATAGATTAGCAGATGTACATCACATAAATGCTATTGATACTATCCATCTTTGCTTTTACTCCCATCATTATTTCATTTCTGATTCCTTGATTAAAACAAAATTGAAGATCTGGTCGATCATAGTTTAACTATTATATCATGAACCCTATTTCGAGCCGCTTTGAAAACAACCTTTTATGAAATCAGAAATTTACAAAATTTCAAATTCAATATTGAAACAAACACATTCAAAATATGAATCTAGTTATGTTTTGCCAAATTGTAAATAGAAACTTTCTATCGTTCAAAACATTATGAAATCACGGGCTCGAGCAAAAACCCTTAAACTTGCTCTAATTGGAACACAAAGAGTTGGCAAAACATCTCTTTTAACGAAATTTCACTTCGGAAATTTCGAAAAGAACACGATTGCAACAGTAGGTGCTTCATTTATCTTACATACATTTAAAATCAATGGAAATGATGTTTCATTCCAAATTTGGGATACAGCAGGGCAAGAAAGATATCGTAGTTTAGCTCCAATATACTATCGAGATGCTTTATGTGCGATCGCTGTTTTTGATTTGACAATTCCTCAAACATTCGAAGAAATGAAAATATATGTCGAACAATTCAAGCAACATTGTTCCGATTATTACCATATTGCGATTGTAGGAAACAAATTGGATTTGGTTCCTCAAGCAGGAAGTGTAGATGTACAACAAATTGAGAGATGGACTAAAAATGAAGGATTTTCGTTCCATAGAACTTCTGCATCTACCGGAGAAGGTGTTAATGAAACATTTCAACACATCGCAGAGACTGTAGCAAACAGAATGTCAGCACAAGCTGTTAATGAATCCATAGATATTGAGGAATCTAACGAAAAGAAAGGATGCTGTTAATTTACAAATATTTTACTTTATTTGTTTACTGTTTTTATATATTATATGATCCTATGTGAAGTTAATTCACATGTATAAACTCTTCAAAGTTATTTCACTTTAAATAACTAAATAATGAATTTTATATTTATCTAAAAAATTTATGTATCATCCTTATTGCTATTTTATAACATAGAATGTGTGCGTTCAACAGATTGAACAAAATCCTATCGAAATTAAAATTTATAATTTATTTCGTTTGATTATTATGCTTTCTTAATATATTATACAAAGCAATCAATAAGCAATAAGATACTTCATTGATAGTCGTCAATTTGGGAGTAGAATAAATTCATCATTGAAAGATATCTAATAAATCAATTACAAGACTAAGATTTAACTCACCATTATCGGAGTTAATAGTATAGCAACAACAGAATTTCATGTATATCAAATGGGCATTGATGTCAATGCAAAATTGCTACTATTGATATGTATAGTACATTATGAGGGAATTGACACATCAAATAATCAAAAATATGGTTCCATCCACATTTGTATCTTATAAATTTCAGAATTCAAAGAAATGAAATCATTTAAGATAAAAAGTGACAAAACGATGGATCCAAATTGCGGAGTTAAGACTTGGTATTTAAAGCCAACCTTTTATTTCCAGATACTTTGGGCCGTATTCAGCTTTGTAATTATTATTTATAATATTGTCTTATTAAGCAAGACAACTGATGGATTTTTCAATCGTGCTGTCTCATCAGGACCAAGTACAATTGCAGTATTCATTCTCATTTTCGTCATATTATCAGTTGTAGGCAATTGCCTTTCAATTTTCAGACTTTTCAGAAAATACAAGAAACTCATCCTTTACGGATCATGCGTTACATCAGCTTTCACAATGATCCTTGCTATTATTTACGCTTCAGTATATGGCAACCAAAGTTATGAGAAAGATACAGCTGATAAAGAAATTATTAGATACATGTACAAGTATCCAAATAATCCTGAAACAATCAATTTCAAGAAGCATATTACAGGCAAGGAAGTTGATGCGATCTACAATTACAATGATGCCAGATTAACTCACGCCGGAAAGATACTTCTTGGACTTTTGATTACATGGTTCTTACAACAATGCTGCTTACTCTTTATCTTCATTCAAGATGATGAATACGCCGAAGTTGGAAATTCTCAACCTCTTACTGCTAATGATGGCCTTGCAGAAACTTACAGTAAGTAAAACCGAGTAAATATACGTGATTTAACCACTTTTATTTGAAATAATTTTTAAATTTTTTTAAAATTATTTTCAATTTTCTGAGCAAAACCAAGCTATTTCCCTATATTTAAGTCTATCGTTAATATAATAATGATAGTTGAACTAACTGAATAGAAAAGAAATTTCCTATCCAAAAATTATTTGTGTTATCATGATGTACAACTGCAAAATCAATATCAAATACCGATTTTTATTCATATGTTTAGATTATTTTGCCTCATTCTGAGTCCATAATTCTGAAATGATCTGGTAATTCACAGAATTGGGTTTGATTTTGATTTTAAAACACAATTATAAGGAAAATCAAACATTAAAATTTCCACCCTAAAATTTTTAGAGGGCAAAAAAATCTTGTCACAAAAAAAATTTCTTGAATCTAAAAAAAAAATTTTTTTAAATGACTGAAACAGAGGTAAAACCAACAGAGCCTGTGCAAGAAGGTCAAGCAAAACAACCGCAAAACAATCAGAAGCAACAAAAAGGCCAGCAGAAGCAGCAAAAAGAACAAAAAGAGCAAGGCCAACAAAATCAGCAAAAAGGCCAACAAAAGCAGCAAAAAGAGCAAGGCCAGCAAAATCAGCAAAAAGGTCAACAGAAACAGCAAAATCAGAAAGATCAAAACAAGAAACAGCAAAAACAACAAAATCCTGATCAACAACAAAAACAAAAGCCTCAGAATCAAAAGCAACAACAAAATTCTAAGCAAGCCAATCAACAGCAAGGAAAAGCATCCGATAGTCAACCAAAAGAAGCCGAAATTGTTGTTCAAAAAGATAAAACAGCCATTGAGCAACTTTTCCCACATATTCCATGCGTAGCACCCATATCAAGCCAAGAAATACTCAGTATTGCCGAAAAAGCCAATCCAAACATGCAAGTTCATCCCTCATTTATCAAATTCATTTTAACAACCTGCTACGACTTAACCATTGATGAAAACGAGAAATGCCGCAAATTCCTCAAGACAATCAGCGAGATGGTCGATGATTTACCAGTAGAACCCAGAATAAATCAAAGTATCCTTGATATCATAAAATTCTCGATGAAAATCCTTACACAGATCCGCGTGACCACACCCGGCATTTCCAACTGCGTTCGCTTCATCAAATCCCAACTTACTCTCTTATCCATCCAAGATGGAGCCAAAAAGTTCAAAGAAGACCTTCTCGACGTTATCGAGGCCTTCTCCGCAGAGCGTATCGACGAATCCGCAAACAAGCTCAGCAAGATCATCGGAGAAAACATCTCAAACGATGATATAATTCTGACTTACGGTTATTCGCCGATTATTTTCAATGCTTTCAAAACCGCCAGGGAACTTCAGAAATCATTTAAGGTTATTATACTTGATAACAGTCCCATTTCTAAGAGTCGTTCTATGATTGAAGAAGTTGATGGCCTTGATGTCAGGTATGTATTAGTTTCAGGAGTTTCGTACATCATGCCTGAAGTTAAGAAAGTTTGGATTGAACCATGCGGAATTCTCTCGAATAACGCTGCATTGACAACTGCTGGTACTGCCATGATATCAATGGTTGCACACGATTTCAACATCCCTGTCGTGTTCGTATGCCCATGCTACAGATTTGTTCCTGACGTGAGAGTTGATTCTCTGTCAAAGAATGAAAGAGTTGACTCAAAACTCGTCAAATCTTTCAACCAGGAAAAGGTGGAAGGTGTCGAGTTCTTCTCTCTCTGCTACGATATAACTCCAGCAGAGTTCGTAAATACAGTTATTTACGAAATTGGAAATAACCCTGTCAACTCTATCTCTACAAATATGGTATTCATCCAGGATCAGTATGTACTCTCTTATAGGAAATAAAATTTATAAAATTATTTTTTTTTATAACTTATATTTAGATTTAATAACTGTTGAATTCATACTGCCATGATATCAATGACTACACATGATGAATTATTATTTAATCATCTTCATCCAAGATCAGTGTGTACTCTCTTTTAGGAAATAAATATTATAAAATTATTTTTTTTTAAAACTTAAGGTCTCACTTACGCCAATCTGACATTAATTCAAATTTTGACAATTGGCGTGAAGCATCAGTGAAAATTAACCTTCAATATCTGAATTGAAGGTCATGTCATAGGTGCGTAAGTGGACCCTTAAATTATATTTAGTTATAATGGCTTTGTTCATGTAAGAACCCAATTAAGGCTTGTTTCTTTAATAATCTTCATCCAGGATCAGTATCTACTCTCTTATAGGAAATATAACATCATGATTTCAATAATCATAAATTTGATTTAGAAATGATAGTATATGTATTTATCTTTCTTTCGATTTTGTACTACAAGCCTGTATATTTAATTTGAATGGAAATCTAACAGTTATATGTGTCACTTTTTAAAGACAATTCTGATAAAAAAAGTCGATGGTTATTTATTTTCACATCGTTCTGTATGTAATATTTTAAGCATAAGAAACTCCTGAATTTTTTTGAATAAATTCAATTTTTTTATAAAAAAGATGGATGGAGAGGTTACTAGATCTGGTTTGATAGATCAACCAATGAAAAGATATCCAGGAAATGCAAACACTGTACTTATTTCGAATACATTCTTTTTCTTTTTTAGTTTAGAGCAAATTAGAGATTGTCCTATTTATGTAGATACCCCGATAGTCAAAAACATTACAATATGCAGATCAACAATGCAATACGTCAATACATCCGATGTTGGCTGTTTATGCGTTGATAACAATTGCAGTCCAAATCTCAGCATAAATTTCTTTAAAAACGAATTTCAAATGAATAGTGGCACATATTATTACATTGAAATACAAAAAAGTAACAATATTACATTTCATAATAATCAATTATTTTATTTGCAAAATTTTAACCTACCATTACTTGCAAGATGTAATAATAATGCACAATATTCATACAACAATATTTCTAATACAATATATGATCTTTGTCTCATTCAAGTCGATAATAACGCATTAATCAGTTATTCCCAATTTACAAACATTCAAGGAAGAAGTATAAGCTATTTATTAATAGCCTATTCATATCCTACAATTAAAAATTCAATTTTTCAAGATCTCGATGTTCGCGCTTTTTTAGAATCTGATTTTCAAAAAACATACATTAATAGCTCATATTTTATCCACATTAATACAAAAAATTGGGATGGCTATTTTGAAAAATGTATTTTAACAAATTGTATGTGTTCACCTGATATAAATTCAACGAAATACTTTACCATTAGCCCTGATTTAACACCAGTTGAAGTTAAATTTTACACAGAAAATACATTTCCTGCTCATCAAATTAATCTAGAAAATTTAACACAAAGAATCAATATCAATGAAATTTCGTTGTCAGAATGTATAATTAGTGATTCAATATTTTCTGATATTTTCCATGACCAAGTTGGTGGTGCAATCAATATCGTTACATCGAATATTAATTTGAATATTTCATATTGTATTTTTGATAATCTTTCAACATATTCATTATACAATAATGTTGAAGGCGGAGCTATCTATTTATGCACACTTACAGGAAACGTTTTATTAGATAGGCTTTGCATTCGAAAATGTTCTGCATTGGATTCTAGTCATTTTATTTATGCAAGAATTCGTTCTATAAACGAAACATCCTTCATATTTAATAATTCATGTGTAATTAATTGTCCAAAGCAACCGGAATATATTGGACAAACAATGGAAGTTCATGCATCATCAATATTCAATCATTTGAACTTTTCAAACAATCATCCAGATAAATATGCAATTTTCGACAATTCAGAGACTAATGAAAAGAATTTAACTCATGTAACAGTTGTTTCCAACACTCTTATTTATAATAATTCTATAAATATGTATTCATTGATGCTTTGTCCACATACATTTACTATTTCTCGAGTTAATTTCATCCAAAATTTCAACAATTTTGAAAACAAAACAGATTACTTTATAGGTTTCCAATATATTCATCCATCGAATCTATATTTTGATAGAAATGTTAACTTTAACGAAACAGAATCGAGTGAAATTAATAATATAACATTTGAAGATTATTGCTACAGAGAAAAACCAAAAGAAAATAAGAACCGAAAATAGATTATATATATTTCTGTAGCTGTTTCTGTTTTTGTTGTTACTGTAATAATCTTTGCAATATTAATGCTCAGACTTCATTTTCGCTATGCAAAAATCGAAAATGACGCAAGTCTATTACGAAGTGTTAATCAAGACTTTGGATAAGAATCTCAAGATTTTATTGATGCATATTAACATTAAATTAGCCGGTGTTGACCCTTAATTGTGAATTGTTAAAAATACATTTTTATTAAATTATAAATTTAACCATCAAATAACTGGTAAAAGGATAGTGCAGTTGGATTTCATTTGCTTTCATAAATTAAGTCGGATTAAGCAATTATGCGATAATCCTAGTGTGAAAAAAAAAGTAAAAAAGACGGTCAAAATTCACACAATTTTAGCACCCAATGTAAAACACGCACCCTCACAGGAAATGCTTTATTAGATAATTTTTGCCTTTGAAAATGTTCTGCATTGGATTCTAGTCATTTTATTCACCAATTTTAAACTTGGAATTTTTGAGAAACAGACGGGAAGAATATGATTTCAAGTTTACATTTTTTCCCCAAATCAAATTAGCCGCAATAATGAGCTAATCTCTTTGACAATTGTTGAAGAGATAAGTAAATAAAATTCTTATAATAGAGGGAAGTTAAATATAAAATAATTTTTGTTTTATTTAAATTACAAAAAAATATAACAATATTTAAATGAAAAGATCATAATAATTCATGGCAGTTCTTACAAACAGGACCTAAATTATCCATTGTCAAACATTGTTCGCAGACATATTTATTACAAATTCTGCAAACGCCTTTCGCAGGAGAATTACAAATTGCGCAATGGTCATAAGAAGCTCTCCTCTTCTTTTTGACCATGATATGATATTGGTTTGTGTTCAATGCATCTCCACACAATATCTTCTTGAGATTGAACTGTTCCAATGCTGCCTGCATGATGTTCTGCTTGTCATCATCACCAACAGTCCTCATTTTGACGCATTTCTTGTGAGAAGAAACATAGAAAGAAACAATTTCATTTGTCTTTTTATCTTCAGCGAAAACTGTGCAATAAGAAGTAGAAATGAAATTCATGTCGCTGTAATTTCTTTCTCCCAAAGCCAACTTGCAAAGAAATGTCGCATTAACCGTGTAACAATAGATACAGTTGTCTTCACATAAAACCCAAACATGAGATTGAGGAACATCGAATAATGATGAAAACACTTTTGACTCGAAAACAATCGTTCTATGAACCAAACCATTGAAAATATCCCAAAGAACAACTTTGTTTTCGAAACAAGTTGCAGAAAGCCAGTTTGATCCAGATACGCAGCTTCTCGGTTTGCATGGGCTTGGGAAGGAGTTGAGAACCATCAGTCCACTTGGTAAATCGTTCTCGTAGTTAACTCTGTAAGCTCTTGTTTCTCCAAAACTGAAATCAACAACAATAAACAAACCGTTTTGACTTGAAGAAACTGAAAGAGCTTGGTCGAACGCGTGGTCGATGTATCTCACGTAAACTTTACCTGTATTTATGTCGAAGATCTCGAGCTTGATGTCTTCTGGATAAATACAGATAAAAGCTGATTTTAAGACACTTGTTCGACCACTCAAAGGAGGAAGATTTGCTTGGGAAGGAGTTTTTCTTGCTTCAGAAAGTTTGATTTTTCCTGGAACTTCTAAAGAATTTGTTCTGATTGGACGAGTTGTGAAATGAACTCTTGTCCATTGCTGGAGTTCTATTCTTGCGTTTTCTGATTCCAAAGCATCTCTTAATCTCATTGACTTAAAAATGTCATAATTTGTGTCTTCTTCCATTGTCTTTTCCGCCAAAGAATACGAACAAGCAATCAAAGAATTGGAATTTATCTCTGTTTTCGGAAGTTTCTTGAACGGAAGAATTCTCGAAAGAGACATAGAAACCATACATCCTGATGGGAAAGGAGTCTGTTGTCCTGGATCTTCTTCAGGAGGATCTAAGAATGGTGGGAAACAAGGGAAATTGTCGATATCACTGAAAGAATAACCACATAATGCATTCAAGATACAAACATATTGGAAGGAAGAAATTGATCTATTCGACCATCTCTTTGTTGCTTCTTCTTTCGTCTTGATTTGGTCGAGAAGATGATCGAATAAGAATGATTTGGTGACGTCATCATCGAGTTTGTTTGCGTAATGCAACAAATTTCCTTGGATTTCGTTTTCGAAAACTAACAAAAAGTTTCCGTAGCTAAATGACCAAATATTCATCCTGTTCTTGTTGCAATGGATAGCAAGAAGATCATTGGATTTGACTTCAATGACAAAATGGTTATCAAACAAATATAACTTTCCAATTTGGCCGGCCAACAAACTTTCTTCAAAAATTGTTGAATGTTCATCATACATAATCATTTGGTTGTCTTTGAAAGTGGAGAACAAGACAATAACAAGTGATTTGTTGTATGTAAACAAGATGGATGGAATGGCATCACCGTATCTGATGAAAACACATGATGTAATTTGGATCGGGTTTCCAAATTTTTCAAAAGTTCTTTGGAAAATTGAAAGACAAGAATTTCTATGAATGAAATGTTTCTTGTGGAAAGATTCGAATCCAGGGTTATCAGCAACAGGCGGCAATAGCTTCGGTGGGAAGTAAGGAAGACTCTTTAATGACATAAACAAGTTAACAGGGTTTTCATTCGTCGCTTGTCTCATATTTTCCATTAATCTGAATCTGAAAACTTCCCATTTTCTGAGATCACACAACATTGTGAAGACATAATTATTGTATTCGTAACATTGTTTCATCATTGTTCCAATAACAAATGATTTACAGTTAGAGATAAATGTGTATTTCACAGTTTCACGTGAGATAAACCCGAAATCAACGAAATGAGACTGTTTGAATGATTTGATCTCTTTCGTAATTTCTTCAAATGTTTTCTGGAATTGAGAAGTAAATTGTCCCCATGAATCCTGCAGCATGTTTTTGTCGTAATCTTCTGTAATGCCAAATAACTGTTTAGCTTCTGTTTCTTTCTTCATGAAATTGGACAAGAAGAAAAGCCAAACTTGATGTGATTTTGTTTGTGTACAAATTAAATTCAAAATTTTTGAGTTCTTTTGAATTAAACCGAAAATTTGTTCGTATTGTTTTTCAGGAGAAGTTGCCATCAATTGCAACAAAATTGGATTGATTTGGTCAGCGTATTTAAGAATTGCCGCATCTCCAAATGTCCAAAATATAGAAGAAGAAAGCAACAAGATATCAGATATGAATAATTGTGCATTATCAGATAACAAATTCAATCCACACAAGAAATGAATGAAACTAAACAATTTTTGGAAAGGAATGTTTGATGACAAAGGAACTGTCATGCAAGACATCAAAATATGCAACAAAGAATGAGTATAATGTCTTGGCTTCTTGGAGTATCTGAATGGTGTTCCAATGAAGAAACTTCTCGCGAGCAAAGTGAAATTAGCTGGAGAACAATTCAACAACAAATCCGACATGAAAATAAACAAAGGAGATGTCTTCATCCAACTGCCAATTTCGGGAACTTGGCCATTGAAATCTTCCATGACTTCTTTTGGTAAATCGAAGCTCAAAAAGATCTCATCTATTAAGTTTCTCAAAAATTCAATAGGTGTAAATGTAATTTGCGGTTTTTGGAATTGAATTTCTTTTGGAAGTTCCAAATTCGACCAAAGAATGTCATTGTACTCACTCATTGTCTGGAAATTAATTGACTCATGGTTAATAGGAAGAGGACGATCTGCTTCGTCTTTTTCTGCGAAATAAACATAAAGATAATTAAGAATTAATGGATAAAAATACAACAAAAGTGACAAACAAATAGGAGTTTCCAAAATTTTTGGAACAATATCCATCAAAAGAGCCAAAGCATTGTTCATGTAACTTTCTATCTCTATTAACTTCATGTTTTCCTTCTCGCATTTATGATTGCGTGCATGGAAAATGGCGACAGCTGTTGACCAAGTCAAATTCAACAAAATTGGAACAACAGAGATATTTTTAACTGTTCTCTGTTGATCTCTTTGACATAATTTGATTGAATCTTCCCAAACAATCGAGAATGATGTCAATCTGGAGATATTTGTCAAGAAAACAAAATCAATTATCATGTAATTTGGAATAAAATGCGTTATTTGACAGATGAGGTGATAAATATTAGCCGCTAACGTATTTTCTGACGAAATCATTAGATATTTCAAGTCATCGAACAGCAAGTAATTTGCAAGATAATCAACATTGTCTTTGCTGATGAAATCGCTTAAAACTTGGCAAATTGTCAGTTGTAAACTGTCACTTTTTCTATTTCTTAGAACATCCCAATTTAAGTCTTTGACTAAAGGAGATGATTTCAAGAGATTTACAACGTATTTAAACGTTTTTGGAAGTTTCTTGAAATTGGTGAGAACCAAAGCCAAAAGGCGCTTATCTTCAGAGTTCTTAAATATCCTTTCCGAGATGAATAACTCTCCAGAGTCAATGTTTTTGTAAATAACATTAGGGAACAAATCAAAAAGTGTCGACAAAAGTGTGAAATTGTCAATTTTGTCCCATAACTCCATATCAGTGAACAAACTATTAAACAATTCGTCTTTCGGAGTGTCCGTGCATGAAAGAATAGTAATCAATTGTTTCTTCATCACTTCACTTGTCACTTTTGGTTGATAATCCTTAATTGCTGTCAAAGCTCTATCAATGAAATGTTTCAAAGCTCCCTGAGTGATTACTGCAGTGTTTGCAATGGCGATGATGGCATCTTCGCTTTTCTCGCTATCATTTAATAACTTAAAAAGCGATTGTTGATGCAATGCATTGTGTAGATGACGTGGCAAACCGAAATAATGTACGTTATAACAATTATTTGGCAAAATCTTTTTGTCAACATTAAGAGCAGTTATTTGCAAACTTTCTTTGATTCCTTCGATTGGTTTCATTGATCCAGGACCACGACTTTCAAGAACGGAGAAATCAGAGATCCAATTCTTGGAGAATCTGAGACTTGATCCTAACAAAACAATTGTTTGATTGGTACTTCCGAAACAAGCTTTCTTTAATATTGTCACTTTCTTTTTCGGTTGGAAAATCAGTTCATCTGTTTTTGTGTTAACATGTAATGAACTGTTTATCATTCCTACTTCCAATCTAACAACAATTAAGTTCCATTCAACAGGTGTTATCTCGGCATGACACTTCTGTTTCTCTACTTCACATGTTAATGTTGTATCTCTTATCGTTATCGTCATCAGTTCATTTCTAAAAAGTGTCATTTCGAAATTGATGAAATCACCGAGTTTGAACCAGAAAGAACACATCAAATAATCGGTTTCAATGGTCAGTTCACCTTGGCCAGGATAGAATTGGAACAAAGGGAAATGATCGAAACTTGGATTGCAGCAAGCATCGATTTTTGGAGCTGTTTTGATGATGGACTCCACTTGGCTTGGAAGTAAAAATCTGTTTGCAACTAATGGTAACAATTTGTGTTTATCGTCTTCTGACAATTTGTCAAAACAGAAATTGCCAATTTTCCACAAATTGTAGGGATCAGTTACATTTTTATCCGGCAACAAATGGAACATCGAAGAAACTCTTATTTCCCTGTAAAATGTCAGATTTTTCATACCAAAAACAATTGGTTCAACAAGTTCACTTGGAATATGGAATAAAGGATGATCAGGAGGTAATTTCTGGATTGTTTTATCAAGTTCTTTGTACAAATCATGGCTTGCAATTGCTGCCAACAAAAAGGAAAGTTGTTTTATTGACATTGACAATTGATAATAATTATCTAATGTCCATTGTATTCCTCCTTCTTGAACAAACAAGTTTGCAACAGTAAATGATTTTGTACATGCAGATATCAGTCCTTCACTTAGTTCTCCTGTCTGATTTTCATCAATAAGATTCATGATCTTTTTTACAGAATTACTCGTCGGCCAAACACATATAAAGCCACTAATAGCTGTACTTAACATGTTTAATATGTCTTTGTGCTTCGATAAAGTGAAAATTTTGTCCGTCACTTTTTCATGTAAAGTCAAATCTTTGCAAATGGAAAATACGTCTAAAATGAGCTGAACGAAGGTTGCTGACTTCTTAAAGAACTCGATAATGTACTCTTCTGGAGCATCGATAACGAAAACTTGCAAGAAATTCGCTTTCAAAAGGTCACTTAAGGAAATTAAGCGGCGAAGTAGTTGGTTATCGATCAAAACGAATGTTTGTATGAATAGAGAGACAGGGGTATCTGGTTTAAGATGATTGATCAAGTGTGGCATGCATTGTGAAATTAAAGTATGATCTACCTTTTGTAAAATCGAAATTAAACGTAATATTTCCTCTGCATTGATATCTGTATCGCACCATGTTGAAAATGGAATGATTCCTTGAAGTTTTGGTATTTCTTGAGGATATTTTTCGGCTGTTGAGATAATTGCACGTGACATGTAGGGTTGGGGCTTCGTATTGGGTAGAACAAGTTGTGATATGATGTCTTGTGATGGAGTTTCCCCTGAATTTATCAGTTTGACAATAAAAATTTGTTTATCATCGTCACTGAAGTCGTCAATGAACTTAACAAACGATTGTATGTTGTTATCCTTCTTTAGTATATCGGAATTTTTAGGATTTGCATGTATTGCCTTTTCATAAAAATCCAAAATGAATATTATTATAACTTGCTTGAATTGGTGATTATTATTTGTACTTGTTAGTGCTTCAAACACCTTTGAAAGTTGTTTGGACGTAATTGATTCAAAGAATGACTGGTTGCAATTTTCAAAAATTATTTGTTGAAGCAATTGTGCAGTTTTAACGTTCTTTCCTTTAGAATACACAGTACTGTAAATCGATTCGAATATACCGGTAGTGGATAGATCACTTGCAATTTTCTTATTTTGGAAAATGAAATTGAAAAATGATAAACTTTGTGAAATGACTGCTGAATCATCTTCAGAGAGTAAAAAAGCATTCTCAAAAAGTCGTAATATTGAATCACTGAACTTGTCGAAAGTAATAATTTCCTTTGCCTTATTTAATATCGAAATAAAGCATAAAAACTGTTCAGAAGATGAAACATTTTGAACTGTAAATTCAGTACACTTCTGCCAAATACGAATTGGAATGTTATTTAGATCAGTTGCGGAAATTAAATACTCACATATTTGATTAAACGACTGCAATCGCCTAATATTGTTCTGCTCCTCACAGAAATCTTCAAATTTTTTCTCGAAAGCTTTATAAGCTTCGTTTTCAGGCGATGTCATTTAATTGGATACTTTCAAAATTGAAAATAATTTTGTGTACGAATGGTTTTCCTAACAAAGGATTATTCCCAAAAAGCTTTTCTTGGATATAAAAATGAGTGTCGAAAAATTCAACGGAATGTTATCCCCAGCTTAATTTTGTAATTCTCCCTTTTTTTATAAAATCTAAAAATGCTGTTTATAATTTTTTCACTTTGTAGAAGTGCAACAGATTCGCAAGAAATTAACAGTTCCTGCCCAGTCTCCGTTGATAAGTGTACCTTTGTGACTACAACTAATGAATCAATTGCAGAAGATACCCCAATAGGAATTCCATTTAATACAACATGTACGTTATATCTAACAGAGTGCAAAACTTATGGGTGCTATACAATATTTGACCTAACGCAATTCCTGAAGTGGGGATATTCTTCAGATATTTCGTATTCATTCTTTAGGGAAGTAAAATTATCTGCAGAGTATAATTTAACAGATTCTGGTATAGTGTTTAGACCAACAACAGAGAATTTCTGGCTTAATTTCACTACAAAGACGGCTGATGAATTTTTCACGATTCATCCTTATGAAAGCAAAGAAGATCCATCAGCTTCATATAATATTTCTCAAATTGTTGATGGTATGCCATTTTGTTCTAAATTCTAATCATAAAATTTGTTGTTTATTTATTGTAAAACGAATATTCTTTTTATCACTCAACATAACTTGTATACCAGTAACAGATACAAGAGTTGATATACCATTGTTCCTTTATGAGTGGATTTGAAGCAATTAAGTTATAAAATTTCCTTTTTTATGTGATAATTTGTCCTATATTTCTGGAGAGAAACAAAGATATACTCAATAATCATTAGCTTCAAGTTCATGACCAAAAGCATAATATAATTTTGATTAATTCTATATTATTTGAGAAATTAGTTCATTAAGAATAAAAAAGTCATATAAATAAAAGTATTAAGAAAAATTATTGAATAGAAAATGAAAAACACTTTATAGGCATTTACGTAACAAAATTGAATTTCCGAATTCCTCCCACTCGGCCTTTGTGATGCATAACTGGTCAAAGTTTGGAAGAGAAGCAACAATTGAGCCGCCAGTCCAAACACAGCGACTTCCAGCAGCAACATCAGCTAAAGGACGAACAACATGAGGTTCTGTTCGCTTTGGAGCGATCTGACGGGCTTTTTGTTCAAGCTTAGCATTAAAGCCAGGTATTCTTGAAAGACCACCACTTGTGATGATATTCTTCCAAAATGTCGAATGCAAATCTTTTGGAGATGAATCAATTGCATTGTAAACGACATTTTGGAGTGGAATATTTGATTGTGGAACTCCTTCTGTCTGTTGCCAAAGAAGAGGCTTCAAAAAGTTGATTTCATCTTTGATTTCTAATGGCCGTCTTCCTGGCATAAAATAGATGTAGTCAAGGATATCCTCATCGTTTGGTTTTGGAGGTGTATCTGTATAGCGTAAATGATTTTTAATAATATTTGTAATTTCATGGCGAACGCAATAATCATGCTGACTTGGAGTTGGCGTAACAACTTTTGCTGTTCCAAATAATCCTACGTCTGTAGGCTTTGGATCGAGGAAAGTATATATTTGTTTGTTATTTTGCTTCATTTTTTCGAATAAAAGGTTTGTAAGTTCTAATCCACCAAGAGGATGAATTTGCACTGATTGCGTAATTGGGTGACCTTCAAAAACAGGAATTGCTCTGGCACATGACCAGCCGTAGTCAACAACGACTCCTGTATGGATACCATGAGCATAACATGCTAAAGATGCATCGTGTTGCAAGCAAAGCGCAGGGTGATTTGCAAATTCGAAAATGCAAGATGCTAATGTTTCTCTCCATTTAGTAATACCGTTTTTATTGCCAGTGAGCTTAGTAATAACTGTAGGTTGACTGATTAAAACAGGATTTTGTGTTGGCTCTTCAATTTGATGAACAGATAAAACCCAATCGAAGAAAGTGAAAAGCATATCGGACTCGGTAATCATGCCATTATCATCAACCATTTGATTGATTTGAATATCTGGAAGATTCTTTTCAAACCATTCAGATCCAAAACGAATTTTTTCTTCTCCATCTTGAAACATCTGAACTGATGATGAAGGGACAACATACAATGGATATGCATCTCCTGCATAACCAAAACGTACACAACTTGACCCAAAATCATAAACTAACGCCTTGTGAAGATTATCAACAACATTCATCTTTTTTTAGCGCAAAAATAGAATACACACAGGAATAGGAAATATATATCATCCTTACAGTATATGATATTTTTACTCATATAAATATAGGTTTATCTCCAAATTTTTTGGATTGAATTTTTATTTCCAGTTACAATCCCCTTATTAAAAGATCAGTATGCATTAGATTTGGAAAATTAGAGCATTTGTAAAAATTACATAGCTAGAATCATGTTATTGAAATTTTCAAGTTTTCAATTCGAGAAAATTTTGGTTGAGAGAGATGAGAATGTAATTAGTTTAAGAAGGACATGCATAAGTAAACAATTAAAACGCAAAATATACTAGTTTGACTTTACAGTTTATGTAATGATGTCATAAAGTTCAAATTATGTGTATACTAGGCATCTTTTGGTGAATGCGATTCAACATCAAGATATCACATCGAATTAATACGCGGTACACGAGATTTTGTGATAAATTTTGCAATATATAATGCATATTGGGCATTTTGATTACGCTAATCGTTAATCAAATAACATGTAGGATCATTTAATAACGAGATTTCCACAAATGGAATGAATTCTATTCGATCCATATTTTCATATCCGTCATAAAGTGGCCAATTTAATAATAAGTAAAAAGCAAAATGAATTACAAGAAAGTTAATCGTAGTATTTAATCAAAAAAAGACGTACCGTAATAAATTTATTCTGGCTTATTGGCAATAGCATGAGCCATATAATCTGTTCCGAGGATATTGAAGTTACGAATTGCCTTCTGGCTGTAAACACGAAGTCCATTCATCCAGTCTGGTCTGATGAATTCGTAGAATTCCTCTTCGAGTTCTTTCATGATCTTCATAACGAATGCGTGGTTCTTAACCTGGTTATCGAGGGAAAGAACGCATGATTCGCAAGAAAGAGATGTGGCGATAGCCTTGGCAGCTCTGAGATAGAAGATGTAGTGGGCCTTGAGAGCAAGATGAGCATCTTCCTCACCGGCGATAGCCTTCTTAGCAACTTCGCCAGCATCAATTTGTTCGAGTGGAAGAAGTTCTCCCGTCTTCTTCTGGTGGTAGAACTGGTAAGCTAATGGAAGACCACGGCCAGAGCAGATATCTTCGTATTCTGGGTCGAGCTGACCATTGTAGTAATGGTTGGAGATGTGTTGGATGAGTTCTCTCTCCTCTTGGAAGTTCTTGTGTTCCTTCATGTTTGGAGCAATTTGAACGTGTCCGAGTTCTGTTGGAAGAACTAATGGGTTCTTGAGGAGTGGTGTTCTGACAACAAGAGCAGCACCGAGGCCAGATCCCATAGCTAAAACAGCTGTTCTGCCTTGAGCAAGTACTGGGCCCTTTGGAGCCTTGTCTTCGAAGAGCTGAACGAAGTTTTCTTCAAGGATTCCCTTGTCTGCAGCTGCAATAACACCGTATGCGCCGGCTTCGAGGTCATTCAAGAAGAATGTTCTGTAAATTGGGAAGAGCTTGCGTGGAAGATCCTTGATTGTAAGTGTACGACCTGCTGGTGGGCCTTGCCAGTTTGTAAGGATAACTGTACCGGCTTTAATTGGGCCAGCAACAGCGATTGCTGCACCGAGACAGATGAATTTGTCGTTGATCTGGGTGATCTTCTTCTCAAGATCAACAAGGACGTCGAGTAATTCCTTTGTGCACTTAGCCTTTGCATGACCAAGGTCAACATACTTTTCGGCGTCGTTGAAAGAGGAAAGTCTGACACGAAGGCCAGAACCACCAACATCGCAGCCAAGGCAGATTGGGAGAGCACCTTCTTCTGCGACCTTCCATTCGTTAATCTTCTTGATGAGTTCGATGTCGAATATCTAGAGAAATAATTTTATTGAGTTAGGTGATGGATTGAATAGAATTTTCTCAATTTGAGAATAATTCAAAAAATTTGAGAGATTTTTGGCCAAACGTCATTCAATTTGAAATGGTAGTTTTTGAAATCATTCCATCAAAGTTATCATACAGATTTTTCAAGTTTCTGATTAAGTTTATGAAATTGAATAAAAATTTGAATGGTTTTTGGATAATAATATCGTTTTACAAATTAAATCATTATTTAGTTTTCGAAATATATTCCTCAAAATTGAGAGTGCCACAATTTTTTCTGAGTCTTATGGTTTTAGCCAATATGTTTGGTCATTCAGATAGATTTAATTAAAACATTTATAATCATGGCCGAATTTTTGAATTGAATTCAAAGAAAATCACGGTTGGATAAATTGATAATATATTACAAATCTCGAATTATTAAAAATTTCAAAAGTTCGGAATTTGTGAAATTTTGTAATCAAGAAGAATTGCCCTCAATACATAAAAACGATGTTATCTTGCTTTTCGGCTGAATACAATAGACCAATCAGTCTTCTTTCTCATAACAAATCAAAAGATGGATAAACATAATTTGCATGTTTAATTTTTCTTTTGCAATAACCGTATAATACAGAGAATTAAACACATATGGGTAGAAAGGCACAAAATTAATGAGATCGAAAAAATTTCCAATATAAAGCAATCAGTTTATGCATAAATTTTATGAAAGCTTAGATGCAACTATATTGAGTATAATTCCAAGCATTTTATAAGATTCACTTAATTGAAATTGAGCATCAAATATGGCTTTGCATTTTGTTTGGCCGTAGATTTTCTATCATTAAAAGATTGGATAAAAATAAATACCAATCAGATATTTTTAATTTGATTGCTAATTTGTGGTGAATCATTTCCTCACTCATGCACAATCATGTGATAGCCTATAATGATAAATCTCTTAAGATTTGATAGATGAGAACAATTTCTTCACAGCAATTATCATGATTATCAAATGTTTCGTCATAGAGAGAGAGAAAAAATGTGTTTGCTGTCTTGTGACTTTATCTGAGTAAGTTTATCGAGAACAAATCCAGCCTATTAAGCATTTGTCATGGTTTTGAAATAGTTTCAATATTTAAGTGCTGTTTAAATTTTAAGCACTTTCTAATTATACAACTTTTATGCATACAATACCTCAATATATTTATCGATATTACCTGAAGAATGAGGGTGTTTAGGGTCTCATCGATTCTTACGTAGTCATCGAGACAAAGGGCAAGGACCAGAAGCCAAGACCAGCTGGCAAGACAAAAGTTGACAAGAATAACTTGAATCCAACATTCCCGGACCAAGTCTTCGACATCCCATCCTATGACTGCTACATAATCAAGTTCACAGTCATGCACCAGGATCCATTTAAAGATCCTATGGCTTGCTGGATCAAGACCAAGGTCCCATCTCTTTTCTCCAGAATCGGTGAGAAGATCACAAAGGAGATGGTGGTCATCAACCCAGAGCACCATCCAAACTGCCACCCAATGATCACCTTCATGGTCGAACTTGAGGGCAAGCTTGCTGAAGACTACCCAGAGCAGGCTCCACCACCACCACCTCCAGAGCTAGTCAAGCCAAAGGTTTTGTTTGTATAATCATTCATAAAATAGATTGGTCTAGAAAATTAGAAGCTAATAATAAATAATTTCCATTTTTTGGCGAATCAAAACTTGAAATCGAACAATGATTTTAAAATCAAATTCATAATTATTATTGCTATGCCATAGGAACTCTACTGAAACAAAAGAATTAATTTGGTTAAACTGTTTCATTTTGAAAAAGAATTTATGAATTGAATAATATTATTAAACTATAGCTGATATATTAGATTTGTAATTTAGTGATTGATTTCAGATTATCGTTCCTCTTAAATTGAGAAGAAAAACAAAAAATAATGATTTAATTAATGTTGTCTTCATAATATCAAACACAATAGAGAATATTTAAAAATTAGCAAAATAAAAAGGTCCGTACGCCCAGCTACTTAGTCTCTCAAAAAATAATTATCATAAAACTAAAAAATTTTAATATTATTAATTGATATATTATGTATAATACTTTTCGAGCCCGTGGCATAAATTTTCAAAATTTGTGAGCAGGATTTTGAATCTGATACAAATTTAGGTTTTTAGAAATTGCTCTTCTATATACATATATCAACTATTCTCGTTAAATAAATATCAAACCTTTATCTTTTTTCAATAGGTCATTTAAAATTATAAAACTCTGATTTTTCCTATTTTTTGTATTCTTATTAGTCACATATTGCTGCATTGAATATTAAAAATCATGGATAACTGATTAAACGATTCATTCAAAATTACTAAGTCTCATCACACTTTTCAATGCTCGATTTTTAAAAACTGTTTAAAAATGGAGCTTATATTGAAATAGTGTAGAGACTAAAAGTTACCACAGACTATTTCAGAGGATTGAGTTGCCACTCAATCCTCTGAAAAGTCTGAGGTAATTTGCAAAATTTTAACATGCTTTTTAATAAAATACTTATATTGCTTTGTAGATCAGGAAAATCACAATTTTATTAATTTTCCTTTGACGCGAACTTTTCTGAGAGCATCATTGAAAAATGGAAGTTTAAATGGTCAGCTAATTACGCTATATTTATTTGCTTTCAATGCCTGCAGCTAACTTTGAAGTTCCTCAAGTCGTTGGACCATACAAGGTTACCAAGATCATTGGTCGTGGAGCCTTCGCAGTTGTTGCTTTAGGCATCAATGAGAAGACAGAAGAAAAAGTTGCTCTTAAAGTGATTGATAGAGCAGCAATGATGAACACAAACTCTCTTCAATATATAGAAGCCGAGCTCCGCTTATCCACTCGCTTCAACCACCCGTCAATTGTGAAGATTTATGACGTTTTCTATCTTCCTCAGTATATTGTTATTGCCATGGAGTACCTTCCAAATAACAACCTTATTTCCCATATTGTCGATGGAGTTTTCTTCACCTATCAGGAGAAGATCGAACTCTTGACAAAAGTCCTTGAAGGAATGGAATACCTCCACTCCAAGAACATCGCACATAGAGACATCAAACCAGAAAACATCTTATTCGATGCAAATTTCCAACCAAAGCTCATCGACTTTGGCTTATCCTGCGAAAATGCAGATGCGATGACAACATTTTGCGGAACAGTTCAATATATGTCCCCAGAGATGATCAGAAACAATAGCTATAACGCTTTAAAGGCCGATATCTGGGCTTTTGGAGTCACAGCACATCTTTTTATCACTAAGGAATTCCCATGGATGTTCACAAGCGACGCAAAGCACATCGATAATATCAAGACAGGCAAACTCCAGTTAAACAACATCTGCGGATCAAACATCGGCAAGATCATCGAAAAGTGTCTTGAGTTCGATCCAGAAAAGCGTCCAACAGCTAGAGAACTCCTCCAGATGTTCAATTCATCCGAATGCTTGAAGACAAGAGCAAGAAATGCCCTCAGTGATAAGATCATTGTTCCGAAACTTACTCCACAAAGATTCCAGATCAAGACACACAGTGAGGGTCGCATAAGTTCTAATGGCTTCTCTCACTCACACCCAACATTTCGTGTTAGATCAGCTCCGGCGTTTTAATTTATTTATATTATTTTGTTTGTTTGTAAATATTAGATTAGTTAAATTCTTTACGTCTTTTTAAATATTTCCCATCTTTCTTTTGATTCAATATTGAAAATGAATTTCATTTATCTTTTATTTCAAACATATTTGTGAATCGCTCATGGTATCTGTTTACCCTGATAATCAAATAAACAGATGCCACATTGATGCTGCAATTTGCCACAAGCGTGAGAACGTTCGTACATTACAGATCAATTATTCTTGTTTTAGAGGCTATTTTATGAAAACATATCATATAATTAACAAGGTAGAGTCAATTCTGAAGGTTAAATAATTGATCGTCTTTTTAATTTTTGAGGAATTTTGAATTGGTTAACAAAGATGATAATAACTATATAGAAATAACAAATTCTTTATAATATTTACAACATAGAAAGGATACCAAATAACTCAAAGTTCTTATTCTCTTTTGCAATATTCAGGGGCGAAAGTCCAAGTTTATTATTCATTTCTGCAGCAGCTTTGAGTTCACCTTTATTTTCATAGTTTTCGCAAATGAATTTTACTAGATTGACATTGTTAGATTTGGATAAAATGTGTAAAGGTGTATCTCCATCATTATCTTGCATAATAATTGATGCTCCATTTGATATCAACAATGAGATGATAGTTTTGTTGGAGTTTCTGCACGAAAAGTGCATTGCAGTTTGATTTAATTTTGTTTTTATGTTAATTTGACATTCATTTGTAATAAGGAAGCGAACTAAACCAATACAATTGATCTTAGCTGCATAATGAAGAGGAGCTAATCCTTCTTCATCAAGTTCATTGATTGCGTTCTCATTTAATGAAAAGGCTAATGTAGCAGCTGAATAACATCTATTTTTGATGCATTGGCATAACGTAAGTTGGCCTAATTGATCTATAAGTCTTCCTCTACGATATTGAAGAATTAAATCAATAATTGTTGGATTTAAGTGAGATATGGCATTAATCTTCTCAATAATTGAGTAGTTTCCGCCTATAATTGCGCATTCATCAACTGTGTCTGTAATTTTTGCGTTTAATTTTAATAATTTGTCGAAACATTTTTCAGCTCCGAACAAGGCAGCAACTGCCAATGGAACTAATGGCTTATTAAGTTGAATTGGCTCAAAGATACTCCATTCAACATTCAACTGATTAATGTTTGAATCTTTGATAAGTGAAATCATATTATCAACATGATCGTATTTTATTGCAAATCCTAGAGAGTCAAACGGAAATCCCATTTCAAAATCAGATTCATATTCTGAGTAATTGTCTAAAAGATTAAATTCGGGAGCGAATATTAATGAGTACTCCTGAGGTATCTTATTGGATATTTGATCAAAAGTAAGCGCTCCGCAGATTAAAAGCTTTCGGAGAAAAATATATTGCTGAGTTATTAACAAATTATTGACAATAAACTGCATTAAAAACGGGAATTTACCGGATGTAGACAAATTGAATATTAAGCTTGCGTATAAATCTAATGAATTTGGCCGGATTTTTCCTATGAATGCAATTTCTTCAGCGAGAAATAGCTGTTCATCTTCTGAAAAGTTAAGAGAGAGCATCCACAAGGTTAGTTTTGATGAATTATCTTTATTTACTTCTGTTATGTAATCTTGCAATTGAAGCAAGTCGGACAACCTTGCCATTAATTTGAAGAAACAGCAGATTTTCTAATTACTCATAATTAAATATACACTTAATTTGCTTATATGTATTCAATTTCATATTTGATATCATCCATTAGCAATTGAAACAAAAGGCTAAAATTTAAGCATGGACAATTATAGGGTTGCAGTTTCCATTTGTTAAATTGTATGGTTGGACTAGATTCCTTTAGCCATGATTACAAAATAAGGATTTATCATTTTGTTGTTGTGGAATGAAACAATATCAAATATATAAGAAACCATTCTGCAAAATTATAAAGATAACTGATCCATAGTTTTGATTACGTTAGAGGGGCAAATTAAATGATATAACCAGCATAAACAGTAATTACAAGATGAAATAAAGCTATAAGCGATTCAGCCAATTTTTCGATTAACTGTTGTAAATTCTTAGAAGTTTTCAAAAATTGAGACATTATATTGAATCTCTCGACATTTTCATTATGAGGATTCAATACAAAAGCTATATCTCTAAAGTTACAACAATATCCTTAAAAATAATGTTAGAAAGTAATGGTCTCAAATATAATTTTCAATAAATTATCGTCAATATCAAATTAACATTCAAAATGCTTGATCAGCATATGAAAAAACATTATGGACTGGCTTATGAAATGCAAGGCAGAGCCAGACTTCCATATTGGTTAAAATGGATCAGGGAAATATTCATTTTTCTTCAGCATGTTTTCTTTTTATTAGATTTTTGCCGTGTAGATGAATTATGCACTCGAGAGTATTCATTATTATCGACTTTAAGTAACGCTTTTCTTCTCAATGCCGGCGTTTATACAGGAAATAATTCACTTGGTCCAGCAATTGTTGTTCTTATTATTCTAGTCTTGAGTTTTCTTCATTTTAACAATTCATCAAAACGAGCAATGCAAGATAAATACCTTTATAGATTCGGATTACTTATTTTAGCATTATTGATAGATTTTATTGCACCAATTTTTCAAGTTCAAATATTTATTCGACTTTTTCAAGTCCTAAATTTAACACTCCATACGTTTCGCCTCAAATATTTACTGTCAAATTTAATATTAATATTTGATATCGTTCTTTTTACTTATTTTGAATATGTTCGATCAGTGTTCATCAAACCAAGGATTTTTATCATACATTCTCTTATTGACAACAATACAGGAAGTTCCGAACTTGTATTATTTTTTGGACATATACTTTTAGTCTATTTTCAGCTACTTTTAGCCCAATTCCACAGTTTCATACTCGAATTTGTCTTCTTAGCCTTCTATCCAGCCTATGTTTTGTTACTAATTTGTTATCGATTATCAAGAGGTACACATATCAGTGTTTTTGGAGCAGTTCTCCAAGATGGACCATTATTTGCCTCTATATTTATTATTCCTGTTCATTTTCATAACGGAAATTTTGAAATTATTCTTTCAATTTTAATTTTTAGTTTAATTTTTTATTCATTGATATACCTTTTGCAGAAGATGTATCTCAAGAAGTATTCCCATCTCATTATGAGTGGAAAGATCGATAGTCCATGGTACATTCCAATATCAGATGCATTAGTTATGCGTCATGCAGCAGAAACAAAAGCGGATATCGAAGTTTTTGATAATTATTTGTTGCTTAGAATGAAACAAGATCCAGAAGAGATGATAGAACTTACAAGATTTCTAGGAATCTTTCGAAGTCAAAGGGCAAAACTCCAATTGATACTTTCCAAATGGAAAGGAGAGAATGTATATTATAATTATCAGTTCTATGTTTTTTCTCGTATGTTTGAAAGTCTCACAAAGACTCCACAACATTATTATAATGATCTAGACAAATTACATCGTCATTATTTGATTGATTTGTCATTGTTTTGGCAGTATTCCAATAACAAAATATTATCTGTTGTATATGGATTTAAAGCAGCATTAGCGTATGTTGAACTTGTTGATTTAGTCAAATACTTAGCGTATATGTATGAAAATGATTCATCAATATTGATGTCATATGCTGAAATTTGTTTGATTGCGTTAGGAGATCCAAAAGCATCTGTTAAATATAGAAGAATAAGTTCAATGATAAAAGATAGTCCTACTGCATGCGAAGATCCGATATTTAGACATGTTTCAAGGTTCTATCCTTTATCTGTTAATAATTATCAATCAGAAAATTATTATTCAACATCAGATTCGAACTCGAATTCTTCATCAACAGAAAGCTTTTCTAAATTAAGATTCCATATAAATGAAAATGTCATCTTTAGAGATGAAAAAAGTGATAATAGCTCTGTTGCAATGTTTGTTAGAAAATGTACTGATTTAAGGACATTTGGAATTATTTTAAGTTGTATTTTTATCTTTGTTATGTCAATGCTTTATCTTAAGAAATTGAGAGGTTTGACAAACGAAAAATTTGAAAATTTGGAAGGATTGAAACTAATGATAAGTCAAACAATAGAAGTTGCTTATAGACTAACATCAGGTGTTTTGTTATATGACCAATTAGAACAAAACAAAAATTTAGATTGCAAAGAATTTATCAAAAAAGTTTATAATCATTTGAAAAATTATCCGATTTCTTACAAAGATGATTATTTCTTTTTAGCGAAAGTATGGGGAACAACATCACAAATACTATCAGATCAAATGATTAATAACTGTAATTTGTTTGATAATCATTCAACAATAATTTTCCAACAATTACATCAAATTTTGATTAATTACAATTTCTTCCAAGGAAATTTGTCAAATATTTTACATTCTACAAGTTTATCTTGTATGTACAAAAAGGCAATGATTATTACTTTCTTAATGTCTTTTGTTTGTGTTATTATTTCTATTGGTTTTGTTTATTTCGGCACGAGATTATTATTAACAAGATTTCCAAAAGAAGCAAAAGAATTTTTGGGAAGTAGAGAAAGATTGAGTTTATTATTACTTAAAAAATCATTGGAAAGCTGGGATTTGTTTAAACTAAACTTCAAATCAATGAAAGAAGAAGTTAAACAAACACCACAAATTGAGAAATCACCAAGAAGAATCAAAGTTGGACATAAGTTTTCATCAGAAACGAATTTGAATTTGAATTGTGAACAAAAATCAAGACACGTTGATTTGAAAGATGGAAAGATTTCTATTTCTTTTATAGGTGCTGACCAACTCTTAAAGCCATCACAGTTTGCATTAATGAGTCCTTTTGTTTTCTCTCCAACACCGAAGGCTTCAGATTCAAGTGATGTTGAAGAAGATGAAAAATTAATTCCATCAGAAAAACTTGAAAATTTGAATTTGATTTCGAAAACGATAGAAAAAACAAAGGATACTTACAAATACAGATATTTATATATTGTAATTATGTTCTTCCTTCCATGGGCTATTACTTTAATATTGATGTTCTTTGGAAGAATTGTTATTTTCTTTGAAAATGATGTGACAAAAATTTATTTGACAAGAATCGACCAAAATGCAACTGAATTAAGTAAACTTCCTTACGCCATCTATTACAATTTCAAGAACAAAAGTATCCAACAAATAAACTTTAACCAAAATTTGTCATGGTACAGAAGAAACTTAATGCAAATTATTGAAGATGCAGATCAAATTCATAAATCAATCATCATATCAAGACATTCGTTTTTGATCGTTGCATCATTCTTTTGGATCTTGGCAATGTACGGTTGTTTCGTTGTTGAAGAAAGTATCAAAAGAGGTTATGAGTCACTTTTCCATTTCCCTATCGGTTTGATGAACGATATTATTTTACAAAACGATACGAAAAGTGAGAGTTCAATGACAAATGAAATCATTGAAGTTAGTGTTAACAAAGAGACAAACAATATAATTTGTGTTACATCTAATTGTTTGGACGTAATTGGCGAAGAACCTTTGAATATAATTGGCCACAAATATGATGAAATTTTTGCCAAAAATGATCGTTTAAGGTTATATAATTTAACATCAAAAAAGGTCAAAAAGTTTGTAGAATGTTGTTATGAGATGGAGAAGATCAACAAATACGCTTTGTATGATGTTTCCACTTATTTAACAACAAAAACTGCGATGATGAATTTGATGCAAAGTAATATTCCGAAAAATTTTGCAGAAGAATTTTGTGAAAAACAGAAACAAAGTTTTAGATTTTCAAACTCATATACAATCATTGTTAAGTTTGATTCATCGGATTATTCAATGTCAACAGATAATTTCTTCAAAGCTGTTAGCAACATGCTCCAATGCTATATAACAGTTAAGTTTATTAAATACGAAGGTTCTCTTTGTTATTTCATTTGTCCAACTTGTGAAAGAGTTATTCCTTTCTTGTTTGTAAGAGATTTGATTGCAAATTCCCGTCCATCATCAAGAATTAAACTTGTGCAATCAAAGAGTGCTGTTTTGAGTGCAATTATTCTCAGATCTGATGTGAAATACAACTTAGAATTCGGTGAAGAACCATATCTATCATCTAATTTGAATTTTTCACCTTTCTTCGCAAAGGATGAAACAATCGCTGTATTAGACAAAGAACAGTTTTTGATCAGATTAGATGACCTGGAAAAATTCATTTCTGCTGTTTAGATTATTACAAGTGCAAAAAGAATTTATTAATATTTTTTTGCACATCTATATATTATTGTATTGTTATTTATATATTATATATAAACATGTTAATTTTTGTGTTGAATCTGAACAATTTTTATCCTTCTGTTAATGAAATTCGTCTCACAAAATGATATAATGACTAAAATATTTAGGTTAATTACAAAAGATTATATGGGGTAAAAAGATAAAAAATGATCAATTTTTCCAGGTAGTAAAAAGAGTTAATTTTGATAGTTTTTTAAACTCTAGAACGATTTGATTTTTGAGACTTTTTTTGATTCGATTTTTATATCCTTCGCCTGTTTTGGACCCTATTATTTGGTTTTTCTGAATTGAAAGCTCATCAATGAATCGATAAATATTTTATAGTTGATTCATGACCATATCTCCATAAAGTGAAATAATATTTTAAAAGAAATCCAGACATTTAGTAAAATTAAGAATTTAATGGCCTAGAAAAGCCCCAAATATTTAGTTGTAATTTAAATTTTTACTTGATAAAATAATAGAAAATAATATAAGATATTAAAATGAATGGTAGTAACTTGTAATTTAAAGCCCTAACAATAAATAAAAGAACAATTTTATAAGACAAATGACTTTTTTCTCTTTCTGTCATTTCAAAAATTGTCCGACCAAAATAATTTTTTCCAAATATATCTGCACCATTAATAAGCAGATATAGAGTTATTTCTGGGCGATCATAAATTATTGCATCAGAAAGAGGGGTCGTTCCTGAGTCGAAATCAGCTCCATGAGAAATTAAAAATTTTGCAATTTCCACATAATTCTCCTTTATTGTAAGTTGAAGAGCATGGTTTGAAAATAGATTTTCTTCTTTCATATCCACACCGTTCAAGACAAGGTATTTGACGATTTTATAACAATTATTGAATGTTGCATAATGTAAAGCAGTATAAGCATGATTGCCCCATTTATTGACATCTGCGCCATGTTTAATAAGCATTTCTAATATTTCCATGTTGTTATTACGTGCTGCAATATGAAGTGCAGTATTTCTATCGGCATCTCTATAATCAATAGATGAAGAATTTGAAACAATAGTTTCTAAAGTTTCGATACTATTAAACTTCACTGCATAATGAAGTGCTGTGAATCCATGTATATCTCTAGCAGTGATGTCAATATTATTTGAAACAAGAAATTTTGCAATCTCTTTAGAATTTTTCATTGCTGCATAATGAAGTGCATTTTTATCATCTCTATTTTTAGCATTGATGTTTGCTCTATGTGAAAGACAATATTCACAAAGCGAATAAATATTAAAAAGTGGGAACATAAGAAGACCAATATTAACATCTTTTGTTTTATCTATATAAACAGCAAGGGCTTGGAGATTGTAATATAGGGTGTCCAAAGGTGCGTTTAGCACAGCGCTCTATATGAGACTATTAAAGGAGATATATGCTGATTATAAATATATAATAAAAAATATGAATATATGTATATGATGAGTATGTTGTATTTTGGCGCCATGCCGGGATATAAAATGAATTTTGAGACAAGAGGCGGTTTCGCGGGAAATTTTGGCGGGATTTTTTCATTTTTTTAATGAATCATAAAGAAAACATCCTCGCTCTTGCAAAAAAATGCAAAGACTGTAAAAAAATCTACGAGACATTGGTAAAATGCTTCGGTATGGATGCTCCTAGCTATTCCACTGTAACGTATCATGTTAGGATGTATCACTTCATGAACAAAAAGGCGCCCATCATAAAAATTGACAAAAAATCGCCGGATCAAAGAAAAATCAAAGCAATTCTTCAAGTGCTAGATGAAGACCCAAGAGCATCACTCAGAAGGATAGAGGAGATGACAAAGATACCACGTACAACAGTCAGTTATTATCTGCACAATTATTTGAACTACAAACTAGCGTATACACGTTGGGTTCCGCACAACCTTAATTCAGTTCAAAAAAAATCTAGAGTCCAATCTTCGAAAGAGCTCCTCTCTATATTGGGTGCGTATCAATCCAAGAAGTTTCGCTTTTTAGTAACAGGGGACGAGTCTTGGTTTCAATATGCAACAGAAGCCAAAATCATGTGGATCCCGAAGGATGAAAATCCGCAAACATTCCCGAAGAAAAAAATTGACACACCAATGATGATGTTGTCGGTTTTTTGGGGCGTGAATGGCATCATCGCAATTGATATTCTTCAAAAACCTAATACGATGAATGCTCAGTATCTAATTGACAATGTTCTTACTCAAATTATCAATTCTGATGAGTTTGAGAAATCCAAACAACAAAAACAAAAGTTTGCAATTCATTTTGATAATTCAAGAGTTCACAAAAGTCATAAGGTAATGAATTACTTGTTGGAAAACAATGTCAAAGTTGTTCCAAACCCAATTTATTCACCTGATATTGCACCCTCTGACTTTTATTTATTCGGCACGCTAAAAAAGAGAGCTGAAGGACGCGAATTCGCGAGTCCAGATGATCTTGAAAATTTTGTAAGAGAGCAATTTGAGCAATTTTCTCATGATGATTTAAAGCGTGTCTTTCAAGCCTGGATCGATCGCTGCGAACGCGTGATTGAATCCAATGGTGATTATATTTAAATAAACTTTATATATATATGTAACTTGTTTATTTCTATTCGCAGTATTCAGGTTTGTGCTAAACACACCTTTGGACACCCTATATTTGATGCACTTATTTGTGTCAATTTTAATATCGAATTCATTATTTAGAAAACAAATAAAATCAATGTTATGCAATGAAATTGCATATTCCATACATTTTAAATCAGGTTTGAAATATTTCAAACATTCATTCAAGATGTCAGGAATTCCACTCAGAAAAGAATTCAATAGACATGTTGGAGTGATTTTTGATTTGTTTTCTGATATCAAAAACCTAAAACAATTAACAGCTCCATAATAACAACATAATTCGATCAATGAAAAAGGTGAAATAGAGTTCGGAAACAAATCATTTCTGATACATTTATATTGATCAATATTAATATCAAAACTTTCTATGACTGAAATAAATAATTTTATGTCATCATCTAAAATTGCTTTGTATAATTGGTTATTATCAAAAATAGAAAGTAATTGATTTTGTTCATTCATACTATCTTTAAATATTTTGTAATCTGAAGAATAATTTTCATCAAATAATTGCATAGATGAATTAGAAACTATTTTGATATTGTCAAAATATTCATCATAGATCTTTCGAAATATGTATATATATGATTTAAGATACTTATTATTTAATTTTGCAGCAGTGAAAATAATTCCCATCATCTCAGTTGGTAACAATATTTTTGTTTCTATAAATATGTCCTTTAAGTTTTTGTATATCATATCTATCTCTTTTTCATTGTACGTTCTTAGTCTGAATAATTCTTTTATGGCTTGATCTTTCTCTTTGACCAAATCCATAATTTCATTATAGACATTATCATACATTCAAATTTTTGTCAAACGATCAAAACTCTCACAATTTTATAAAGAAATTACAACATCTTTCTTTATTCTTTTTGAGTTTTTCTTGTTTATCTCAAACTTTGTTTTTATATTTTAATAAAATGTTTCACCAATTTTTAGTGTCTGATCAAGAATATCATAAATTCTCTTTCATTCTAAATCAGGATTTACTTGGATTTCAGATTTCTTGATGCCCAACATATCATATTACATCTAAATGAGAAGTTGACTCATGTTTCAATGGTCTTATGCATCCTTATAATATCTTTTTTTCCAGTTTTTTTTACAAACCGAGGCACTTCATTTCTTTTGAAATTCACCAGAGGGAAAAACATAATATGATTTTATAAGTAAAACACGTTCAGATCAAAATATGAATGCATCTCCTTTAACCTTTATTAAATCTCCTTTTTTCTTGGCACCAATTGATATAAGGTATTTAACGACATCAAATTGTTTTTCTAGTTCTGCATAATCTAGTGGATATCTTCCTGCTCAATTTTGATTGTTTCTTTCTGCACCATTAGATATAAGACATCTTACTACTTCCTTATGACCTTTCCAAGATGCCAAAATAAGCGGAGTATTGCCAATATAATCTTTCGATTCTAAATATACCTTCATAGAGATAAGATATTTTACTACTTTAATTTTTCCATAAAATGATGCAATCATGAGTGGATTTCTATCACTATTATTTCTTACATCTTTATCTCATCCACACTCAATTATTGATTTTACAAATGTTAAATTTCCTCGCATGCATCACTAAAAGTCCACCTTCGTAAGCTTTGGACATCATTTTTTGATTCTCTTGCATTGAAAGCTCGTCAAGGAATTGATATACACCTTCTATTTCTTTTGAATTCTTATAATGGGAAATTTTTGTTATGATTTAATTTTCATTGTTATTTTTCAGATTGTTATTTTCATCAATAAGTTGTTTGACACGCAAATTATTGTTTTTGATTTCATTTTTTAAACAAATATTTTCCTCGCAAATTTTAGAGTAATATGATTCTTGCCCTTTAATTTTAGATTTAAGTGTTGAATTATCTCTGTCACAGCTAGTCATTTGTTTTGTGATACTACACAATTTTGTCTGCAATTCATTATTGGAATTTTGATTTTTCTGTTTGATTTAAGAAATCAATTATGATATCTAGAAATCTCAATTTCATGAAATTTTCAACAGCTCTCAGAGTTGAAATGATATCTTGAAAGTTATTAATATATATTGATGCATTCCTTGTGCAAGAATATAATTCTTTTGTAGAGTTTGTATTATTAATTTGTTTTAGAAGATTTTCAAAATCATCTGGAGTCAAAATAGCTGATTTCAACGCTAACTTTATATCTCTTGTTTCAAAAATATTACCAACTGTCCCATTATTAATAAAATCATTGATATGAGCTGCTATATACTCATAGTTAAGAATTAGTCCTTGATTCATTAATAAAAATGACAACAAAACATTTAAAATCTTTCATAAAATTTGATTAATCGTTAGGAAATTTTAATCAATGCTAATCAACTTTCTTAATGGTGCACCTACCACTTTCTGACACACTCTCAATTTTTTTGACACTCTAACTTTTAACCCAAATTTTCTAAGGTAAAAAATTAATAATTTTGTTCGGGAAAAAGTTTTTTTTAAATCAATATATAGTACCTTATATAAAGACATATTGATATTATGCGAACATCATATCAGACATTGGTAAGTTCACCCTTAAAAAATCCAAATTAAAATTTAGTAAATTTAACCCATTTATATCAAATATCATTAATGCAAATCTTATACATTAATACAAATGATTTTCAAACTGTTTTGACGAAGTCTTCTGTGAGTTCTCCTTTGGGAGCTCTTTTTGAACGGAGAAGAATGATAGCACAAATAACAAGAATAATGCATGCCAAAACAAATATACCGAGTGAAACAGATATAATAATAGTGGTTTTCTTAGATTTGCCCTGCTTTGAATCATCCGGGTTTTCTGTAGGTGTTTGTACTGGTGTTGTTACTCCTGGGTTTTCTGTTGATGATGATTCCGGTGCAGGTGTTGGGGATTAAGTTGGTTTCGGTGATGGCGTTGGTGATGGAAGATCTGGATCTAGAGGACATAGTTGACTTGCATTTTCAATTGTGTATAAACCATATTTAGTTGGAAGTGTGAGACTGAGATCTTCTCTAAACAAAAATGGTTCCTTAGTTTCTGTATCTGGAATCTCATCATATCTAAAATTGAGTTCTTTTATTCCTTCAGTTTTATCAATGGAAGTAAGCTCAATCGTATAAATGCATTTATTAGACATTGTTTTGTTTGTATATGTGTCTAAAAATTGATCTGGATTTGACTCAATATCGAGATCATCTGGCTTCGAAAATTCGAACTTCCTAGAACTTTTAGAAATTAAAACAGCTGTTGTAAGAAAATACTTTGCTCCATCAGATTTTTCAATTACATATTCTTTGAAAGTATGGCTGCCTTGTCTTTTAGTATCTAGAACGACTTTATGTGAAAATTCGACTGGTCCCATATCTGAATCTGTTACATTCATGTAACAAGGTGGTGGTAACTTTAACGCTTGTATTGCGCAACTCTTTGTTGTGTCTTTACAGTTAATTCTGGTCATTGGATATTTTGTATTTAAATCTAAATTGTCAACCTTTCCAACAGAAACTAGTGGATTTTGAATAGGGTTAGTGTATTCAAAATTATATTCGTTGTCTGGGAAACCCACAAGGCCAATAATCTCAGAATCTGATCCAATGAAAATACCTCCAACAAGGCATATGTATTGTCCCTCTTCAATATGGTACAAATGCATTGAAGTATCCTTATCATCTGTTAAATCAATTATATTTGATTGTGTACAGCCATTTATCTTGTCAATATAATTGTTTATATCGATATTGCTTTCACGAGGAATTCGTACACTGGCTGACAACCTTTCATGGGTCTTCATTAGACTTAATGCAATAATATTGCTTAGCATTGTCGAAAAATGAAAAATTCAATAGTGTTTTTAGGTTAATGTTTCTTTCAAAATTCAATTCACAATTACGAAATCGTCAGAAGTGTTTACCTCTTTGCATATGAAAGAATTCAAATACTATAAATGTGATGAAATTGTAATTCAAATTTTCAAATAAACGATATCGTTTTATTAATTTGTATCATATTGAAAACTGAATCTGAAATCCAAATATTTTTAAGGATTCACTGCATGAATTGAGAAAAACAATATTCACTAAAAATTGAGACATTTCTTGGCCTATAGTTCAGATCCAATTGATTTTGACCAACCACCTATCTCAATTTTTCCACCCATGAGACTTTTGATCTAGGCGAATATTAAGGGAAATTTGTTGAGAGATAGTTTGATAAAATAAAAATGTTGAAAATTTCCAATAATTATTTCGGCAAATTGAATAAATTTTTGATGTCCAAAATTTATATCCCAATTTTCTAAGGTAAAAAGTTACCCTCCATTTCCAGGAATTACCGTCACTTTTTTCCACCTTCTAAAAAGCTCCTATATCTCGAAATATATAGACATTTTCTAAGCTTTTTAAAAGAGGATATGATAGAAAAGATGTTGAATTTTATGATTTTGTACTTTGCATTGAAATATGAGATATGAGATTTAATATGATTTGATTGCAAGTTGAAATTTTTGATTTTTATAATATAGCATTTTTATGATATAAAGAGTGTTTTTATAATAAAAGTTTTGCTCACAAACAAAAATTTTGGTTAAACAGTTGGGGAAAAGCATAATAGTCGTACTGATTGACAATGATTGTAGCTTTAGCATATGCGTGTTCATAACAATTTATGTTTGTCCAGCGTTTATAAATGTGATTTGGAAAGGGCGTCCATGATTTTCCTAGTTTTGATATGAGAATATTATCGATGGAATAGTAAGCATCATTGCTTGCACGGATTTGGAATGAGATGATTCTAAGGACATTAGCAACATAGCATCTTGGAACCGTTAAATACTTCTCTATTTCAGTGAAATCTTTAGAATTAAACAAAAATATTTGAAACAAGCCCGAGTTTTAATCGCACATACGAAAATGAGTTAAATTACTATAAATACAAAAATAATTAAGGGTCAACTTGCCGTTTCTTGACATGCTCGAAAAATATCAATATATCATTATTGTAATTGCAAAAAATTATAAAAGTAATAAAAAGTATCAGGTTGTAATTTAAAATAACTTTTTCCCTTAGAATAGAGTGTCAAAAAGTGTTAGTACACCATTAAGTATAAATTAATTTAATATCAATTAATTCCAATTGATCTTAGATACATTCTGATGTTTTCTGATGATTCTGCAGCAGTGAGAACTGTTTTCCCAGAGATTGTTTTTGCGTTAACATCAACTCCAATTGATATAAGATACTTTACTATTTCAAGTTGATTATTTCCAGCTGCAATAATGAGTGGAGTTAAACCATAAATGGTTTTAGCTTCTTTATTAGCTCCAGCAGAGATTAGATATTTAACAACTTTAAGGTTTCCACCCAATATTGCCCAAATAAGAGGAGTATTTCCATTTAATGTCTTTGATTCAATATTACAACCACTTCTAATGAGATGTTTTACAAGCTTAAGATTTCCTCGGGTACAAGAAGTATGAAGTATGTTCATTCCTCCGTTCTGAGATTTCTTTCGCCAAAGTCCTTTTTTGCACGCAACTAATAACATCTTTTTATTATTTTGTTCTGAAAGCTTATCAAAGAACAAATAAATACTTTCAAAATCATTAGATTTCTTTAATTGAACAATCTTTGATAAGTTTTCTTGTTCTATCATCTCTACGAGTTTCTTGTTATTTTCATTCATTGGCATGCTATTTGATCTATGTAACATTGTATTGCTCATAGATCCGATATTTTCATTGGCTGATCTCCGGAGATTTATCTCAAACTCTACAACTTTCATTTTATGCTTTATCATCTCTCTTTCACAGTCTTTCTTTTGATTTATAATTGTTTTTAAATCCATTTGTAGTTTATCAATGGAATTTTCTAGTTCGGAATTTTTCTTTTTCAAATCAGAAATTTCTAAACTAGATTTGGCAATGAAGTCAATTATTTCATCATGAAATCTGAGACACATATGCTTTTTAACAGCTTCCAGAATTGAGATGGCTTCGTCAGAATTGCTGATAGAAAATGTAGGAATACTATAATTTAAATCTTTCTTTGTAAAATGTGATGATATTTGCCTTAGTAACTCAATAAAATTAGTTGGTGTCAACTTTGCTGAGTTGAAGTAGAATTTGAAATCTTCCTCTGAAAAAATATCGATAATTACTCCATCTTCAATATAATCATTGATGTGGGCTGCAATATACTCGTAATCAGGATATAGATCCACAGACATCAATATGAAGTATGCTGGTAAAAAAAATAAACTAAAATTTTTATTTCTTTCAAATTGATAGTCGTGATATTTCAATTCAAATTTTTTATAAGGAAGAATATCATGTAATTAGTATTTCATATCAAAAATTATAATATTTTTCATTACATATCAGAAATATATAGTTTACATCACAAATGATTTGTGAAATTCGCATTGATTATCCAAGACACTTGAATGCGCAATGTTCAGGATTAAAAGTCTGATTTTTAACACGTCATGAAATTTTAAATTCTAGAGTCTTTTTTATATCCATAAGCTCTTTACTTTAACTAAATTGTAAATTATTCAAAAATTCTATTGCATTCAAATTTTTTACAAAAGTTTTCTTGCACTTTCTCTCAATTTTTGTTGTAAACATCAGAAAAATAAGTAAAAAAATCGAAGTCTTTAGTCCGTGTTAAAAACAAAATATGAAGAAAATCTTCAAAGGGAAGGTCAGGCAAGCATATAGGTATGCTTTTTTTAAAAATTTCATGTAAAATAATTTCCATGATCATCATAAATTGCTTCGTAGAGATATGGAATTGTGATCCTTCAAGGGGCATCGATCCAACTAAGTAGTTGTTGGGCGGTCTTTAACCAGTGGAAAGGGAAAGGGAGGAAAGTTAGGAAGTGTTGTTGGCCTCCATTGAGAATATTTTTGAAAGAGTATTCAATATTTTAAAAGATTTATACTAAGTTATATGATTTTTAAAGACAATCGATTTTTTTCACTTTTTTTCTGAGTTTACAAAAAAATTGAGAGAAAGTTCCAGAAAACTTTCTTGTAAAAAATTTAGAAGGCTATAGAATGATGATAATTTTATTGCAACAAGATTGTTTAGGGGACCATAATTACGACTAATTTTAAATTCATAGTGATTCAATATTAAAATTAAATAATAGCCTCGAAAAACCCTAATGTTGTAATTTATTTATTTTTTTATTTGATAAAAAAGAAGCAAATAAAATAAGAGATTAACGTGAATGGTAGTAACTTGTGATTTAAAACCTTAATATGATATAAATTAACAATTAGAGCTGACAAATTCCATTTTTCATGTTTTGCCACTTGAAAAACTGTCCTACCAATACCATCTTTTGCATAAATATCTGCACCATGAATAAGTAGATATATTGTTATTTCTGGACGATCATAAAGTATTGCATAATGAAGAGGTGCGTAACCTAATCCTACTGTTTTGAAATCAGCTCCATGAGAAATTAAAATTTTCGCAATTTCCACATAATTCTTCTCAATTGCAATTCGAAGAGCATTATCTGCATTTTCATTTGCTCTTTTCATATTAACACCATTTAAGATAAGATATTCAACGATTTGTTATGAATTATTGAATGTCGCAATGGAGAGAGCTGTACGACCATATTTATCTTTTTCATTGACATTTGCCCCATGTTTAATAAGCATTTCTAATATTTCCATGTTGTTATTACGTGCTGCATTATGAAGTGCAGTACTTCCATCGACATCTGTAAAATTAATAGAAGAAGAATTCGAAACAATAGTTTCTAAAGTTTCGATACTATTAAACTTCACTGCATAATGAAGTGCTGTGAATCCATTTATATCTCTAGCGCTGATATCAATATTCTTTGAAACAAGAAATTTTGCAATCTCTTTAGAATTTTTCATTGCTGCATAATGAAGTGCATTTTTCCAATCTTTATTTTTTGAATTGATTTTTGATCCATGGAGAATAAAATATTCAGAAAGAGGATGAATATTAAAAAGTGGCGACATAACATAACCAATATTAACATCTTTTGTTTTATCTATATAAACAGCAAGGGCTTGGAGATTGTAATATTTGATGCACTTATTTGTGTCGATTTTAATACCGAATTCATTATTTAGAAAACAAGTAAAATCAATGTTATGCAATGAAATTGCATATTCCATACATTTTAAATCAGGTTTGAAATATTTCAAACATTCATTCAAGATGTCAGGAATTCCACTCAGAAAAGAATTTAAAAGACATTTTGAAGTGATTTTTGATTTGCGTTCTAATATCAAATACTTAAAACAATTAACAGCTCCATAATAACAACATAATTCGATCAATGAATATGTTCCAAAGTATGGAAATAAATTATTTCTGATTTGCGATGATAGAGAAATATCACTATCAAAACTTTCTATGATTGAGATAAATAATTTGATGTCATCATCTAAAATTGCTTTGTATAATGGGTTATTATCAAAAATAGAAAGTAATTGGTTCTGTTCATTCAGACTATCTTTAAATATTTTGTAATCTGAAGAATAATTTTCATCAAATAATTTCAAAGATGAATTTGAAACAATTTTGATAGTGTCAAAGTATTCATCATAAATCTTTCGAAATATGTATATATATGATTTAAGGTACTTATTATTTAATTTTGCAGCAGTGAAAATAATTCCCATCATCTCAGTTGGTAACAATATTTTTGTTTCTATAAATATGTCCTTTAAGTTTTTGTATATCATATCTATCTCTTTTTCATTGTACGTTCTTAGTCTGAATAATTCTTTTATGGCTTGATCCTTCTCTTTGACTAAATCCATAATTTCATTATAGATATTTTCACTCATTCAATTTTTTTGTTAAATGATCAAAACTCTCACAATTTTATAAAGATATTACAACATCTTTCTTTATTCTTTTTGAGCTTATATTGTTTTCCTCAAGCTTTTAAAGTTTATTTTATAAAAATAGAACAATAATATTTAATTTCTAATCAAGAATATCAACAATTCTCATTCTTTCTAAATCAGTATTTACTTGATCTTCAGATTTCTTAATGCCCATCACATCATATTACATCTAAATGAGAAGATGACGCATCTTAGAGAATACCATCCTGAGATCAATTTCTATCAACGATAGCATTAATTTGGTCGAAAAAGATCCAAAAATTGTTTTTAAGATTTTTTGTCCACTTTTTATAGCACGATAAGCATAAAGGTATAATAAGAAGATGCTCAACATAAAGATAACTAATGCAATTTAGATAATTTAGAAAAAAATTAATTTTTTTTTTGTCTACTTTTTATAGCATAATAAACATAAAGGTATAATAAGGAGATGCTAGACATAGAGACAACTAATGTAATTTAGATAATTTAGAAAAAAAATTAATTTTTTTTTTTTGTCTATTTTTTATAGCATAATAAACATAAAGGTATAATAAGGAGATGCTAAACATAAAGATAATTAATACAATTTAGATAATTTAGAAAAAAATTAAAATAATTTTTTTTTGTCTATTTTTTATAGCACAATAAACATAAGAAAAATAGTAATATAGGAAAAGAGAAACAATCATCAGTTAGAAGTTGGGAAACCAGCGAGTTTCTCCATCAAAATCTTATCCGGGATTGTTCCTCCGTTCAAAATCATTCTCTGTATCTGTTGGACCGGCCAAATTCCGTAAGGAGAGTTCTGGAACCTGTAATAAATCACAAGTTTCTTGGCGATTTCGTATCTCCTCTTCCAGTTGATTGCGACACCATCTATGAAGTTATCGCCAGGTGGAATGGCCGTAGAAAGTATGTCCACGCTCAAATTAGGTATTGTTGGACCGGAATTGTCGTATCTCGAAATTATCGTATTATTATATAGCTGAACTCCTTCGTTGCTGCTTGAAACCTTCTTTCCAGCATTCAGGAACTGGTCCTCAAGCTTCGCCTGCTTGATGGAGAACTTTAATTCAGGAATTGTGATAATTTTCATTATTGAAGCCAAAGCTGCGTAATTTGCCAAAGAATCCAAGCAATTTGCAAGGTTAAGGATGTAATTAAGTGCTTCGTTTCTGTTTCCATGCTTTACAATGGCTTCAATTATGACTCTTTCAAATCTATGCGTTGCTTCAAGGAATTCAGTGATCTTTGGTACTTGCATTGAGAATCTCCTTGTTTGTATCATGTAAGCGAACTCTCTGGCCGGTATTAATTTGTAGATATCGTATAATAACAAAGTAATCTGCTTTGCGACTTCAACTGACTCAACAATAGTAAGGTTGAACTTCGGATTGAAGAGTTTCGGTACTACTTCCGCTGAAATTTGTGGATTTTGCTTAGTTGGTTCTTCAATATTTTGAATTCCGTAAGTTAGAACGGGAATTTGTAGTACAATGTTCTTTAGAACAGGTCTGCACTCATTGATTTCTTGAGAAGTATCGGTAGAATCGAGAATTGCCTGTGCAAAATTCAACATTAATTTCAAAGTTTTTCTTCCAATGAATAAACCTGAGAAATTGATCCAGCGCTGCATCAAATTGACAACGCGTAATTTAATATTCGGAACTTTGGAGGAAATTTCGGAAGAAGCTGATTCATCCGAAAAATCAAGGTAAAACATAGCGAAAAGGTTCTGTAAGAAATGCTCATTCGATGTTATTTGCTGTATAGATATTAATATCAAATCTACATCTTCATCTTTCATTTTCAAATTCGGATCAATTAAATCTCCCAAAACTGCAATAACAATCATTCTTTTGAGCGTACATTTCGTAATAGATTTGAAGGTTTTATCTTGCTGTCCGAATTCGATATTTATCGATGGATTTAGTATTTCTTGGTAGATTAATCTTTGATTTTCTCTGTAATGGCATGAAAAGAGGTCTTCCTCGAGAAATTCGTTGATAAACTTACAGTCTACTTCACCGCTGATGTCCCAAGGGTTTTCTGAAGGAAGGACACCTAAGGAAGCCAAAATTCTTAATCCAGTTCTTTCCCAGGGCTCCTCAAGGACTTGAAAATCATGCCCCGACTCTATCTGTAGTTTCTCGGCGGTATTTTCCATTCCAACAGATAGGAAATGGTTGTAAATTAGTTGCAAAATCGAATATCTGTTGAAAACAACCGGTGAAGCTGTTAATTGAGTATGAATCATATTTGCAAATGATATACCGCCTGTCCATGCTAAAGATCTCTCCCTCAAGGCAAGCAATTCCGGATCTTCCTCTAATGCACGAGGAAGCCACTGGCATTGCTCTTCAGCTAGAGGATTTGAAATCGGTGATTCGTGTTTAGGTTCTGGTGGAGGTGGTGGCGGAGGAGTCTCTTCGACGACTGGCTCTGCAGCTGGGGGAGGTGGAGTTGACACCTCCGTTGTCATTGAATTTTTTTCTATCATTGTTGTTAGTGGCGTGAAGAGAAGATTTCAAATCAAAATCAGAATCAGAAATTCATTTAATAACTTTGCAAAGATTTAAAATTCCTTTTGCAGCTTTAAATAGGGATTATTTTTGTTAATTGTCAAAATATTCTTTGATTTTTGTAGTTTTTCATTGGATATACAGTATCAAAAACTACAATAGTTTGTTAGTACATTCTTGAATGACTAGCTAGAATATTATGTAAATACCTTATTTTTGATTTAATTTTTTAGACTATAGATTCAAATACTTAACAATTAAAGCCCTTAACAATTGTTTTAATTAACCTTTACGCAAGAATGATTAATTTCAATAAAGAGTTTTGAGTAATAGAATTTCATTTGTTTTTTAAGCAAACACATTTGAATCATTGAACTTGAGATACAGCAACCTTAACTGTATCCAGAATATTGTGTTTGAATATAGATTAGCCAAGATATTATTCGTAATCATAAACTGTTGTTGTAGTATTAGGTAAAATAATAAAATTTAAATATCAAAAACAAACATGGTTTAATCAAGATCATCTTGGATACGAATATTAACAATCGTTGGTTTTTTGTCAATAGATGACTTTAAGTACTCTTTCATCATATTGCAATCATATATATTAGCATATGTTGCAATTGTGGTTCCTCTTGAATCCTCTAAATATGGATTTGCTCCATTTTTAATTAAAAACTTTACAACTTCGAAATTTCCAGCACTTGCTGCAACAATAAGTGGATGGTTTTCATTGAACAGTGTTCGAAGATTGACATTAAGTCCTTTCGCCCAAATCATTAAAATTTCTTGGGAATTTGACTTTTTTGCTGCATCAAAATACTCTCCGAAGAAGTAAATGAAAGCAGTGGTATTAAATGACTCAGCAGCAGGCGATAAGTAGTTAATTGACTGAGTTATTGGAAAATTATTAATCATCCACTCAACAATGTCATTGTGATGGTACTCAATCGCTTGTGGCAAAAAATTAATCATATTTATTCCATTTTCCATGCAAATTGAAATAATTTGAAGATCACCACCACAAACAGCGCTTTCAGCCACAGATTCATCAATTTTCCATCCCTCAAGAACAAGGTACTTGAAAATATTAACAGATCTGCAAAATGCCGCAAATTGGAAGACATTATAAATTTCATAGCCAAAAGTAAAAGTTTTTTCTTCAATATTAGTACATGAATCATAGTAAGATACAAACTTATCAAAATCATGGTTGTAGATGATTTCTTCTAATGAATTCCTTTCAACTATTCTTTCATAGTTTTTGTAAGTGTTCGATGTGTAAGGAAGTTGTCCCTTTTGGCATAAATACTTTACAAATGCATTTTTAGGGTACTTTTTTGATGTTGGTGGTAGCATTTTCCAAATTTTCAATAAAAATGGGAATTCTGATCTCCTAACTTCTGCGCAATAAAATATCAGTTGCCGTATTATAGATTCATCGTATTTTTTAATCACGTTTCCTATTGTTTCGAGATTGGCCGGATCACATTTAAAAATTAAGTCTTCTAACTTTGCATATTCGACTAATTCATCAAGTCCTATCAAATCGTTAGACTTATATTCCGACAGTCTCTCATTCATCTGTAAAATCTAATAACAATTTGCAAAAAAGTGACAAAGTGTTAATGACAATTATAAAAAACTTTACCAAAAAAAGCATGATAGCAGGGCATTTTGGCACTGGCTATCTAAAACGTGAATTATAAAGCTTTAATACCTTTGAGTAGATGTACTATTTTGTGATTTTTACCAGTTTTTATCGAATATCATTAAAATTATTTATAGATTGCAATGATTGCATTGATCTACAGGGGTTTCTATACCATCTACTGTATTTCTCATCAATCCAATCTTTATTTCCAAGGATTTATTTTTTTCCAACAAACAAACAAAAAAAATTTTTTTCATATCGAAATTTGTCTTATATTGTAATAATTTTTACATTTTGAGATTTATTATTGATCCAAACAACAAATTGGATTTATAATATAAAAAATTATCGTCCTATAAACGGTTTTGACACACCGGTAGCCATTGATGGATTCTCGGGAAAAGATCTCTGTAGAAAGCATTAAAAGCCAATTTAATGATGATCCTTCTGAGCAGAATGTTGAAGGATTATATAAATGCGAAGTTGCTCAAGAAAATGATTACAAATTGAAAGAACAATGGGAAAATGCATCCAAAGTTAACGAGCCTTTCCCAGAATATGTCGATGGCTATGATGAAGACTTTTATCATGACGATGCCGATGAAGTAGCTTTAGATCAAATGTCACAGCTTTACAGAGAGGAAGAAAAGATGAACAGAGCAGATCGTCGAGAAGAATTAATGAAATATTATGAGCAATTCAAAGAAGACCATAAAGCAGCTTTCCCACAATTATATCAAAAAGTAACGAAGCCAAAGGCATCACCGTCCAAGGCAAAGTCTGCTTCAAGGCCAGCACCAAAGAAAACATTCTCACCATCAGAATCTGATTCCTCATCAGAGCCAATATCAGAACTTGATTCAAATGATGCTGACGATCTTATCATGAACTATTCAAGTGATGACTTAGATCGTGATGGCATAGATTCTGAATCATCATCAGATGCTGAAGAAAAGAAGCCATCCAAAGCAGCATCAACAGAAAAACCGAAGCAATCAACACATATTTCATACAACGAACTATTAAATGCAACAATTTCAAGAACAAAGCTCAACCATATACTCAGCGACTTCAAGACATACTTAAAACAGAAAGTTGTTATCTTTATTCACTTTAAAGACGGAGATCATAACTCAATTGGCTATCTAAAACATACATTTAACTGCCACGAGGCTGATGTTGAATGCTATGATATTGTTTCTGATATTCAAATCCATATTGCACCAGAAAACGTTTTGGACGAACAAATTCCTCGTTCGTTATTCGAAAAAATACATTATGACTTATCTCAGTTGTCCGATGATATCAAACGCGGTATCAAACTGCTCAAGAACAATATTGAAATCAAATCAAAGGATAGCAAGGATGATGCATTCAGCGAATTAGAGAAATTATACAATATGGTCATGAACGGCCAATTACATAACATTTCTGGTTACAAATTCCAACTTCAGGAAGAAATTAAGAAAATTCAAGAAGAAATTGGAGAAAATGAGTTGGGTGATGATTCTCATGATGAAGCATCTGATGAACTTCACACTAGAATCGAAAAAATGAATGTTTGGCTGGCAAATGTAGAAGAAAAACTCAGAAAACAGCCAGATCCAAAAGCTATCGTCGACCATCCAGTTGTTATTCCTAAGGACAAGATGTCTGCCTTCGAGAAGCTCTTAACTCAGCAAAAGAAGCCAAATCCGAAGAAAGTGGATACTGTGGTCGATCAGCAGTCTCAGGAGAAGAATTATAAGGAGAACCTTAATCGTTTGTTTGATGATGATGACGATGATGCATCCGGAAGCTCGGATTAAAATAAAATAAAAATTTCATTATAAAATAACACGATCTGCCTTGAATTATCCAAATTTACTCAGTCATGGCTTCATGAAAATCGTGTTCGATGCATTGTATCAATTAGGAAGACGAAAATTTTATCAAAAAAAATTTCAAAAAAAAGGGGAAAAAAAGTGAAATATTTTATGACCAAGTTCTGATATCAGAAACAAAAATTTATAAGGTCGATGAAAAAATGAGCGTTTTTAAAAAACCGCCGTTTGAGAGGAAAATTGAGAGCCCCGATGTATACTTTTTGACATTGTCAAAAACTTTGAAAGGACTAAAAAAATTTTAGTGTCAGAAAGTTTACAAATGTATACTTTCTGACAAACAGACTCTCAGAAAGTACTCAAACTGCGGTTTTTAATTTCCGCACTTTTTTTGGCGACCTTATATATATATAGAATTAAAAGCATGAAATGCGGATCGATTTTTTCCGAATTTTTTTCTAATTTTTTTTATTGATATTCGAATTGGAAATGAAATATTTCACCTTTTTATCCCTGTTTCAACAAAATTTACATTATTTCAATGCAACCATCTCATTTCCCTTTTCAATATCTTATTTAATTGATTATTTATTCAATTGACATTGTTATAGTTATAAACATATATATTTTCTACCATTAGTTAATCTTTTCATTTTGTCATTTATAAAACAGAAAGATATTTTAGTAAAAATAAATAATTTTTTTATAAATGATAGATTTAATATTATTATCTTTAATATATAACGTAACTTAATTCATAACTTCACACTACTATAATAGAATCAAAATTAAAATCAAATATAAAAAATCTAAATGCAAAACAAATGAATTTGCAGTAGTAAATAAGTCAGTTTTGTAGTTTTGAGATATAAAGTATTGGTTTACATCTTTAAATCGTAAATAATATATTTGTATTCAAGAATCTTTTTATTGGCCGGTAAATCCAATATTATTTAGCTGCGCGGCTTCTCCTTCTTTCCGAGCCAGAGGGCGAGGAGTGAGAAACCAGCGACCTTGATGACTTTGAAACGGCATCCAGGAAGGTCACCGACAGAACGGCCGGAACGACCCATACCGGCAATAAGAACACGATCGTTATCATCAATGAGACGAAGGGAACCATCACGTGGAACGAAAGCTGTAACGACCTTGGAGTTCTTCTTGAGCTGAACACGGACAGCTTTACGAATGGCGGAGTTTGGCTGCTTGGCTTCGACAGCGACCTTGCCGACGACAATGCCGGAGGCCATTGATGTGCCCTCAAGTGGGGTCTTGTAGATGGATGTGCCGAGAGAGCGGCGGTAAGCATTAGAAGCCCAAAGGTTGGACTTGTGAGCAAGACGGAGCTTACGAGCGGCGAGGCGACCGCAGGCCTTGGATTTACCCATTTGCTAAAAGGCCATGAACGATCATTTTGAACTCAATTTTTACCATGATAGCGCATAATTTTTTTTGTTCGATGTTTATGAGCAATTTAATTCTTGAATTTTTTAATGGTATTTTCTAATTTTCGAGATTCATAAATAAACGTCACTTTTATTGATAGAATTCCCTCAATTATTTTAAGAGAAAAGGAACAGAACTGTTAATAATTATCAATGATAAATCAATGAATTGATGGTGTAAAAAAAATCCAAATCACACATTCAAAAAATAAATGAGTTATTGCCCATCAAATTCGCATAGCCATTCAGACTTTCTTCCAGGCATTTCGTCTATACCAGATGGTCGAAGAACTTGTTCTGGGCGTTCATGCGTAGCGTCATCAATTGATTCAATTTCGGGATTTCATCATCATTCTCAATTCGATGATAGTCCATGGACTGTTATCGAAGTTGACGGCCCTGCACCAGAAACAAGGGTTGGACAAACAATCATATACTGGCCAGAAGGAAATTCCATTATTTGCGCTTATGGAAGAAATAAAGATGACTCCTTCTCTGATGAGTTTTGGAAATTTTCTATTGAAACAAACAGATGGGAGAAGTTACCAGTTGAGAACGTAACACCAAGAGCTGCTGCCGGCTGTGCTTTGGTAAATTCAAAATTATATTTCTTTGGAGGAATTACAACATCAAGCTTCGTAAAAGAATATCATACAGTTGATTTAAATACATTAGAAGTTGAATACCCAGTTACAACAGGTGATGCGCCACCAGAATGTGCACTTCCTCTTGTTGCTTTCTATAACAAATACTTGATTGTTTGGGCAGGTACATCTGGCTCAAATTTGTCTTGTTTGCATATCCTAGATATCGAAGAAAACCATTGGGAACAAATTAAAACAGATTTTGTCGGAAGACAAGGAGCATGCGGCTGCATTATTGATTCTACCCTTTACATATACGGAGCTAGTTGCTCAATGTCAATTCTCGCTTTGAATCTCGAAACTTGGGAATTTACTCCAATTCCAACAACAGGAGCAGAACCTCCTCGCGGACTTGATTGTCTTACAATGATTACTTCAGGCAATACAATTCTCGCATTTGAATCAAATTGCTCGGCAAATACAGCTAGAATGTATGTTTACGACATTGAAAGATCAAATTGGATTAGTCACACTGTTAATATTACGAATGAACAAACAGAACGTCCTAAAATCGTATTTTACCTCCCAGATTCAAGAAAATTATTGGCATTAGGAGAAAGTGCTTCAGGAGTGACCCAGCCACTCTCTGAATTATCAATTGGCAAGATGATATCCTCCCTCAACCAAAGAATAGACATGCTTTCCGCTTTGAGAGGACTTCTTTAATTATTTTTGTTTCGTTGTGAATGTTGAATGGAAATTCATCAACTGGCGAGCTTTAAGGATTCTTCTTAAGCTCGTTTTACTGATTAATATTTAGTATATATCATATTATTTTTTATTTACTTCATATAATTAAACTATAGATTTTAAATAACTATTTATCCTCATTTACAATCATCCACATCTTTCAAACATTAAATATAATAACAATTTTTTTAATAAGATCTAATTATCGAAATATCAGGTATTTTTAAGGGACTTAGGCTATAATCCTTCAATAAAATTTGAGAATGAGTTATTAAAAGCATGAAAAGAAATCAATATTTGATTGAAATTATTTTCTTTGAAAAATCAGTCTCCTTGTGAAAAAAAATATTAACCTAAGCTATTGTTATATCATTCGCATACTATATGTACAGAGTTATTGATAAGATTAAACTTTGAATCATGCGAAACATCTGAAATGAAGCGAGTGTTGAATAAAATACCTTACTAAATTAAAATGATCGGATTATAGTGATGATAATATAGCAGATTTCATTTCTTCTGCTTTACTGAACAAAATTTACGTTTAAAAATTCGTCTCAATTCGATGCTCGAAACTTCTAGCGCGAAGGAGAATGTCAATCGGCGAATTATGATTGATCTCCAACGCAGGCTTGCATTGATCGAAGATGATATTAAAGTTGCAAAGAAAACTCGTGAAAATTTGAGAAATGATAACGAAAAAATCGAAGAACAAATAGATCAGAATTTATTTCGCTTAGAGGAACTTAAATCTCAAAAGCCAGAAGTCAATGCAGTATCGAATCCAGAAGAAATAACAGAAGAAGAAAAGAAGACAACATTTTTCGGAAATCTTGCTCAACTAGAAGCATTCGAAGCAAATACAAGTGCACAAATAGAAGAATTGAAGAAACAATATAGTCAATGCACTCATGAATATACAATTCAAATTCAGCGTCAAAAAGTTTTAGAGTCTAAGCTTTTAAATGCTCAAGAACGATTGAACCTCCAAAAAGAGCAACACAGTAATGCAAAATCAGAATATGCAGTTACACAGCAAGAAAACTTGAGATTATCAGATCAAGCTTACAATCTTAATGATACACTCAGTTACTTGAAAGAAGTCCTTGAAAATAAGCAAACTGAACTAGATTCATACTCAAGCCAGCTAGATGACCATCTTTCTGGTCAGAAAAAACCATTACTTGAAGAAAGAGAAGAACTGTTAAAAGATCTCGAATTTATCCAAGGAAGACTTAAAAAGCTTCAGGAACAACATGAAAAGAACGTTGTAATTCAAGAAAATGAGGTAAAACAAGCTGATAATATTAATACATGGATATTTAGAAGGAAACAACTGCTAGAACAGATCAAAAAGAAAAGAACTAATATGTCTAGAAACCAAACATCTTTGAAGCGTGCTCAATTGATGAATACCGAAATCAGATCTAAATTTACTGCAATGTTTGGAAGATCTGATCCAGGAGATGGAACTGGTGCTTTCTCTAAGTTGATGGTTCAAAGTGAAATAGATTCTATTGAAGAAAGTAATAAAGTTTACATAGAAATTAATGCAGAAGAAAATTATAATCAACAGCTCAAAAAAGACTTGCAACAAATCGAGAATTCTCTCAAAGAGTTCGATAAGTTCAGCCAAAACACTCTGTCAGAGTTGGGGTGTGAAATCGAAGCCTGCAAGAATGAAGCATACTTGAATCTTCTCAAAGACGAGAAAACCGCCATTATTACTTCTAATTGTTTGAATTTTTGATTTTCTAATAAATATTTGTCTGTGTTTTCTTATATTTCATTAAGATACTCTTTTTTAAAATCGATATGAGGATATAAGTTGATATGACTAATTTCAACTAATGTATTGTAATAGAAGTAACTTTTACAAAAATAATGTTTTCCATTACAATACATTTTTAGTCCGAAAAACAAAGATATTACATAATTAAGCTTGAGATAAAAATCTCGTTCAAATAACAATGTTTTGTCTGGAGAAGGCTTGCAGCAATCTTGTTTAAAACCTAGGGGAACAGGATATAATGCTAATCCGTTTCTATAATGAATTTCCTTCAATCCTTTAATGAATATTTGATACACACTATTACCTCCATAAATACTATCATAATCATTTATTGAAACATTATTTAAAATATAGTTATATCTGTTTCTGAATTTATCTATTTTAGCTAAATCGAAATATCTTCTTGTGTTTACAGTATAGTCTGTAATAAAGTATTTGATCCGCCAGCAGTTCAAGAATGCATTATAATAAATATTGCAGTTCTGGCCCAGATAAATATATTTCAAATTAATGTAGTTTGAAAAGCTCTCAGTTTTCAATACGACATTATCTGATATTTGCAAGCAACGAAGATTAATACAATTATAAATTCTATAATATTACTCCCTAATATAATGTTTTTCAAATAATAACAATTCATAAATACACCAACACCAATTTCAGTAACACTCTCAGGTAAAATTACCGAATGCAATTTTGTGCCCATAAATGCTCTCTCATTTATTATTTCTATATCATTTGGAAGTATTATTTCTTTAAGATTAATACAATTTGCAAAAATTTCCATCCTAATGATTTTAATTTGATCAGAAATGATTACCTTTTCAATATCAGTGCAGTTTTCAAAAAAGTATGCACCATATTGTGTGTGATTTGTGGTTAATGTTAATATCTTATCTAAGTGAGAACCACTGAAACAAAAATCATATAAATAAAATGGTCCTGGCGGCAACTGAAGAATATTTGGAGTATAGCAATTATAAAAAGCAAAGCGTTTGAAATAACGGATTGAATCTGGTATATGAATTGAAATCAATTTACAATTTTCAAAACAGCTTTCCCATATTTCTCGAACAGTCGGAGGGATTATGAATTCTGTATAATTGAAAGAGTTCTTAAAGAATGAACTCGGGATGTATTTGTTTTTGTTGAAAATAAACTCTTTCAATGAAAAACAATTACTGAAAACAGATTCTCCAAGATCAGTAATAATATCTGGTAATATAAACCTAATAAATCCTGTATTATTAAAGGCATGTGCCCGTATTGCTGTTAGAGATTGTGGTAGTTGAACTTCAGTAAGATGAATACAATTTGCAAACTCGCCATAGCATATTGATACGACACCATCTTGGAATATTACCTTCTTTAGATTTATCATCCCATCAAATAAATGGGATCCTCTATAATCTCCCCATATATGTGGGATGAAGAGTTCTTCGATTAAATTGGTACCACCTAATGAATACCTTCCAAATGAATAAGCTTTGTTAGGAAAATCAAATGATTTCAAGAACGAACAATTATAAAATGCATAATCTTTTATCTCATCTATTGAATTGGGAAGGGTTATGGTTTCAAATGAACAGTTCATAAAACAATAATTATCAATGACTCTCAAACCTGATGGAAAATTAAATGTTTTAAGTTTAATTCCATTCTCAAAGCAAGAAATTGGGAGAGAATAGAAATTTCCATTTAAAATAACTTCGTTCAATGAATAACAGTTTTTAAAAGCTGCTTTTCCAATATTTTTGCATTGAATTGGAATGCTAATTGATTCTAAACCTGAATTCATGAATGCATTTTCTTGAATTTTTAATAGAGATGCAGGTAGTATAATTTCCTTCAAGTTAATGCAATATGCATATTCTTCATAATAAATTTCTGTTATTCCTGATTCAAAAATGACTTTTTCTAAACCTGTTATATATGAAAAACACCCCGGGCTTCTATTAGTAAGATTTGATGGAATTGTTATTTCATTAATTAATTCACAATTATAGAAGGCCGATCTTCCTATATATGAAAGATTATATGGAAAATTCAATGACATATTTAAATATTTGCAATTGTTGAATGCATCCTTCTGGATTTGTTCTAGAGATGATGGAAAGGTTATAAAAGTGATTTTTGCATCTTTGAAGCAATTTGGTTTAATTGTTGTTAGGTGTGATGGAAGATTGATTTCAGAAAAGTTGAATGAACCTTCAAAACAAGATTCTGGAAGGAACATTATCCAGTCATTGAATGTTATTTCTTTGAGAGAACAGCATTGAGCAAACGCTGATTTACCAATTTCTTGAACTAAAATTGGTAAATGAACTGTAAGAAGACCAGTGTAATACAAACCTTCCTCCTGAATATATCTTAATGTTTCTGGGAATATGATTTCTTGAAGATTTGCGCAAAATTTGAACTCTTGTTTGTATATTGTCTCTATTCCATAATCAAAGATAACTTTTTTCAAGTCTGACATACAATAAAATGGGCAATTATTTCTTCCAGAATATGATGCAAGGATATGTATTTCTTCAACTTTATTCATTCCACTAAATGCATATGTTCCAAAATAAATTGGAAAATTTGGAAATGTTACCATTTTTAGTGATTTGCAATTTACAAATGCATAATCACCAATTATTAATTGTTCCAAGTTATTCCCAAATATAACTTCTTCAAGATAAAGACAACTTGCAAACGCCTGCAATTCAATATTGGTAACATTATTAATTTGAAGAGATACTATTCCTGAATTAACAAAGGCTTTTTGTTTAATTGTTGTTAACGAACTTGGAAACTGAACCTCTTTAAGGTTAGTGAAATTAAAAAATTCTTGATCATTAATACTTTGTATACCTTCATCAAATATGATTTTACTTAAACTTGTCATCAAACTATTCCATCGATATCTTCTTATATTTGCATGTGATGGAATTCTTAATTCTCTAATATTTGAGCAGCTGAAAAAGCAACCTTCATGTATTTCATATAAATTTGTTGGCAGAATTATTCTTTTTAAGTTAGTGCAATTATAAAAAGAATATTCCGATAATATATTAATATTTTCTGATAATGCAATTTCAATTATTGAGCTATTATAAAAGCATCTTCTACCTATTTTTATTATTGACCGGGGAAGGAATAAAGTAATACCATTAAATGAATTTTCAAAACATGCTTCCTTTAATTCTGTAACAGCATCATTTAGGATGAAAGATTTTAAATAATAACAATCACTAAAAGCGTTATTTCCGATTTCAATAACACTGATCGGTAAATTAATTGATTCAATACCAGTATGACTGAATGCTCCATCAGAAATTATTTGTAAATGCTCTGGAAAAGTGACACTTCGGATTTGTTCACAGTTATAAAATGCCGATTTTCCTATTTTAGTAATATTAGGCGGTAAAATAAATGTTGTAAGACTTTTGCAATTATAAAAGCAACTATCTGGTATTTCATTGATAAAATTTGGGAGATGCACATTAATTAATTTGACACAACCAGAAAAAATGTCATATCCTAATTGAAAACTTTTATTTGATATCAAAGTAAAGATTGTCAAATTAGGACAAAATCTAAATGCTCCATTTCCTAAATATTCAATTTCTCCATATAATGTTACTTCAACTATAGAGATGCATGAAGAAAAACAACCATTTCCTATCTTCCTGAGATTTTGGCCGAAATTTGGTGAAATATATCGACACCCACTAAAGGCGCCATTGCCAATTTCCTGTAATGTGTTAGGGAAATTAATTTCAGTAAGTGTATAGCATTCAAGAAAAGCTTCGTCTTCAATATACCTGATTGTATTTGGCAATTCAACTTTATCAAGTTTAGAACATGCATAAAAGCATCCATTGCTAATATTTGTTAGATCTCCAGAGATTCTGACTTCTTTAAGATTAGAACATGCTGCAAAAGCTCCTAATCCGATTGAGTGGCATTCAAGGATAGTAATATTAATCAATGTCGCATTTTCAAAGTACTCTAGCTGTCGAACATCTCCTCTAATTATCAGTTCTTTCATATCAATCAAATAAAAATAAATTTTGAGTTTATCAAAATAAACTTTTGAAAGTACTTTTCAAATCTCTGAAAATTTCATTCAAAAATAAAATTTTCATCGTTAAATGATGAATTGAGCCATTAAATTACATGAAATTTATTATTATAATTTTCTCAATTTTCAAAACAATGTTAATCCTATTTAAATTAATTAAACCTAATAGAGTAATATAAACTTTTTATAAACATTGATTGAAAAATTCAAAGCCTGTCAGATTTTTCCCTGACTTCTGATCAAAAATTAATTATTCTTATATCATTGATTAAATTAATGCATACACTCTACTGTTTATTTCGATAATAATATTTTCATGCAAAATGCAATAAGAGTATATTGTGATAAATAAAACTTAATTAATTATTTAGTATCACATACTATAGTATCTTTTTAATTGTATCTCAGAAATGGATTATGAAAAGATTAAGGGTGCCCTATAACGATAATGTAAACATCACAAAATTAACCTTATTAGAACTCGAATGAATGGATTATCCAGATTCTAGTTCTCAATATAATAGCCTTAAAAGTGCTTTTCTGAGGGTGGTCTATCGTCTATAGGGCACCCTTAATCTATCCAAAATTATCAATAATTACAATTTAATACATCGAGCTTTCTTCATGATACAAAATTAAACACATTTCCATGGTTTAGAACTTAGAGGAATGTCGACCAGAATGTTGAGTAGGTGACAAAAGTGCATACTCTTAAACAACCATCGGATTTCCGGGTGAAATCGTGACACACTTTCGTCTTTCGTAGGCAGTGGTGGTTGTTACAAAAGGTAACTTCGAATGTAGCGTGAAATCTGCAAAAAAAATTCTGAAATTTGAATGGAGAACACAAAAATTGAATAGTTTACGTCAATAAAAAAGAGAAAAATGAAGCCAATGTGTCTCGAACCTAGGACTTAGAGCAGCAATCCCACTGTTTATCCCATTACACTACATGCATCTCTCACCTCAGTCAATGAGATCAACTATATGATAACTTTTTCCCCATTATATTCTTGTGGAAAAGTGACAAATAGCAACTTTGACCCTCTCTCCCAGAATGTTCAGATATAAGGTTTTTAAAATTGAGGACTTGAAATAATCAAAATGAATTCCATAAGTATGTAGGATAATAAATACATCTTAAAAATCCAAAGTCGAAACTTTAAAATCTAAAAAAATCACCAAACGCTTCAAAAATCGAATGATGATTAGTGCTCTATGAATTCATTTGAGTAAATTTTCTATTGTAATGTGTGAAAATCAGTATAAACACGAAATAACAGAAATTTCATATTTAGAAATAACAGAATTTAATAAAGATTATGTTTGAGTGAGAAGATAGAGCATTTCAAAATGATATCGAGAGAAATCTCGTTCATGTAATAAAGTTTCCTGCAGCTTGCATTTATTTTGTTTGAAAATTGCAGGTGCTGGAAACAATGTGATTCCTCTCTCTTCATCGTAATAAGGACGACACAATCCAGTAACGTATGCATATGTAACTTTGTAATATAATTTTTGAAATAAGGATGTATAATCTGCCTTTGTGATATTGTTGAAAATATATTTATGTGCATAGTTATTTATATCATAAAAATATTCTAAATGGTCATTATAATCTGTAATAATATACTTGATATTAACGCAATTTTGAAATGCCTGAGGATTAATTCTACAACCCTGCCCAAGATAAATAATTTCCAAATTAAAGCATTGAGAGAAAGTTTCCGCATCTAATATAGAGTTATCTGCTATTTGAATAAGATTTAGACTGATACAATTAGAAAATGCTCCACTTTGAAATGTATTTAAACCATGAGTTTTTCCCATTATGATTGTTTGCAATTTTGTACAATTTATGAAACAATCATATGTGACGAAAATATTTCCAAAGATTTTTAATTCAGTCAAATCTCTACTATTATTAAATGCAGCATATCCTAATTTGCAAGAACCATTTATTCTTAATTCAGTTAAACTATAACAATCTTTGAAAGCATTTGTTCCAATCATATTAATTTTAGAATGTAATATTATTTGATGGGGTAGAGAACAATTTTCGAACGCACCTATATCTATCATTGTTACTGATTCTGGTATTTCTATGGACCTTAATGAACAGTTTTTAAAACAAAAGCTTCTAATAATTTTTAGATTTTGTGGCAATTTCATGTGATAATCAATAAGCGTATTTTCAAAGCATCTAGCTCCAATTTCATTGACACTACTTCCAAATTTAATATTTTTAAGATAATAGCAATTTGAAAATGTCCCAGTTCCAATATAAGTAACACTGTCCGGTAATTCGATTGAATTTATTTTTGTATTCATGAAAGCTCTTTCATCAATTGTTTCAAGGGAGTTCGGAAATTGAACATCTAATAGATTTTGGCAATTAGCAAATGTTCCTTGATATATTTTCTTGATTCCATTTGATATAATCACTTTTTCTATATCTTTACAATTTTCAAAACAATAAACACTTCGAACAATAATTTGTGTAGATAAAATAAATATGTTTGAAAAATGGCATCCACTAAAACAATAATCAAATAAATATATTGTTGTATCAGGTAATACTACAATGTTTGGTGTATAACAATTATGAAATGCATAACTGCGAATACTACGAATTGATTGTGGAAGTTGAATTGAAAGCAATTTACTATTTTCGAAACAACTATCTCTTAAATCAACAACTGTTTGAGGAATTGTAAATTCTGTGAAATTAAACGAATTTTGGAAGAAATATTTTGGTATGAACATGTTGTTATTGAAAGTAAATTGTTTCAAAGATTTACAATTTTTGAAAACTCCAGATCCAAGATTTGTAACATGATCTGGTAAAACAAATCCAACAAATCCTGTGTTATCAAAAGCGTTATTTTTGATTGTTGTGATAGATTGTGGAAGGTGAATCTCATTAAGATTAATACAATTTGCAAACTCACTTTCAAATATTGTACTAATTCCCTCTTCAAGTGTAACTATTTTAAGATTGATCATTCCATCAAATAAATGGTATCTTCTTCTCCAACTACTAGCAATTGAAAGGTTTTCAATCAAATTGATACCGCCTAATGAATTATATGATAAATTAATTCCTGCATTTGGTCAATTATAAGATTTCAAGTAAGAACAGTTATAAAACGCCCACATTTCTATGAGTTTTACAGAATCAGGAATGTTTACTGTTTCCAATGAACTGTTTTTAAAACAACTATATCCAATTGTTTCTAATCTCCCGGGAAAATTGACCGATTTCAGGCTGATTGCATTCTCAAAACAACTATTAGGTAAATTTGTGATATTGTCATTAAAAACGATTTCATTCAATGAATAACAGTCTTTGAATGCAGCAAATTCAATATTTGTACAATTAATAGGAAAATGAACTGATACTAATCCACTATTCATAAATGCACAATTTTTAATTGTAGTAAGAGTATCTGGCAATACAATTTCTTTAAGATTCGTACAATTTACAAATTCTTGATTATTAATAACTTCAATTCCTGATTGAAATATGACTTTCTTTACATTTGTCATATTAGAAAAGCATTTTTCACCTCTGATCACGCAATTTGATGGAATTGAAATTTCTTCAATAAGCTCACAATTTGAAAATGTAGAATCACCAATTTCAGAAAGATTCACTGGAAGAATTAGTGATGAATTCCAATATTTGCAATTATAGAATGCGCCTGTTTCAATTGTTTGAAGAGATTCGGGAAGGGTAAGAGAAATCATCCTTGCGTTTTTAAAACAATCCATTTCAATAGTTGTAATTTGTGGAGGTAAATTAACAATAGTATAATTAAAAGAATCTTCGAAACAAGATTGTGATAAATATGTTAGTTTGCTTCCAAATGCTATTTCTTTTATAGCTAAACATCTCTGAAATGCTTTTTCTTGAATCTCAACAACATTATCTGGTATATTCACTGAAATTATACCCGTGTAAAACAATGCTTCTGCTTCAATAACTTTTAATGTCTCTGGGAAATCAATTTCTTGAAGATTTGTACAAAATTTAAACTCTTGATTGTATAATCTATCTATTCCTGTCTCAAGAATAACTCTCTTTAAATTTGACATACAATAAAATGGGCATTTTTCTCTTCCTGTGTATGATGCATAAATGTGAATTTCTTCAATCTTACTCACACCACTGAATACATTTAATCCAAAAGAAATGGGGATATTTGGAAGTTGTAATATTTTTAGTGATTCGCAATTAGTGAAAGTATTATTTCCAATCGATAATTGTGTCATTCCATCATGAAATATTACTTCCTCGAGGTAGTTACAAAATAAAAATGCATGATTCTCTATGACAGTAACTGAATTATGTATATGGATTGATCTAATACTGGTGTTTAAAAATGCCTTTTCTTTAATTTCCCTTAAAGTTGTTGGAAGCTGAACTTCTGTAAGATTTGTTAAATTAGCAAATTCTTCTTCATTTATTATTTCAACTCCATCCATAAATACAACTTTGCTTAAACTTGCCATTCCTTTAAAGGCTAGCATACCTCTAATGTTGGCTGAAATTTTTAATTCTTTTATTAATGAACAGTTAAAAAAACATAATGAACCAATTTCTGTAATACTTTGCGGAAAAATGATGCCTTTCAAAAGTGAACAATTATAAAATACACTATCTCCTATATATTGCAAATTCGGTGGTAAAGTTATTTCATATATTGAAGTACTCATATAACATCTAGCAAAAATTTTTATTATTGATTGAGGTAGAATTATACTTGTATTAAGAAATGAATTTTCAAGAATCGAAGAATTCAATTCAGTTGGATTATTATTAAAAGTAAATGATTTTAGGTTTTTACATTCAGCAAATGCAAAATCCCCTATTGAAACAACATTTCTTGGTATGACAATTGATTCAAAGTTATATTCATAAAAGGCACCTTCTCTAATTTCAACTAACGTTTCGGGTAACTCGAAATGATGGAGATTACTACAACCAGCCAAAGCATATTCTCCTATTTTTGAAATGTATTGTAATATATTTAAATAAATGAGACTTGAGCACCAAGTAAAACAATGATTTGATATTACATGAATTGTTTCTGAAAAGCGAACTTCTCTTAATTTCATACAATGATAAAATGTATAACCACCAATTGTATTGATTTTGCTGGAATTACAAGTAAAAGTTATTAAATTACTGCAATATTGAAAAGAATGATCTCCTATATGTTCCATTCCCTCGGATAATATGATATCTTCTAAATTTTCGCATTGGTAAAAACAATAGTCTCCTAATTTCTTAAGTTTTTCACCAAATTTTAGTGAACTAATATTGTTCATATAAAATGCATTGCTTTGTATTTCTTCTAAATTATCCGGAAATTTTATTTTTTCAAGACTTTCACATTGAGCGAATGCGTATTCTCCGATGACTTTGACACTATTTGGTAATTCAACATTTAGGAGGCTAGCACAATAAAAAAAAGAGAATGTACTAATGTTTGTTAGGTTACTAGAAATTTTGATATCCCTAAGATTGTGACAATATGCAAAAGCTTGATTTCCAAGTGAACTGCACTCAAGGATTGTTATATTAAACAATGTTGCATTGAAAGAATATTTCCCTTCTTGAATATCTCCAATTATTGTCAGTTCAGCCATTCTTTAAAAAATTGAATGAAATATTTTATCGGATTACTATGTTTGATGAATTTAGTTTTAAAAAACTTTAAATGCTCAATATCATTTTTAGATTCAATCAAAATTGAATTAAAAATGAGATCAATTCAATTCCTTTTAAAAATTTTGAAAAGATTATATTATATGTATTTCATTTATGACTCTGTAATGCTGATTATCAGCATTTGAATATTATGTAATTTTCCCAATGGCCTCAAAAATTGAATACAAGGAAAATTGAAATAGAAATTGAAATTTGATAGAAAATACCATAAATTTTATTATTTTTTTATGCTGAAATACAAGAAATCAATAATAACAATTTAATTCAGTCCCAAAATATGATTCCTGAAAAATTCCTTTTCCATCATGTAAACCTCGATGGGTTAAGGTCGATGAAAAAATGAGCGTTTTTAAAAACCCGCCGTTTGAGAGGAAAATTGAGAGCCCCGATGTATACTTTTTGGCATTGTCAAAAACTTTGAAAGGACTAAAAAAATTTTAGTGTCAGAAAGTTTACAAATGTATACTTTCTGACAAACAGACTCTCAGAAAGTACTCAAACTGCGGTTTTTAATTTCCGCACTTTTTTTTGGCGACCTTCTATATATATAGAATTAAAAGCATGAAATGCGGATCGATTTTTATCAATATTTGGACATTCTATTTTTAATAAAATAAACATATATTTATATGGGAAATTAGGGAGATCTGAAACTCAAAAATTATTTTTGAATTTTAATATGATAAATATAATTATGATAATATGTACATTACAAATAAAATATTAATTCGCAACAACGATGAGATGCGATAAATTTGATTCTCTCAAAAATCGATTTTGATATTTTAATATTAATTTATATCTTATGTGCATATACAATATATAATAATTTTAAAACATCAAAAAGTGACAATTTACGGTTAGAAAAAGTCATCAAAATGCTTTTTAATGATTTGATTTAACATAAGCATAGACTATCTCTTTGATATTTAACTTCAATTTCCAGAATGAAAAGGATTTGAACAAAAACGATTATTTTACGATTATTTTTTGTAAATTTTTTTAAATTGAGACTGACATCTCTAAAATCTTCTAAAAAATCCAAATATCAAATAAAATAATATCATTAAGGGTGCACACGAGAGGATCATGTAAACTTCAGAATTTAGAACCTTATTTTTAGGCATTATCTTGGCTACCTATTTAGGCTCGAAAAGCAAAAAATATCAAAAAATACAACTTGACTCCATTATGACTCTTTCATGGAGGTAGTTTTTATCCGCTAGTATTTTCCCTTTGAATCTCTTTACAATTCGAAATCAAATTCAAAACTCAGTAGAAGAAAGAAGAATCGACTTACTACGGTTGTAATACGAATAAATACATATATTTAATTATTTTTATTTACATAATAATTGTTTGAAGCTCATATTCCATCAAATTTTTAAATAAAAACATTAAAATGTTGAAAATGTTCATATATTTTAATAGGGTTTTGGCACTTTATTGAGGAATTACTACATACATAGTCGAACTGAACTTGATATTTTGAAATTTAAATTATTTATCAAAATTAAAATTTAACTTGAAATTTATAATTATTTAGTCATATTTTGCATAATTCTAAGTAGATTTTGTAAAAAATCAAGAAAGAAAAATTTTAACGTGCTTTATTTTTTCTTTTTTATAATAATACATATTATTATATAATTAACATATTCATAATGTTTCACCCTTTCAAAAATATAATCCTCCTCCTCTCAAATAAACGTACATACGGGTGGCCTCTTTTTTCAAAAAATTAAAATTTGAAATTTTGGGCTCAAATATTAGAGATTTTTTCAACCTTCAACGATATATGTTGTCTATATCAGACCTCCTTTCTTTTTGATACTTAACATTGTTCCTAAATCTTAGCCGTTAAGGCTGTTCTGAAAATATTTTTTTTCGAAAAAATTCGAAAAAAATTCTTAAAATTCAAAAATCCCTTAATTTCTGAGGATTTTGGAAAAAAGTTTTTACATGAACATGTGTATATTATATGAAGTATATTGATAAGGTAAAAATCAAATTTTATTGCATATTCATCGAGAAAATAAACTAACGAATCCCTCAAAATTGAGAGGGTAATCCTCCTCCTCTCAAATAAACGTACATACGGGTGCACCCTTAAAACTCCTCTCAATTTAAAAAAATTTTATAAATTGAGACTTCAATCTCTAATATCTTCTAAAAAATCCATATATCACAAAAAATCACGATATTATATTTATTCTCAATTTCAAAAATTTTTTTGTACTGTCTTTATTTTTGCATAACAGCAAGGCAGAAATTTGAAACGAAGTTTCAAATTTCTCAATCTTGCATTCTGAGCACGTAAGTGCCCAGAATGCTAAAAGGCGCGTAGCGCCGTCGCTGAATATCAAATTTATTATAATAATTATTTTATGAAATTTCAAATAAACTCGATCTGTTATAACACACTGGTGCATGACAGCCTTGTCCATTCATGGGTTATATATATACGGTCTAGGTGAAGACATTGCGGATCGAAGATCCGCAATGTCTGAACCCCACAAATTTATATTAAAAAGTATGTTATTATATGGAAAAAATTCGAGATTTCGAACTCAAAATTTAGAATCGGGTTATTTTGGATTCTTTCGCTTTGGGAGGACGCAAAGCGCCCTCCCAAAGCGATAAAAGGTCGAAAATGCTTATCTAATAAAATCTTATATCAGAAAAATGACTTTGGATATGATAAATATCATTGTTATAATTGATACATATTATATTACACATTATTTTGAAATTTTATTTTTTCAAAATTTTCAAAATTTAATTTTGATTTATATCTAAATATTATATGATTTTAAGATAGCATCTCTCAATTTTATTAAAACGGTTTTTGGTTTCCCTCAAATATGTTAAAATTGAGAAAAACAAAACATTTTTAGGTGAAGCACTCTGAAGTTCTGAGCCAGACTTCAGATATCTCGATACAGTGAAGTACCAAAAATCATGTGCATTTGCCATAAATATTTATCGCTCGAATTTTGCAATTGAACTTTGCGTTCGATATTTGATTATACATACTTTCGAAATTGTAAGACCTTGCGACCACACACTAACACAATCACTCAGCCGAATCAATTGATCCAATTCTCCATTATATTATTGGTTTATAATAAGAAAATTTGATAAAAAGTCAAAAAATAAGCGATATCAAAGATTACTTTATGGGTGTACTATTAATTGACCCTTTTCTGATTAATTGCGAATTACTGAAATGTATTTATTTGTTAGATTCTTATATAAATTTTAAAAATCTCTTTATTTTCTTAAGTTCTACTTACAATTTGTAATCTTTTATTTCATAGATATATACTTTTAATAAAATAACAAAACTCAGTTTCATCATAACAGACTTGTTTCTTTTATTATTCGGAGCAAAAATCAATTTAAAGCGATAAATGCATAATAGGTATGATGGATGCTCGCTGACTTTTATTCATTTTCGTTGAAATTACTCAAATTAATAAAAACATCAATGATTATTAATTAAAATCATGAAACTAACTTAAAAATCAATATATAATGAGTTTCAAAACATTTTTCCATTATGAACTCAAATCGCTTCATGTGATTTGTAGTAAATTCTTTAAAATAGTAATTAAAATCCCTCAATGAACTTTGAACCCAAATATATGGACTCAATATAACTATTGTCAATTGCAATAATTGCGAGACAAATTAGATATATCTCATCCGATAAAAAAGGAAGCAAAAAACTCATTCCCTTGCATTTAAATACTAATTTTAACTTACAATTGATTTCATATTGAGTATTTTCTATACTTGAACTGGAGTAGTAGGGGCGGATAATTCAATTAAATCTTGTTTGGCTTCAGTCATCGGAATGATTCGTACATTAAATGATGAAAGGTCATATTGCATAAAATACGTCAGTAAATTATCATAAAATTCCTTAGTGCATGAATTCATCAAATTCTTGAAGTAATCAAATTGACCCTTAAATTTACTATTAACTCTTAAAACTACATATCTTCTGTCTCCAACTTCAATTTTGACAGGGTAAACGTTATTAGTTACGAAAATGAAGTTTGCAACGTTCTGAGCAGTTCTTCTGGGTTGATTCTTTTCATTAATTCTTATCTCATTATCCGTTATAATTGATTTCAAAGCGTTGAAGTTTGCGAGTCTATCTTCACCTACATTCTTGAGTTCATTAAGTACAAGAAACATTTTATTCTCAACTACTGAATTGAAATTACCCGTTAGCTCACCTATTTCGGTAATGTTTTTGCATGAATAACCAGCGAGAAGTTCAGAAATAATGTCTGTAAATCTGTTTTTACCTGTTCCCTGAAGTCCTTTCAAAATAATTGCTGTTTCATTCTTGATTCCAGGATGTTGAATCATTGATGCAATCCAGCCGAGTAGGTATTTATACACTTCATCGTTATTATCACAAATGACTTCTTTAATGAAATTCATAAACATCTCAATTTTTGAGTAATCAAGCTTTTCAAGAATGTTGTATTTATAACCTTGAAACGTTGAGAAAACATCGGGGGAATCAGATTTAAAGCAAACACCCTTAACGGTTAATGAAGACAATTGATTTAGTAGTACATCCCATGCTGTTATTGTTTTACCTTCTTCTTTAAATAATTTAATCATTTTAAGTGACTCTTTCATGTTTGATTGAAGAACCTAAAAACATTAACGAGGAAGGCATTCATGAAGCATTAACGAAGAACCTATGTTGTTGTCAAAATGTCATGTTGTCAGTAATTTTAAGAGAAGTTGAATTACCTGGTAGCACATGGTAACATGGTAGCACCTCCAGTTCTTCAAAAATAATTCATAATTGAAGAACCTAAAAACATTAACGAGGAAGGCATTCATGAAGCATTAACGAAGAACCTATGTTGTTGTCAAAATGTCATGTTGTCAGTAATTTTAAGAGAAGTTGAATTACCTGGTAGCACATGGTAACATGGTAGCACCTCCAGTTCTTCAAAAATAATTCATAATTGAAGAACCTAAAAACATTAACGAGGAAGGCATTCATGAAGCATTAACGAAGAACCTATGTTGTTGTCAAAATGTCATGTTGTCAGTAATTTTAAGAGAAGTTGAATTACCTGGTAGCACATGGTAACATGGTAGCACCTCCAGTTCTTCAAAAATAATTCATAATTGAAGAACCTAAAACATTAACGAGGAAGGCATTCATGAAGCATTAACGAAGAACCTATGTTGTTGTCAAAATGTCATGTTGTCAGTAATTTTAAGAGAAGTTGAATTACCTGGTAGCACATGGTAACATGGTAGCACCTCCAGTTCTTCAAAAATAATTCAATTATGTGAGAATTCTTACGAATTAAAAAAATAAATTATTCAAAAATGTAAGACATGAATTTTTAAAGTTTATTTTTAAAAAATTTTTTTATTTCATTATGGTAGTGAATCTTTCATTCATGAAAATAATTATTTCTAATTTCTTTTACTCTCTCGTATATACTAGATTTAAAGAATTCAGAACATTTCCCATAATCTCCTAAATGTTTTCTTATCTTATTGGTTTTCCATTCATTATATGAAACTGAATAAACTTTATCTTTATCTTTACACCTTTCATCACTTCCAATATATTTATATCTCAGTTTTGATTTAGCATTTTCATATTCATTAGCGTTTAATAATTCACAGTCTTCCTTTTTAAATTGATGTTTAAGATATTCAGGATTAAGAATTCTATAATATTGCTTCCCTTTAAATCTTTGAATATAAACAGGAACACCATCCTCTAAAATTCGATAATCTATTTTATCTGGTTTTACTTGTTGGGTCATTTATGTAAGAATAAAAAAATAAATTATTTTAAAATTAATGTTAATTTTAAATGATACAAAATCGTTCAATATTGTATGAATTCTTACGTTTACAAAAAATGTCACAAAACCCATCCGCCCCTACTACTAACTGGAATTATTATTTTGAAAGAAATTTTTATTAAATTCGAAACAACACTAATACAGATAAACCAACTAATAACCTTCGGATTAAATCCGCTTTTTATCAATTTTTCAGAACATCCGATTTTTTCAATATATTTGGCTGAGTGTGATATTTTTAGATGCGATATTTGATATCAGGAGACTTTGGAATATAACATCAAGATTGCATTAAAGTTCCACGTACAAAAATCGTGAGAAAATATATTTAAAATTGAGAAGAATGGTAAATTATAGTTTATAAATGACAGTTTTATAGGTTATAGTTTAGTGTTCGGAAAAAGGATCCAATTAGGAGAAAAGTCTGATCCGACCCCATTCTAAAAATTGGAAGAAACGAAATTTCATGTGAAGATTTATTGTTTTATTGTCATTTGTCATCTTACTTGAACAATTTATGAAACAAATGTAATGAAATATAAGAATACATTCCCCAGATATATGATTTCTGAGCCAAATTCACATATAATATCCTGGATTAATATTCTTTATAGTCAAAATCTGAATAATAATGTTTTTTATTCTTAAACCAATAATAACTGCGCAAGAAATGCTTCATTTCTTTATGAAAGAGAAATTAAATAAACAATTGAAAAAACTATTAGCAAACTTTACATGTTAACTAATTAGACATAACAAAAGAAATCATGTTTGAGCTAAAAGATAAAGCAGCTCAAAGTGATATCGAGAGAAATCTCGTTCATATAATAATGTAGCCTCAATTGGCTTACAATTTCCATTTTTGAAACTTACAGGAACTGGAAGTAACCTAAGGTTTGATTCATCATCATTTATTTCGTGAGATAATCCATTGACATAAGCTTTATTAAGCCTATAACGTAATTTTTGGCATAATTCTGTGTAATTAGATACATTATTGAATACATATTTTCCACCAAAATTCTTTAAAGAATAATGGTAATAATAGAATTTATCGTCATAATCAATAACAAAGTATTTGATTTTATTACAATCTTTAAATGCTTCGGATTCTACATGGCAATTCTTGCCAAGATAAACAAACATTAAATTAACGCAATGACCAAAGCTTTCAAAGCTTAAAGCGCAATTGTCTGGGAATTGAAGACAACTAAGACTGATACAATTATAAAATGCACCAGATTGGATTGTATTTGTTCCATTACTCTTTTCTAACCTAATTGAATTCAACTTTGTGCAATTATTGAAAGAGTCATATGAAATAGTAATGCTTTGTGAAATATTTATTTCAACTAGATCTTGACAGTTATAGAATGAATTAAATCCTAAATAACATGTTGCAACTATTTTAATTGTACTTAAATTCTTACAATCTTTGAAAGCATTCTCACTAACTTTATATATATTGGAATGTAAAGTTAAATGACGCGGCAAAGTACAATTTTCAAATGCTCCTGCTCCAATTAATGTAATTGTTTCTGGAATTTCGAATGATTTAAAGGAACAATTCTTAAAACAATCTATACTAATAAAAGAAAGTTTTGAAGGAAAATCAAGGTCAAAATCAACAAGAGAATTTTCAAAACATCGAGGTTCAATTTCATTTATATTACTTCCAAATTTAATATTTTTAAGATAATAGCAATTTGAGAATGCCGCAAGACCAATCAGAGTAAGGCTATCTGGTAGATCAATTGAAAAGACTTTTGTATTAATGAAAGCTCTTTCTCCAATTTCTTCAAGTGTGTTTGAAAACACGATTTCTTTAAGATTTTGGCAATATGCAAAAGTTCCTTGATATATTTTCGTAACATCATTTGATATAATTAATTTCTCAATATCTTTGCAATTTTCGAAACAATAAACGCCTCTAAGAATGTTTTCTGCTCCTAAAGTGAATGTACTTGAAAAATGGCATCCACTAAAACAATAATCCATTAAATAAATTGAAGTACTCGGAAAAACTACAGCATTTTGTGTATAACAATTATGAAATGCATAACTGCGAATACTACGAATTGATTGTGGAAGTTGAATTGAAAGCAATTTACTGTTTTCGAAACAACTATCTCTTAAATCAACAACTGTTTGAGGAATTGTAAATTCTGTGAAATTAAATGAATTTTGGAAGAAATATTTTGGTATGAACCTGTTGTTATTGAAAGTAAATTGTTTTAATGATTTACAATTTTTGAAAACACCAGAGCCAAGATTTGTAACATGATCTGGTAAAACAAATTCAACAAATCCTGTGTTATCAAATGCATCATCATATATGTTAATTAGAGATTGTGGGAGATGAATCTCCTTAAGATTGGCACAATTTGCGTATTCACCTACAAATATACTCTCAATTCCTTCAACAAATGTAACTTTCTTAAGATTGATCATTCCATCAAATAAATGGAATCCTCTATGACCATTCCAATGAATAGGAATCGTAAGTTCTTCAATTAAATTGATTCCACCCAAACAATAACTTGCAAATGTATGAGTTTTGTGAGTGAAATTATATGATTTCAAATATGAACAATTATAAAATGCATAACTTCCTATATTAACCACTGATTCTGGAATACTTACCGTTTCTAATGAACTGTTTCGAAAAACATAATATCCTAAATTTTGTAATCTATTTGGTAAATTAACTGATCTCAAACTGATTGTATTTTCAAAACAACTACTAGGTAAATAAGTGATATTGTCATTAAAAATAATTTCACTCAATGAATAACAGTCTTTGAATGCAGAAAATTCAATATTGGTGCAATTGATAGGAAAATGAACTGATTCTAATCCACTATTCATAAATGCACGATCTTTTATTGTTGTTAGAGTGTCTGGTAATACGATTTCTTTAAGATTAGTACAATATGCAAATTCTTGACTATTGATAACTTCAATTCCTGATTGAAATGTGACTTTCTTAACATTTGTCATATTAGAAAAACAGCTTTCGCCTCTAATTGAACAATTTGATGGAATTGAAATTTCTTCTATCATCTTACAATTAAAGAATGCAGAATCTCCGATTTCAGAAAGCTTTACTGGAAGAATTAGTGATGAATTCCAATATTTGCAATTATAAAATGCACCATTTTCAATTCTTTGAAGAGATTCAGGAAGAGTAAGAGAAATTATTCTTGCATTCTTGAAACAATCTATTTCAATAGTTGTAATTTGTGGAGGTAAATTGACAACAGTGTAATTAAAAGAATCTTCGAAACAGCACTGCGGTAAATAAGTTAATTTGCTGCCAAATGTTATTTCTTTAATAGCTGTACATCTCTGAAATGCACTTTCTTGGATAACTACGACATTATCTGGTATATGAACTGTAATAATTCCTGTATAATACAGAGCTTCTGCTTCAATAACTTCTAATGTCTCTGGGAAATTGATTTCTTTTAGATTCGTGCAGAATTTAAACTCTCATTTGTATATTGTGTCTATTCCTTCTTCAAGAATAACTTTCTTAAGGTCTGACATACAATAAAATGGATCATTATTTCTTCCTGTATATGATGCATAAATATGTATTTCTTCAATTTTATTCACTCCACTAAAGGTATTAATTCCAAATGAAATTGGAATATTTGGTAGTTGTATTCTTTTTAGAGATTGATCATTAGTAAATGCATTGTCGCCAATATGTAATTGCGTCATTCCATTTTCAAAAATGACTTCTTCAAGCTCATTACAAAAAAGAAATGCACAGTTACCTATCGAAATAACTCTATTATGTAAATAAATTGATCTGATACTTGTATTTAAAAATGAATTATCTTTACTTTCTTTTAAAGTTGTTGGAAGCTGAACTTCTTTAAGACTTGTAAAATTAGCAAACTCATCATCATTTATTGTTTCAACTCCTTCCGTGAATACAACTTTACTTAAACTTTTCATATCCTTAAATGAGCTCCCACTTCTAGTTTTAGCTGAAATTATTAATTCTTTAATTAATGTGCAGTTAAAAAAGCAATATGAATCTATATATGTGATAGTGGTTGGAAGATTAATACTTTTCAAACATGAACAATTATTGAAGACATCACTATCTAAAACCTGTAAATTTGGTGGCAATGTTATTTCAGTTATTGCACTTGATTGAAAACAACTATATCGAATACGTGTTATTGATCGAGGCAGAACTATTTTTGTTAGACTAGAAGTATATGAAAATATTGAGTGATTTAGCTCTAAAAAATCATTATTAAAAATAAATGATTTTAATTTTGTGCAATAGGCAAATGCAGAATACCCAATAGAAACTACATTTTTTGGAATAACAACGGTTTCAAAACTTGTACTAAAAAATGTGCTGTCTCCAATTTCTTTTAAAGTTTCCGGAAAATTAAATGGAGGGAAACTAACACAATTATAAAATGCTCCGGATTCAATTTTAGTGATTTTGTCATCTAAATTAAATGAAACAAGATTTTCACATTCCCTAAAGAAATAAGGTGGTATTACTTGAAATGTTTTCGCAAAATGAACTTCTCTTAATTGGAAACAATATTGAAATAAACCGGAACCAATAAAAGTAATTTTATTGGAATTACATGAAAAAGTGAGTAAGTTTGTGCAATAACAAAACGCAAGATGATCTATATGCTCTATTTCCTCGAATAACTTTATTTCTTCTATCATGTAACAGTATTGAAAGCAAGAATAATCGATTTTTTTGAGTTTTTTATTGAATTTTGGTAAACTAATATTGCATTGAATGAATGCATAATCTTCTATTTCTTCTAATGCATCCGGAAAATTGATTTGTTGAAGGTTTCCGCAATAATGAAATGCATGATTTTGAATAAACTTGATATTATTTGGTAACTGGACCTTTTGGAGATTATGACAATCGTAAAAGCATCCGGCGCTAATATTTGTTAAGGAACCAGAAATCCTAACTTCTTCAAGATTGTAACAATATGCAAAAGCTCCATTTCCGATTGAACTACATTCAAGAATAGTAATATTAAGTAATGAAGCATTGCCGCTATATTCTTCTTCTGAAATATCTCCTCTAATGATCATATTATTCATTTTCCAGTAAACTCAAAATTTTGAATGTGATTTTTTTTCATCGGTTTAAAATTAGTCATCATTTGATATCATATGTAAATAATGTTTTTCAACATCGAATTCTATATGATTTCTCAATTTTTGAAAACTTTGGCAAAACAACCGCTTTCGAATAAATAGTTGATATTCAAACTCAATTGTATATCATTTTTAAAATAAATTTGACCATTCAATTTACAATATATTAGAAATATACTTCAAACTTTTTCTGAGCTTTGCTCAGAAAAATGTTTGAAGTATATTGGAATACCAATCACTTCAAATTCTTTTGGGGATTAATATTTCATTAAAAAAATGGGGCCCCAAAAAATTTGAATTGATGGGTATTTTACTTTTCTATGCAAATCAAAATTTGAAATTATAAACATTCATTTAAAAATCTTCAAATGTTTTCCATGGGTGGATTACGCAATTGAATAAGAGTGTCAATTTTTATAGTTTTTGTTCATTTTCCATTATAAAAAGCTAAATGTATTATAACCCTATTTGGCTTGTTTGTCAGATATCAAATGTTTAATTCCTTTTAATCAACTGTATGAATATTATAAATTAAAAGGAATATGCTTACGTGATCGAGCTTAGAATATCCTATTTGACATCAGTAAGAATCTACCATCCCAAAAACGTTTAAAGAATGTATTTTAGAACCTTAAATGTTTTGAATATAAAAAAATGTTTACTTATTAGGTCTAGTTGGCCTTCTACGATTACCTGCAGGAGGTATACGCCTTAATTTGTTCTCCTTTTCATCGGGAATAACGACGTCAATAGCTTTAAATTCGTTAGAAATGCTAGCTCTTGTTTTCCTGACATGAGACATCTGCATTCCAGTTCTGGCTGCTGCAAGTTCAAAGTTGAGGTTAGATTTAGAAAGTTTTCTGATTGGAGCTTTGCCAAACGCTGCTGGTTGGTTTTGTGGTACTTCAATGGCAATTCTTTGTGGTGATCTTCTTGGATCGTTGTTATCTTGTGCATTAAATGCAATTCTGTCGTCTGAATCGTTTTGAATAGGAGATAATAATGAATCTGTACTTGCAGAAAGCTCTGGAGTAGGAGAAACAAGTAAGGAATTGCTGCTTGCAAGTTCTCTTGGATTTGTAATAGAAATATCCTTTGGAGGTTTTTCTGGAATTCGAATTGAATTTGATCTTTGGTTTCCATGTCTCGCTGCAGGTTTTTCATTGTTAACATTATTGTTGTTATTATTAAGCATTTGGAGATTGCCAATCTGAAGCCTAATTAAACTAGAGCGGACTTTAGTTCTATTCTTTGTTGCTTTCCTGTTTTGAATGCGTAGTGCTGTATCGCCAGTTTCAGAATTAAGTGAACGCCATTGGGAGCGAATGTTGTTCTCTTTCTCATGTATTTCATTCTGAATTAAATCTCTACGAATGGATTCGTCATCGATCTTCTTAGAATTTTGTGCACGGCCTGATGCTGTACGCTGCAGTGAAATCATGAACATTTCATTAATCTGCGGCGAGCAGAAAGGATTTAATTTTGTAGAATAATAGAAATTAACTTCTCTCTCAGGCTCCATTATGATTTCATTGGAAGCTAAAGGATTATTCGAATAAATGTTATTGATTTCTGTGATCAGATTATCAAGATTAACAAAATCTGTATACATTTTTTTTTATTTTTGACAAATTTTTTATCATCAAAAAATGCTATGCAATACATTATTATTCCATCTATATGCTGCTTATCCTTGGTTATTCGTTTATTTCATGATATAAAAGCATTACCTGGGTTCAAAATTGAATCGTAATGTCAAAATATGGATCAGATTGCAAATATGCATCATAAAGTTGTATTGGTGAATAGATGAATTAAGATGGCTACCAGATTTTTAAATAATTAATTCAGGAATGATCAAATATTTATTAAAATTCAACATGGATCCAATCAATGCATTGCTTTTTGCAGCCCGTGCAATAATGCAAATTCTCTTTCAAGTACTTTCATATTTTATTCAGAATCATTCCGTGCTTTTTTATAACTTCACAAATTTTGATAAACGTTTTCATTTTTATGTTTTCTGTATTAATTGTATTTAAATATTATTTTGAAAATAATATTATCAATTGAAAGAATTAAGGGTATAGTAAACTCAAAATTCTAGAGTTTTGAGAGTGCCAATAAACTCTATAGGCCTATATATATCTATATTTTAAAGGAGAGGTTACGCCATAATATTTGATATTATAAATTATTAATTCAAAATAAAAGTAGAAAATGAAACTAATTTTATTCTAACCTATATAAATATATCAATAATCTAAAATGATTATAGTCTGAACTAGAGTGGGGGACAAACTCGCCCATTGTCACTTTTCATTAACCTTAAACTTATAATTTTCATTATTTTTAATTAACCTTATTTCTTTCCCAATTCCTGATTTATTTTATTCACTTACTATTAAAAGTCACATTTTAATAAAATATAATAATTTATTTATAGCATTTTTTACTATACTGTAATAAAAAATTAATTATAATAAATTAAATGTTTATTAAATCAAATGTTTTCTTTGCAATAATATTTTTAATGTTGAGTAAACAATGTTGGGATCAAGTGTATCATTTTTCAGACCTTTCTGAACAGCTTCAAGCATACTGATGCATTCGACTTTTTTAAATTGTGTCATTTCTTCGAAATCTCTTGTGACTTTTTTGATAACTTTAACACTTCTCTCTGAATCCAGACCTTTAATTTGCAACTTAATCAGGAATGAAGGAACAACAATGGAATATAACTCGATGACAAGTTCATCGAGTCGAAGATTTTGCCTTTCTGGGAAGTACTGGTGCTTCAAAACCTTGAAATGTGATTCCGAGATGTTGTTTGTTCCATCTCCTTCATTTCTATAGCGAAGCATCCACCTGTCAAGATGATGGCGCCACTTTCGGTCAAAGTATTCACGGGCAGCAGGTTCCTCATTTAAAATTTCTTCTAAATTGTTGTAAACTTCATCAGGATCAATTTCTTCCTCTTCAGAACCAAAGACCAATAACTTCATTAAGTTATAGAAAGTTTCGAAGTTGGAACGATCTTGAAACTTTTCAGCCTTTCTCATGACAGCGCGCAACACATGAACGCCACACCAAATGATCTGGCATAAGGGGATGGCTGTTTCAACAGCATTTGTGATTTGAGGTGCGCAGTCCATTGAAAAATAAGATGGTTCGCGATTGATGGAGCCAAAATATGCTGTGAGACAAACTTGTATATTTTCACTTGTGTCGGGCCAAACGAAAAAATACAAAAACGGAAAAACAATTGATTCCGCGAATTTGCCAGTGACGGCATAAAATGGTATGCGAGAGCGCAAGAGCTTATATGTGGAATCAATGTGATAAGTTTGTATTTGATGTGAAAAAGCATTTGCTTCGAATGGGGCGTAATAGAAAATCATACGATCTGGCTCGTGAATAAATTCGATGAGATCATCCGGAGAATGACTCTTAACCATGTCGACAAAAATTGCAAGAGATGTAACATCATCCGCTGAGAAACGGGTATTGATTGCATGAAGGCGTTTAGAAAACTTTTTTAAAGCATCTGTAGATTGTTGAAACATTTCCGGAATGATCCCACTATCAAATGGGATATTAAGATCTTTGAAACACCTTAATTGTGCGTAAACACGGTCTTGATTTGATTCAAAATATCTTGTTAAATAAGATCTATAAAAATATGATGTAATTTGTTGTGATTTGTTTGGAAAAGGGGCAGAATGATTGTGGGTGTTAATACATTTTCGTATGTGGTACTTGTCATCGGGAAGTGTATCAACAAGGAAGCGACATGGACAATTCGGCCACTTACAATTAAATTGGATTTGATTTCTTTCTTTCCTAGTTTTATATGAATAACTACAACCTGCTTGGATTTCTTGTTGCACTCCATACTTAAGCAACTCGATATATGTGAGTTCGTGATCTTGGATCTGCATTAAAATGAAATGATTTGAAAGAATAAAGAATTTTGAATATATTGGTCTTATTTTGATAAGCTTGGTCGTGTTTTGAATAGCTTGGCCATCTAATTCAATTATGATCTTTGAAAATTAGGTGAAATAAAACTAAACATAAATGTAAAACTAGGGATATGAAATTTTGGTTGTACACCACTTGTATGTGCCAGATACCATTGTGTCAAATTTTTTATGAAATTAACTTTAAAAGTACTAAGTAAGATCATGAGATATAGCAATATATGTTTAAACCAATTTATATTTTGGTTGTACACCACTTGTATGTGCCAGATACCATTGTGTCAAATTTTTTATGAAATTAACTTTAAAAGTACTAAGTAAGATCATGAGATATAGCAATATATGTTTAAACCAATTTATATTTTGGTTGTACACCACTTGTATGTGCCAGATACCATTGTGTCAAATTTTTTCTGAAATTAACTTTAAAAGTACTAAGTAAGATCATGAGATATAGCAATATATGTTTAAACCAATTTATATTTTGGTTGTACACCACTTGTATGTGCCAGATACCATTGTGTCAAATTTTTTCTGAAATTAACTTTAAAAGTACTAAGTAAGATCATGAGATATAGCAATATATGTTTAAACCAATTTATATTTTGGTTGTACACCACTTGTATGTGCCAGATACCATTGTGTCAAATTTTTTATGAAATTAACTTTAAAAGTACTAAGTAAGATCATGAGATATAGCAATATATGTTTAAACCAATTTATATTTTGGTTGTACACCACTTGTATGTGCCAGATACCATTGTGTCAAATTTTTTCTGAAATTAACTTTAAAAGTACTAAGTAAGATCATGAGATATAGCAATATATGTTTAAACCAATTTATATTTTGGTTGTACACCACTTGTATGTGCCAGATACCATTGTGTCAAATTTTTTATGAAATTAACTTTAAAAGTACTAAGTAAGATCATGAGATATAGCAATATATGTTTAAACCAATTTATATTTTGGTTGTACACCACTTGTATGTGCCAGATACCATTGTGTCAAATTTTTTCTGAAATTAACTTTAAAAGTACTAAGTAAGATCATTTATTTTTGCATAATATAATGCCAATATGGTTTCTTTTGATTTTATTTCATTTATAAGCAAATCAGATTTACCCAAAAACTCCACTCCATAAGCGTTCATTTGCTAAATTAAAAAGTGACAACGGGCTAGTCTGTCCCTTTCTCGTCTGAACTATATTTTACCAGATTATCAAATATAAGAGAAATGAAATAAGGCATAAAAATATCATAGCATAATTATTGGATAAATGCATTAATAAATTATTTATATCGTAATGAGAAAAAATCAAAATAAGAAAATGAGCATAATAATAATTTAATTAAAAACAAAAACAATAAATAAAATGTAATTTTCGTTAATCAAAGTCATCAATGTCTTCGTCTTCTGATTCCCATTCGGACTTGAAAACTTGATAATCTCCTCCTGGTACACTCTGAATGGATTTTTTGTATTTGTTCTGTTTTTTAGAACCTTTTGTAACAGTTTTTTGTTTCAATATCATTTTGGAGTAACAATTCTCTTCAAATGATTTGACACAATCTTCTGGAAGGGGGAAGATGTAATGCTTTTTGTATATCTCCGAGAAAATGCTCTGGATCATTCCATTCTAAGATTGCAACGTTAACTCTAATGTTAATGTTCTTCCAGGCTCTTGATTTGTCCAAATAGCATGCAATTTTGGAGTTAAACGCTTCATTCATGCAGGTAGATCCAATGGAAGAAACTTTGGAAACTATGGGTGTCCATTTGTGAACCCAGTCATAGAGCATGAATTGAAGTTGGATCGAATTGACACCTTTTTGCCATTCAAAGCATTTGTAATTGTGCGGTTCGCAAAAAGAATGATTGCCTACGTAATGGTAGACACAATTCTCCCACATTTTCGTACGTTTGTCAATATTTTCTTCGGCAAAACATGACCAAAGCCACATACTTAGGCTTGCATTCAGACCCCAGAAAGGTCTCTCTATTTTTTCAATCTTCTGAGTCTTGTCGTTGAAAACTTCAACTGTCTTATGAGAAGCTGAGAACTTTGTAAAATCTTTTGAGATATTTTTTGATACATGACCTGGATCGAATCTTTCAAGATGAGAGACGCCAAATTCTTTAAAGACAGAGACACTTTTGTTATCTCGGTCTTTAATAATCTCTTTAACATCTTTCAAGATATTGTATTTCTTTAATTGCTTCAAGATGATTCGAGTTCCAGCACTTTCCATATTGTTGGAAGCTCCGGAATACTGAGCATGCTGTCTGTTTCCACCAATATGGTTGATGTTCACGCATGCAAGAACTCTTTTTGTGACAGCATCGAGCGCAGTTACTGTACAACTTGGCGAGTTTCGCCTGTGCGTCCATCTTGCATCAATGGATAAGTAACCACTGAAGGACTTTCTCGACAGCATTAGGGAAATACTTTTAAGTCTTCTAATCTTATCGTCACAAAATCTCTGTTGTCTCATGACACCACTCTTCACAGGGGGCTTAGTTCCACAAAGAGAAAGAAAGCGAGCACCTTTTGTATATGGCATTCCGGTCATTATGCAAGCACCAAGCATCTGTCGCGCTGAGAGTCGACGACGTTCGTGGAGTAAAATGTTATGCATTGCCTTTGTTTTCCGTTTTGGGTGAACAATATGGCCCATACAACAACAAAAAAATGAAATCCCGCCAAAAGTGAAAATTGAATAAAAAGTAATAATTAATAAATATATACTATATCATTAGATGAATATTTTGGAATAACATTTTAAAATCGAGGTTTTTCAATGGATAACGGTTCAATCAAAAATTTGACCCCATTTTAGAATCTACATTAAAAATGGAACATTTCTGTCGTTTCAAAATTCCAAAATAACGTTTCTATTCCTCTCAAAAGTAAAAATAAACTTTATTGGGGAAAAAATATTTTTATTTTCCAAAAAAAAATGAAAACCTTAAATGCAAATCTAATTTTGATGCTTTTGTTTGTGATTTTTTGGATTTCGAAAAAAATTTGAAAATTCAGACAAGTTACCATTAACACTAATACGTTTCAGCGAGTCGGTCCCATCAGAGAAATTTTCATAAATCGGCGATATAATTTATTATTTCAGAAAAATATTCTCAGATCCAACTAGAATAAGGTCAAATTATACAAATTTAGCAAAGGCTAGTTATCCTACCTATTCAATTAACTTTAATTTTAAATAATTCAAGACAATTCTCAAAATTACCTTAATAATCGCGTTCTCTTCGCAAAATGACGATTCCTCATTCACTACCAGCATAACTGAGGGCTTGTGCTCACAGAATAATACAGATAATTTACTTATTAATGCAAAATTTAGTACCAAAAGGTAATCATAGAAGATACAAAAAAAGTTTCTTTATTTTGATTGCTGATTTTATTTCTTCTAAAATTTACCAAATCTAAAAAATCCAAAATTGAATGCTATTGAATTTCATGTTTATGTAACATATACTATTTATTATATAAGGAATAAAAATTTTATAGTTTTAATCAAAAATAAAGGTGTACTAAATGCATACAAAACAAGGTATTTTTTACTCATCCAAAATATGTTAATAGTGCTATTTATATAATCAATATCCGAATTTCGAAATCATTTTGATGAAATCTTTATTTTAAAATTGAGTTGACTGTTAAAATCACCCGAGAAGAGGGATTATCTCAATAAAAAGTACATAAAATAGCAAACGCACAAGATGGCACTATGCAACTTTATATTGTTATACAGGATGAACATATAAAATGTTTGGAAAACACTTACTTCGTTCTACAAATGTGTATCTCTTTATATCAAAGATTCTTCTCAAATTATTGAGAGACTTCTCTCAAAAAAAGGAAAATTTGATAACTAAAAAAAATTATGGCATAACCTCTCGTTTTGCATAGATATATATTTACATGGTCACAGAGCTTATTTTCATTGTCAAAACTTAAAAATTTTTAGTGGACTATACCCTTAATTTTCTTTTATCTTTTATGGAGAGTGACATATCAAAGTCGATGGATACTCAGAAATTGTATTCGACAATAATCGAAATCAACGCTATTGAGGATTCCAAGGCTGATTTCGAAAGTACAATCCATACTCTTCTATTATTTTATTCAAAAGCAGCTGAATCATGCGGTATTTTCTCACAAGTAGTCTACTTCTTGTCCCAATTTCAGATTTTATGCTCTGTCTCCATTTTGACCTGCGTATTATCAAAATATAAAAACGAATCAAACACGATCATCAAATTTTTAAACTGCGTAATTCAATTTGTTATGACTGATTCAATTGAACCAAATCTATATCAACAATTACTCCTTATAGAAGTTGCAACTTTATTTTGTATTTTCTTTTTCTTTTTCGCTATTTTCAAAATACGGAGAAACCATGCGTTTAGTTCAAACTTTTTAATAATTTCTTATGTTATGTCTGTATTAATACCGCAAATTTTAATGGTACCCAACATAATCATGACAGGAAGAGTCTTTGCGAAGATATTTTCAGGTCCAAGTGCATCTTACTTCTTCTACGCATCTATCCAACTTATCATTATGCTGTTACTTTCAATTCAAAATTATGTTATCTCGATGTTTTATACGTCAATGCTCAATTCAATTGAAAATTACTCGATAGTTCCAAATAGAACAATGAATGCACCTGCATATATCAATTTACTTTTAATTGTATTTTTATATGACTATCAAGATCCAAAAATTGGGCGATACGTTTGCTCAGCAATATATATTATTACATCTATAGTATATTTCGCTAAGACAAGATTGATGATGCTCGTGTCAAGATATGAAATTTCGTCACATTTATCGTTTGGGTTCGCATATTTTTATCAATTCTGTATTGGTGTATCCGCCATATTCTATGATATAGAGTACGACTTCATATTACACATTTGGTTCACTTTTTTGGTATATTATATTTTTTTCGTGATATCATACACAATCAATGAGTACAGAATCACTCTCATGAAACGGAGAATACTAAATGCCAGCTGCGTTGAAGATATAAAGATGTCTGACGGTATAAGATTTTTAGAATACTGTTATGTGATGTATTTTTCGGATCCAAAGTTTCTGTTGGACGGTTCAATGTTCAAATATTGCTTGCAAAGAGAAAAGGATCATTTTATATACATATCATTACTGAGATTATTAAGTTGTCTTCCAGAATCAATTCCTCATCTAGCAGAAATAGAGAACAAAGCTTTTAACTCAAATAAGTTAAATTATTTTGAATCGTTCAAGCTTTTTGAGTACAAAACTTTGAAAAAAAGAAGATCTGTAAATATTGATCCAGAAGACCTCGAATATTATAAGATTATGGCAACGGCAATTAGAAAGTTCTTTGAACTCATTAACTCCTGCGTTCCTCTCATTCAACATGTTTACAAAAGAAATTATTTTTATTTTGGAACATCTTTATCAGAGTTAGAGCGAAAAGTAGAGTTCTATGTCGAACTAATGCTTATTAAACACCCTAATAAGCCCTTATTTATGAAGCTTGCCAATATTTTTTATGAAAGATGCGCAATGGACCCGGCAAAAGCGGAAAGTTTAGAGAAACAGATAAAATTATGCAATGTTTATCAGTCAGAGAACCCATTATGGCGTGAAATGTGCACTCAAAAAGTGTTTTTCAATCAGAAATACGAATTTTTATCTGATTCAAAAGAAAATTTGTTATCACAAGAGCCGCAAGAGGTTTCCACAGCATCCCTGAAGTCAGCAATATCAAATGATATGTTCAGATTAGAGTCCAAGCACTTAAGATTTTTAGAATATGTTAACATCTCAATAATTGTGCTATTTGTTGGTTATGTTGCATGTATCATATTTGCTACAGCATCATTCGACACGAATGCTTCCGGTTTAATGAATTTATCCACCGCGGTCAATGATAAACAGACAAGTTTCTGCGAGTTAATGATTAACTCCCTTCGCCCTTGCCGTGGTGTCCTTGATACTGCAGAAATGAGGTCTCAAATTCAAACTTTTATTGACGGATATTTTGTTGAACACGCATTATTCTACAAAAACTTAAATAATATCTTGTCAACGAGTGCTTTATTGAATAATTCGCTTTGGAGCTTGTTTGCTGATAGATATCTTGCTTCTAGCGCTCTTGACGGGACAGAATTTAATTATTCATACGTGACTATAGGAACAAGAGTCGCAACTGCAACGGAAACAGTATTAGGAGCACCCCAATGTAACGCGAGTCAGTATTACTACTTAACTCAGATGCTATTTCTTAATATGACAGATTGGTTTGGAATTTTTACTGGAAAATTCAACCCATTACTTGCATATATAAGCAATGAAGTAAGACTGAAGTACGTTATGTTCGGAGATCTTGCAACAGTGTTCATTTACGTTGCTGGATTGATTTTATTGATTTCTTTGATATTTTATCGTATCAAACTTCATAAAATAACGAACAGTTTCTCAGAAGGTGTTCCAAACAAAGAATCCAACATAATTCAAAAAATTATATCTGGCAATCAGAAAGGATATCTGTTTTATACATATATCATACTATTTCTGATTGCCATTACCATTATTATGTATATATTTTTGATGCATTTGATGCAATACGACGTTCAAAACCAAATTATCTATTTAATGGCTGCTTTAAGCGACATATTCAGAGAGATTATTCAATTATTCTATATTTCAACCGGTATTACATGCCTCAGAATTTATCTTCTCAATCATACTCAATATCCATTAGCAGCTTATGGAATTGAGACAACATTATATGTTCTTATGGGCTTAGACAGATCTCATAGTAACAATTATCCACTGATTGATAACATGTCTCAGTTGATTTCGAGCAGTTACCACGCAATTAACGAAGAAGAGACAATGAACTTCACCAATCAAGCCGCTGATATATTCCTAGACCAATTAATTCCATCAAATAATGAATATATCACTAACAGATATACAGCATATTATAAAGATAAGAATGAGGTGACATTTAACCATGTTGGCATTCATTCTTGGATATTCCTGTTAGCAGCGGTATTCGTTTCCATCATTTCCATTTATTTCTTTGAGTTTGTTCATTCAATTCTTTATACAAAGATGATAACTCAACTTATTCCATATGTAAGAACAGCTGTTAGCGAAGATGGAAGTAATACTGTTACAGGAATGAATGAAAACAGCTTTTCTTTGGATTTGATCGGATATCCAGCAGCTATTATTGATTCTTCCGATGAAATTATATTTGTTAATCATCTATGGTTGACAGATTTTAATGGCGTAATGTCAAATTTCATCGGAGAAAATTATCAGAATATTAATGAAGAATTTAGCGTTTGTCCGCATGTCCAAGATGGTCTAAGAGTTATAGTTATAGAGAAATCCCGCGAAATGGAAGATTTGAGGAAGAATATCTCTTCAAAAGACAGTGATTACAAGTCAATGATACAAGTATTGCATCCATTAGAATCATTTACACCTGAAATGAAGGAAAGAGATGCAATTGTGCTTTGTTTGATATTTACTTCGTTCAATGAAGGAGATAAAACTTCAGAAACAGATTCTTGTTTCTACGAAGTCAGATACATCATTAGCGAAGTCAAAGAATTCACAGCTGAATTCAATCCACGATTTTTAACATGGTCTTTCGGAGAAATTCAGATAGTTTTTGGATTGAATGATGATGACACTTCTTTAATGGATTCTGCACTTTCTGCGTTGAATACTGCTTTCTTTGCTATCCAGAAAGCCCTAGAATTTGAAGATATCTATGAAATGTCTGTTGCAGCTGTTTTAATGAAAGGAAAATTCAACAACTGCATGTTCGATGGATACGGCGCTAGACAGAACAGACAGCCAAATGCTGTCATTGTGTCTCCCGCTGTTTCTGATTTACTCACGGATTACATTTGTGATTTAGCTTTCGTCGTCAATGATTTTGTCACTATCTACGTCGATCCAAGAGATATCAAGTACTTGGCTGATGACGAAGAAGAGTGTGATTCAGACGAAGCTTTTGTTTGTTTGTGATTTATTAGTTTAGTTTTAATAAAGTTACCATTTTATATGTTTGTTTTTATAAATTAGTCTCTAACAATGTTCTTTTGCATATACATTTTCAATAAATCAAGAGAATATCAAAAATATTTATTCAATATGTTAATTATTAATGCAATCTTTATGCATTGGGATTTTCTCACAGAATATATGTGGAATATTGGTTAATTATGGATAGATAATGTTGATAAAAAATCGACATCAAAAATAGTTAAAATAAAAGTTCCAAAGTATTGTAATTTTCTGTCTTTCATGTATACATGAATGAAAATCTATAAGAGAATCATTTTATTGACGATTAATTTGAAGTATTTACTTTTGATAAGGTTGATTTCACATTTTAAATGATTTTTGACACTTTACGTTGTCAAATTCAAATCTGCAAAATCTAATCTATTTCTGATGCTTACTGGAAGACTATCTGAACATGATGCATGCCAGATTCCTTCCTCATCAGAACAATTTGCAGAAATATTGAGTTTTATTAAGAGAAAATCAACTGATTTTCAAAAATTATCGCTTATCAACAAAAACGAGTTCAGTACATCGTTTTGCGTTTCGGATATTACAAACGATGAAAATTTTCTTTTAATTGAGTATAATGATAGTGCTTCCGAACTTAATGAATTCCTTAATACATGTTATGCAGCTGCACAGTGTAATTCATCATTTCTAATGCCACTTCGTGCTTTCTACGTACAGCCTAAACCAGCATTAATTACAGATCATTATCCATACGGTGATCTTCGAAATATTTTATTCAATTATCAAGACGTTGAGATATCGCCAACTCACAAAGTTATTATTGCACTATGTATATCATATGGCATGATGAAATTCCACGAAAAACGATTTATCCACGGAAATTTGAATCTTTCAAACATTTATTTAAACAATCAGAAGCTTCCTGTTATATGTGGATTTGAGAGGGTTAATACATATCCAGATTTGATCTCCGATCCGAGATACGTTGCTCCAGAATTGTTAAATCACAAAGAAGTTGATAATAAGGTTGATGTTTATGCGTTTGGCTTTTTATTATACGAGCTCATCGAACAGAAAGTCGCTTTCGAGCAATACAATAACAACCAGATCATCGCACTCGTTCAAGCAGACAAAAGACCGCAATTTACAGATAAAACTCCAAGAAGTGTAGCGACATTAATAGAACAATGTTGGCAACAGAGCCCTGTGAATCGTCCTACGTTCAAATTTATCTACGAAGAGTTCGCTGAAGGCAGAGTTACGATTCCTGGCGCAAATTTGAAAACAATTCAGCAAATGGCGATCAACATTAGTCAAATGCGAGCACGACAAGCAACATTAATCAAGTACGAATCGAAACCAATCTCTACACTTGAAGAATTCTCAATTTCAGGCAAATCAAAAACAAAAATTGTTCATAAATCGATCAGAATCAATTACAACCTTGCGGAAAGCCCAGACAGTCCAATGTTGTTACAATACATCTCTTCTTTGTTCGAAAAACTCCCTTCTTCCGATTATCAATCGATTTACGAAGTAATTCTGTCTCATTTCTCTACAGCGCCTCCTAATATACTTCATTCATTGCTGAATATATTATACAAGCACTCCTATGAACAGAAATTGTTCTTTGACTTACTTATTAAGAATAATTTTTATGAAAAATTAAATTTCATTTCTCCTCAATCGGTTACGGTTATTATGGACTTATTTGCATTGCTCATTGAAACTAACATATTAATTATCAATGATTCGATGTCTTCTGCGTTCGAATTGTTTATTAATATCAGAACTTCGGATTCTTTATCGTTATTCCATCGTTTGATTGCCAAAAATTGCCAACAAGAATTTATTTATCGTTTGTATCTCAATTACTCGGAAAAATTCATGAATACGAATTATGTCGCAAGATTTGTAACAGCTTTGACCGCCGCTTACAATTTCGAGACTTTTAAGAGTCTCATTGAGTATTATGGTGATGTTTTCATACTAGGACTCTCGAATTCTTCAAGAACTGTTATAAAATATTCTTATTACGCATTATTGAGCCATGTACCTGCCAATAAGGGTATAAATGCATCAACAGTCTATACTCACCTCATAGATCCAGAGTTTTCCATGTATTGTACTCAATTATTATTAATGGGTAATGCAATGCCATTTTCCAACACTATTTTCCAACAGTTCGTGATGATGACGCTCGCAGGAATCAAGAATGCCTATCTTACTCTATGTAAATACATGTCAATTTCGGCAGATCACGTAAAAACTTCCGAAAATAATATTTGGATACCTCTGATCACTGACAAGCGAAAGGTGTTGAAGATATTACTCATTGCCTGCAAGTTCATCTCTTGCGAAACAATTTTCCCGAAGATTCCTGGAATATTAGATTTTGTTATTTCATTTTCCAAAGAAGCGACTCCAGAAGAACACATACCTTTCATTAACCTACTCAGTTGTATCCAATTTCCAAGGTCTACTGCAGAATTACCCGAAATAAGCCAAATGTACTCAGAATATTTACATACGGCCTTCCATTCCCAGGACAAAGAGCTTATTAACGGTGGTATTAAGCTCCTGCATATGGTTTGTAGAATAACTTATTTGACCATTTATCCTTCATTAATTCCTTTGTTGCACTACTACTTGAAACCAGAGTTTACTTATATCTACAACATCATTCCTGCACTTACTGAAATGGCGAAATATGATGGAATTCCTGATGTATTGAAATCTCAAGGTATTATTCAGACTCTTTCAAACTTGTCATCTTACTCTCAGTTCAAAGAACAGATTGCGAAGTTTTTATCTTATTTGGAATAACTTTTTATGTTATTGTTGTTTTTATTTTTTATTTGTTATGTATTTTATATTTAAAACCTTTATTATTATGTGTTACTCTTTGAAAATGTTTTAATTTTTATAAGTAGCATACAATTTATGAACTATAGAATATCATCTCAAAATTATTCTATGAATTCATTACTGATATAGAAACACCTATAATATCCAAAGCTAAAACAAGAGAATTTTATTCGTTTCTATCCATTTATAAAAAGAAATTTGATTATTTTGAACAATATTTTCCTTTAATTCAGATTTTTCAGCAATATGACCTGAAAATTCTTTAGTTGCGTAAGTTATCGAAGCTTAAACCATGAAAACTTAGTCATTCTTCTAAAAGAAAAACTTTGAATCTTTTCTTTAAGTAAATCAAATAAAAATTGAAACAGTAGTTAAAGTAATAGAGGAAAGGAATGTATTTTTTATGAAATTTACATAATAAAAATAAAAAATAAAATATCCGAAATTTTTTTTTTCTCAAGAGAAAGCATAGTAGTTACCACAGAAGTCAAGAGCCTTTGCTATTTTCTCTTTCATGATTTCTTTCGATGAATACCTTGGCATCTTCAAAAATCTTCCGCAAGTTGAAACAGTTGGTAGAGTATCTTCTTCATCGAACTTTAATTGTAGTTCTAGTCTTGGATTGAGGTTTGCGAGGCCTCCAATTGGCAATTTGTTGCATCCTGTTGCGAATTGGATGAATTTCATTCTTTGTTCAGAAGAAAACTCCAGCAATACCTCTCCAAGCATTGTTCTCATTGCTTCATTAGCATTTCTTGTTATATTTACGTATTTTTCGAAATCTTCCAAAGTAAACTCGAAAGATTCTCCGCAAACTAACTTAGAAAGCTCTTTTGGAGTGAACAATGACAATGCTTCTGCTTGAATGACTGTTGAGAATCCTTTTTGGAACTCTCTGCAGGATTCTTTGCATGAATCAGACAGATTCCGAGCGAAATTGATGAAATCATCAACATTTTCCTCAGTAATCTCTTTATCTGGTCCACCCAACATGTCATAACTCAATCCGATCAAACTATCTTTGTCAGAAAGTGAAGTGGCCACTTGTTCATCGTATTGGGAAATATCAACTTCATCTCCACGAACTAAAGCGAAGAAAGCATCGGAAAGAGGGATATCTATAGGGCTATTTAAGAGAATAGCTCTTGCACAGAGGATTCCGAACTCCCAGAAGTTCTTTGTGACGTTGCTTTTAGGGAATAATCCGTTTTCTTTGTTTTCCATCCACATTTCTTTGTCGTTCGCGAAGGCTTGGGCCAACAGCTGCATGAACTCACTCATTGGGCCTTGTCCTGTGGCGACATCGAACTCTGTGTCCCAAATAAGTGTTCCTTGGCCACAATTTCTGAGAATCTTCAATCCGTCTTCGTAAATGTTATCTCTGTGTGGAGTAATCTGTGTTCTGAGATATGGACGGAATCCTTTCGGTTTGTTTTCGAAGTTTCTGAGAATAAAATCATAATAATTCTCATAATCCATGAAAACTGTTCTCAGATAGGCGTATCTTGTTTCGAATGAGAATAAGAATGGACAATGATACATGGCGCGTGTCTCTGATGAATGGAATGCGAATGAAAATACAAGATTTGCCAAAGACTCGTAGCATCTCTTGTTTAATTCTTCTTCAATGATTCTTATACCTGTTACTCTGAAGTATTCACTTGCAAGTTCAACAATTTTTGTAAAAATCTGATTTTCCCACAAAACTTTTGGAATTTGGAGTTTTGTTGGTTCACTCTTGCCTTCTTCTATGATCATAACAATGTCATTGTTGATGGCATCGCATGGCTGTCTGACTGTAGAAATAATTGATCTGAAAAATTGTTCGTTCGGTGCAAAATTGTGTCTCTCGTTCTTATAATCAATCAAGTATACAGTGTAATCAGCCACTCCTTTGATATCATAAAAAACATTGGAGATTTTCGATAAAAGTCCACTTATCGTTGTCATATCGTCCGGGGAAGTCACCGGAGGGAACTTCATAACTGATCCGTATTCGGACTTAGAAAGCTTGTCTTGAAGGGAATTGAGATTTTCTACTCCGGATTGGAAAATATAATAGAAAATCATGGCTCCGATATCTTGATTAATGAGCATTGATGTTTGGAAGGCATCTTCTGGTCCAATCAATGTCAAATTGAAGGACAATTGTGATCCAAGACGTAAAAAGACAAATTTACCTTCTGAAGGAGATAATTGAACGAAATTGGAAATTAATGCGCGAATTGTATTGGTAATTTTAGAGTAGAAGTCATCTTGTGTGGCATCAAATGGTTTTGTGTTCTTTAAAACCTTCAAAAGTTTGAGAACAACATCATATGTTATATTATGTTTGTCTATATCTCTAAAGTCATCAATTGTCTTATATTCTTTATCTGTAGTTGATTTACTAAGGAATTTGATGCGTTTTGCATACCATTTATTGTTAATTTGAAAAGCTTTCAATTTTTCTATGAAATCTGTATTCAAAATTACATTTGGATCTTCTACATTGAGCAATAGAAGAAGGATATATGGTGCTAAAGTGTTTGCGCTTGGTAAATTCAAAATTTGATTCAAAATTTTTGAGTAATTTTCATTCCATTTGAGTGGTTTGTATTTAGATACGAAAGCAAGAAGATAAAGAATCTTTCTGATGCTGTAGCTAAGTAATAAATTCGATTCAAAATATTGAATTAAAATTGGACGAATAATATCAGAAAATTCAGAGTATCCGACTAACTGTAGCTTCTCAGAACTGCAAATATTCTTTTTATAGAAGGAATCAGGGAATCCGTACTGAGGAATCAAAGAAATAAGTAAATCGAGTTGAGAATCAACTGCTTGTAAGTGTAAATGTTCATCCTTGCACGATAAGTTCGGAATTGACTCAGAATCAATGATTGATTGAGCCAATGATTCAAAATTTGCTAAATAATTAAGAATAATGCAAATATGAAGAAAATCATTCTCATCGTACTTGTGGTCGGGAGTAGTGAACAATCTGCACAATTCTCCAACAATTGATTTTTCAATTTGGTTTGCTGAAGCGTTTTTGCTTGTACCTGCATGAGGACATGCTGCTGCAACTACGTTAAGTATGAATTTCCTTGTTTCTACACTACACTTCTCAAATTTTGAAATTAAAGTTGCGATTTTGAATTTTCTAACAAGTAAAGCAGAATCTTGTTGTAGAGAACCGGCTATAAGAGCTAGTGTTTGAAAAATATATGAATATGATTCTTCATTAAATTGATTTTCTAAATAAATTTCAATTTTATCTAATAAATTACTATTGTCGAGTGCGGCTATTGTTTTTGCACGGAGATTGTTCAAGTTATTGTTGCAGCATTCATAAAAATTCTTAAAAAATTCAATTTGATCTGCAATTTGAAAATTTTGAAGAGATAAGGCGTCAAACTTCAGAGATAATTTGTTTATACTTTCAGTAACTTCGTTAGGTTCGCTTGATTCAACAGGCATAGGCATACCTGTGTTTGAGGGGCTATTCCCCATGAAAATTTTACCATTAAAAATCCAGAAAATAATGATGTTCGCTATAGCATATGCTTATCAATAAAATGGTGCAGTTTATTCAACTTTGACGATCAGATTTTGAAATTTCATTCTTCGACTTTAAAAATTTAGGCTTAAAAACCAAATCAAATTAATCTTCAACCAATAGACTTTCGATATTTTAAATTATAAGCTGGTTAATTTTTTGAAAATGGTCGAACCATAAAAAAGTGAAGGAGCGAGACGATAAGAAACGGTTTTGGTCTTTTTCGAATATGGGTCGTAAGAAACTGAGCCGTGCACGTGAATCAATCATCAACTCTCTCTCACTTGTTACAAAGTCCGGCAAGTACTCCCTTGGCATCTCACAGACTCTCAAGTCCCTCCGCAACGGCGAGGCAAAGCTTGTTATCTTCGCTTCCAATGTTGCTCCAGCCGACCGCTCCCTCATCGAATACTACGCTATGCTCTCTGGCTGCGATATCCTCCCATTCGATGGCGACAACGTCGATCTTGGTACAGCCTGTGGTAAGTATTTCCGCTCTTCAGTCATCTCCATCATTGATGCTGGTGAGTCCGAAATCCTTAAGATGATCAAGCAGAAGGACGAGTAAATTCCTTCATGACAAATATTTCCAAAAAATAATATTTTCAAAAGAATTCTAAACGCATTTTATTATGTTTCCTTCAATTTAATTTATGTTTTTACTACAATCATAACAACTTACAGACAAAAATTTTATATAAAAAATAATGATTTGTTTTTAAGATGTTAAAATGTAAATAATATTTATTTTACAAACATGTATAATATAAAAATTAGTATTATAAGAAAGATGCAGCGCAATCCCACATTGTTTGGTAGCAATCTTCGGCATTTTGATGAGCAACATCATCTAACTCAGCCTCTCTATTTCTCTTAACAATTCTACCGAGTAATTTCACATTTTCAGGAGAGCATTCGCCAAATCCTTCTCCCAAAACCAAAATAATTCTATAACAGCAATAGCTAGCAGCTCTTCTTACATCTACTACATGGTGTTGTTGCCAGGCATTGTCAATTGTCAATACAATGTCTGTCAACCAGTTTGCACAGCCAAATTCCAATGCAGAGACAAACTCGGCCATGTCACTTAAAGAAGCCGCCTGAATTAGTGTTGATTCATGGGAAACTCCACGTGAAAAAGCCTTAATGAAATGGCCGCACAAGTTTCCATTTGCTGAATGAATCAAGCCAGGACCAGTTCTTCTTGCGAGAAGCATCAATGTCTGTGCAACTTTTAATGATAAACTTACATCTGGTTTAGGATATTCTTCGCACAATTTTTTGACGACCAAATGAGGGAAAACATCTCCAATAGATTCCAAACAACGAATTGCGTTGATATAAACATATGATTCCTCATGTTTCAACTGGTTCTCAGCCAACGGCAATATCTTCTTTATGTTTTCCTCATCTCTAAGCACAGATTTTTTATCCATAACATTTCTTCTCAAATCGAATAAACCACGACCACGTAATGCAGCAATTGGACTTTGTAAATCATTAGAAATAGATTTAATGATATCTGTTTTATCATTATCATCAGAATCATTGTCTTCATCCTTGTATTTCATAGACAGCATCTCAGGAATATCGCCTCCAAATGTATTAATAACATTTCTTGGTAATTCATCAACCTCCAAACCGTCAAAAACCGCTTTTGCAATTGAAACAATATCCATTCCGATTTCAGCGTCACCTTTGACTCTTGAAAGGAAGGAGAGAAGAGGGATACCCCAATCAGGAGATATCTTTTGAACTGTTGGTAGTATTTGGGATATTAATTGAACAGATCCGAATGTTCCTGGCAAACAAGAAATAATTGAATCCATGTATTCAATTTTTATGAGTTTTGACACAATTTCTCTCATTTTTGTGATAATTGTCAGTTCACGGATTTCATCTGGCTCCGTTTCTACAACAGAAACACCTTGGTTCTGAGAAACATCAACAACAAAAGAATCCAAACCCAATGGACTCAAAGATGAATCAGAAACAACAACTTTGACAAAATCAACAACAGATTTTTCATCAACTAAAATGAATTTAAGTAAATTCAAACATCTTTTGTTAATTTCTCCTTCTGTTTGTGCAGCCAAAAACAATATTCTATGTGGCATTGGAGAAACTAATATTTTTTGTGCTGATTTCGGTGACAAAACACTTTCTAATGTCCACAGCAATGTTCCTAATGGTTTTTCATTTGTTGTAGGCCATTCTATCAATGGTTCCAAGTCAACATGTTTCAGAAATTGTTCACTTCTTGTTGAAACAATGTATTTTATGATTTCTTTCGACAGTTTGTCGCCATTTCCACTTCTTATAGCTTCAAGGAGCTTTGGAAACAGCTTCTTATAATAGTCATCTTGTTTGTCAAGGCTTGGAGGAGTTCCAATAGCTTTTGCAAGCATTGGAAGTGGGAAAATTGTGTTTTGAATCGCAGATAAAGAATCTGATCTGTTCAATATTATGTCTGGAAGCAGAGAAGTGATGTTTATCTTAAGAGGTATCAATGAAAGTATTGAACTAAACAAAACTTCGGTGTTTTGCGTTGACATAATTTTATTCATCATATTTAGGTCCAAAAAATGAAGACAAGCAAGAACATGTTGAAGAAACATGGGATGTATATCTTGGCAGGTGACATTATCAAAGAAACTCTCAAGAGCTTCGAAATAATAATTTGCTGGTTTATTTAACCTTGGAGGGGCTGGAGAAAGAACCCAGTGCTCTAGATCTTCAAATGGTATCTGTATTGACTTAGGAAGGTGTGGATATATTCCCCAATTAATGATACAAACAATTAAAAAACAAATTGCTCTGTAATGACGAGCGGAAAGGTCTCCTGAACTTGGAAGATAGTTCTTAATAACATGAGCGCAATAATGGCTGAGATCTGCATAGACATCTCCTGTTAATTCAATTTCTTGGATGAATTTCGGAATTTGTTTGGTCGCTTCACTTATTTGAGTGGTAGGACGAATTTTGACCATTAATAGGTCGACCAAATTCAAAAATTGAGGCTGAATTCCGGCTAATGTTCTTGCATCCTTTAATTTGGCATAAAATGAGTTCAGAGCTGTTGAGATCGAACTATCTTTGCATGCTTCGATCTGTGGAATGATTACATCTATTAATCTTGAAAGAATTTTTATATTTAATTTTTGGAATGGAAAATTATTGAATTTTAACAGATGTAATATGATTGTTTGTGTCGTCTGTGGTGATAATTTTAGTGTAAACTCTTCATTGAGCTTCATAACCAAATCTGTAAAAATTACAGGTTTTGAATGGAAAGTTTTGAAAATTAATTCAATGTATTCATTCAATGATTCATCTTTTTGAGAACTAGCGTCAATTGTAAACGCTGCAGTGATTAAATTAGAATATGTTCCAATGTAATCGATTAATTCTTCTGATCCTGATATTGATTGACAGTACCTTCTTGTTATGACTGATATCATTGAGTTGTCTTTGTCAAATGTGATGTTTTGCGTTGAAAAAATAAATTTCAATAAAATTGAAAACAAAAATTCATAAGAAGAATCATTTGTTAATGAATAGTAGTTAGATATGAAATCTTCACATCTATCATGTAACAAAAGCATCATCAACTGCTTAGAATTTTGAATAATTGTTGGTATTGGAAAAGCATTTGAAAATTTTGAGATTAATTTGATCGTAATTGGTTGGTTGGACATGGCTAAGTTCATAATGATCGTAAAAAGAGAGTTATCATTGAGAATAAAGTTGGAATTCACCATGATTTTGGCGAATTTGTTGTCTAAATCAGACAATTTGTTGGAATTTTGTAGTTTAAGGAGTTCTTCAATGAAAACATCATGGTCTAACAAATGAATGTAAACTTTTTGGAAAATATCAAGAACATTATCTGTTCCTCCATTTGAAAGGTATTGAATCTTGAATGTATTGAAGTTTTTGATAAGTTCTTCTTCTGTTTTCCCTTCTGTTTCAAATGAAAATAAATTTATCAGCATATTAACAATTTTTTCATTATTGGAATCGTTTTTATAGAATGCATCAACGAGTTCTTTAACTGAAATCAAATTATCTTTGTGATTTAACGAATTCAAAAACCAAAATACTTGTTTAATGAGTTTTGATGTATCATTTTGTGTGTTTAGTGCTTCTAGTTTGGTTATTGCTATGTTTATGTCTTCTGATGTTAATGAATGATCTAAATATTTCGAAATCAATGGCTGTAGTGTTTCATAAACAGCTTTATGAAATATAATGGATTCATCTGTGTATTTGTACTTATTGGCTGATTCCAATTTTCCATTTTTCATGGAAACAATCTGAGAATCAATCAGCCAACAAGACATGTAAAAAAATAAATAATTGGTCGCACAAATATCTTATCATAGATGGTATTAATAACATTTTTAATCTAAAATTCGTTTTCTGAAATCAAAATGATTTCAAAAATTTGAAAAAATCGAAATTGAAAATGATTGTTGAAATTTCCATTTAGTTGTCCTTTATTTCCGCTCAAAATTACTTGAAAATTTGATAAACAAAATTTTGTCACTTTTTTGTAATTATTATTTGATGACATCTGAAGAAATAGTTTTAGCTTTCTGTGGAAGCTTCAATCCACCGACAAATGGACACTTGATGGCAGCCACTATTGCTAGAGATCATATGACAGATCTTGGATTCAATGTTAAGGCAACTGTTTTTGTTCCAGCACATTCTGGATATATTTTCAAGCCAGGAATACTTTCTGGTGAACAACGTGCCGAAATGCTTGAAGCAATGGTCGCTCATACAGATTATTTAAGTGTAGATCGCTTCGAAGTTCAAAAGAACGATTGGACACGTACAATTGACACTCTTCTTTACCTTAGAGAAAAGCATAAATGCAGAATTGTTCTGATTGTCGGAATAGATATTGTTGAATCCTTCGAAACTAAATGGAGAGAGCCAGATGTTAAAAGAATTCTTGAAGAGTTTGGATTGTGCATACTTCCTCGTGTTACAGAAGCCGTAGATTTAAAGAGCAAATGCAAATACATCGAAGGACGCGATAAATTACTTTACGTTGTTGGATCGAACCCACTAAACCTCGTTAGCTCTACCCTTGTTCGTGATGAAATCAAGAAAGGCCATCATATTGTTGGTTTAGTTGATCCAGCCGTAGCAGAAATAATAGCTAAGAATAACTACTATAAAGACTAATCAAACTGTTTTTAAATACGTTTTCTATGATCTTAGCTTTTTTCTACAAAAATCAAAACAAAATTTAGTTAAATTAAGAACAAAAAGAGAAATTTGACTCACAAATGCGATTAAAATAGTTGAAATGGATATTTGATTATCAAAATTTGTTTCATTCTATGTCATAAAATTTTCAAAATTTTATCAATGGTCAGAAAGAACATTTAATAGATTATATTAATTCATCGTTATAACTTATGAAGATTTTCAACTTGGTTTTAATTAGCCGATAATAGATGTTGGACCAATCGAAAAAGTACATCATTGTTGACCTTCAAACATAGATAAATGGAATCTAAATCTGATATATAATGCATCTATCTAGGTTAAAGTCCGGAATTTTTTGATGTGATTTTTGGCGGTTTATCGTCGTGATGTTTGTGAATGAGTATTCTTATGAATGACAAATTGCAGAGCTTACTACAACAACAACATTGTTCTTTTAAGGATGTCTATGATGCTATAGGTAGTATCGACTTCACTAAGGCCAAATTGAACCAGAAATCTAGGGTAAAACTCATACAAATCGTAAAAAGCGAAGTTGATTCCCATCCAGACAACGAAGCTACCCTCAATTTACTGAAGATAATGACTTCCAGAAGGAACTTTATCAATGAAGCAGCCAACGACAACTTCAATATTGCCAGTATTTGCGATACTTTCCTCAGGATATCCAGGAATGACTGCCAAAACCCTCAAATTAAGACCGCTTACATACTCTGTGTTGACTGCCTAGTTAATACAGCCGAGAAACTACGCGCTCAGATCGCTGCTTCCGTTTGCGAATACGTAGTTTCGAATTTCAAAGAAGATTCAGCCGACCAAGTAGTTTTTAGCAAGTCAATGAGGCTCATTATCTCTACAATAAGAGGTTCCCTTGATTCCAAACCCGTTTTCCTCAGCAAACTCGTTGATCAAGATTATAAGAACATAATTTCCTACGTTTGCAACACATTTGATCCTGTTGGCCAAGCATTAGCCGCCGAATTCCTCTGGAGAATGCTCCAACTCTTACCGAAACGAAGATCCGAAACCGAAATCAAATCATTGTACGGGGACTTCATCCAACTGAAGCAGATCAGTGTTTCGCAGTTCTCAGAAGGCATCCACAACTTCCTCAAGAACCTTAACTCCGAGTTCAAGAACGTCTACAACTTCAATCTGAAGAACCTTATCGTTGGTGGCTCGACCGTCTCGAAGACACATTGGATTTACATCGGAAACGATAAGATCGTGTTCTGGATTTCTAAAGATTCAGAATGGAAACCTACGATAAAGAAGCCATGTGATCTGATGATACTCAGAAGAGAAGACATCAGAGGTGTCTGCCAACATGACAAGTATTGGTGTCTCGTTCTCGACGACCATTTCGATACAATGGTCGAATGTTTCACTGATGAGAAGAAATTAATTTTCTTCAAACCGTCGAATAAAAGTGAAACAGAGTCAATATTCAAGATCATGGAGAGCAGATTTGGAGAAGTCAATGAATCATCAATCATCATTACTCCTCCAAAACCTCAGAAGAAACCTAAAAATTCTGAATCCAAAAAAGTGGCAGAAACTCCAAAACCTAAATTACGTGAAAAGAAATATGACATTCCACCACCACAAACACCTAATTTGGAGAAAGTTCCTGTCACTCCATCATTATCAGCGATGAACCAACAGACAGGAACATCGTTCATTGATTCCTCCAGTAGTTCATGGTCATTATCTGATTCATCACAAGAAATCAATGTCGAAGAAGAAATTCCTAAAGTTCCAAAAGATAGGAAATTCAAACCAATAAGAGAAACAGTGAAGAAGACACAAAAAGAAAGTATCTTTGAAATAAAGAAGGGAGCAACACCTGAGAAACAATCAAAAAGAATCGAAATAATCAACGAAGAAATCAATTCTGCAAAGAAATTGTTATCAGAAACAGAAGAGAAAACAAAAACAAAACAAAAGAAATCATCAAAGAAGAAACCAAAAGAAGTTCCAAAGAAGAGACAAAAAGAAGAACCAAAACCAAAGAAAACAACAAAGAAATTGTCAAAGAAAGAAAAAGCTAAAAAACTTTTGGAAGAAGAAGAAATGAAAAAGAAAATAATACAGGAATCTTCAGATGATGAAATCGAAAGTCCATCATTATCTGATGAAGACTCATTCTCTGATAACTACGCTCCTGTTATCAGTCAATCATTTGATAACACTCAAATCGATGAATTTGATAACGAAATCAGTTCAGATGAAGAAGATGAAGAAAAAATTTCAGAAGAAAAAGTGTCAAAAATTTCTGATGAAAAAGTGACAGAGAAATCTGACATCAGAGAAGAGAAACCAGCTGAAATTAATCAAATCCAAGAGCAGGCACCTAAGAGAACATATGCTCCACAATCCTGGGAATTGGAAGCATTTGCAGAGTTGAAGAATTTCGGGCAGTCAATCAGACAAAAACTGAATGACAAACACAACGAAATCAACAAAGTCATTGAGTCTTCAACGGAAAACGCAATCAATGATGTCTGCAAATTCACAACTGAATGTGAAGAAAACTTGGAACTGATGAGATCCAATTTTGATGACGCTTCTTCTGCAACTTACACTGATATCCAAAACAAACAGAAAATGGTGAAAGAACTCGGTCAGCAGCAGAGAGAACACATCGAACAGATGAGAAATGACTGCGCAGTTCTGAAGAAGAGAGCTGCAGAAATGATCAAAAGATTCGAACAACAGAAAACTCAGTTGTTACAGAACCAGGAGAAACACATAGCTCTGTTCAGAGAGGATATCAGATCTGAAGTAAGAACTGCTGTTTCTCAAAAGAGAAGGGAGTTCTCGAAGAGCAAAGTTCAGAAACTTGTCAATTTGCTCGAAGAACTGTAACAAAATTGACATTTTTTACATTTATTGAAATAAATTTTTTTATTTTGAAAAAAAAATCTTTTATAAGTTTTTTTAATATGTTCCTTTTTCACATTGCTACTATACATATATAATATGACCATTTCCGAATAACACTTCATTAAGCATCACAAAATTCATCTCCATCTTTAGTTGAATTCATTATTTCAAAAAAAAAGTAATGAATGGAAAACTCCCCTCATATTTGCATCACAATCTGACAACATGGAAATTGCACAATTTTTCAATTCAAAAAGGAGCCAATATCAAATCAAAAGATATTGATGGAAAGATATCTCTTTATTCTGTATTTATAGATGATAGTCAGGAATTGAGCTGATTTTAATTCAAAGAATCAAAGTAATATTGCATCAATTCATCTTGTAGCAGAATCCTATTGTGTGCCAACATTTGAAATGCATTTTCACTATATATTTAACTTTCTGATATGCATATGGTTAAACAGCATCCTTGATATTATATAATATAGTGCGTTATTTTTTATATCATAATCAGATGAGGTGATATGATCATAAAAAAACCATCGTTCGAAAAAAAAATAAAAATAAAACTATGAATATCATTACAAAAAAGTATCATGAGATCGAGAGAGGCAACGATATTAAAGAGAAAATTCCATTCACATTATATATTAACAACGAGCAAATAGAATCATGGAAACACATCTCGATTATGATTTCGAAATTTATTCATAATGAATATTTACGTGACAGTTCAGTAAAATCAGCTAGAAAATATTTAAACCTATCATGTAATAACATAATTGACATCATTTCCGAATTTTTCAAAACAGGAATTCTAAGATTCGAGAATAACCGAGCACATAATCGAGACATATTCGAAGTTGGCAATGCATTTGGTATAGAATTCCTGACAAACGTATTTTGCGAGTTTGTTAAGTCAGCATACAAAGAAATCAACGAAGAAAACTTTTATGATATCTATGATTGCTCAATAATTCAAAACGACATAAATAAGATTAATGAATGTATTACATTTTTTGCATCAAGAATGGATGTTCTTCAAGAAGAATATAAAATAGCCACTATTAAACGATATGGATATGACTTTTTTGAGAGAGTTTTGACATCAAAATCACTTAAAATTTCCAATGAAGATTCATTAGTCAACACAATCTTAACAATGAGTGAGCATGATGACTCATTCTTTTGTCTTCTTAATCATGTTAAAGTTGAATTTTGCAGCAATGATTCAATCAAATCAATCAAAAACTTCGCAGTTCAACACAAATTTGAATCTATAACAACAGAAGTATTCGAACGCGCTCTTCTTCTTCGTTCACCAATTCAACACAAACAATCATTTTCAAACACTAGCTATTTTTGCATAGAAACAATTCCTAAAAAACTCAAACTTTCTGATTCAAATTATTTTGAAGTAGAAAAAATTCCATATAAATTTAATATATCACCTATCAATGAACTTCATAAAATTGATAAATCGAATGAAAATTTGAGAAAATTAATGAGTTTGAGAAAGACAAAAGATGACTTTAATCAAATTTATGAAGTACTTGTAAAGGCATCAAATGAAGGAGATCTTTCAACAATCAAATACGCATGCGATGAAAAATATTCCGAAATTTCTGATGGCCATGATATAAATATGATGCTTATGGCGGCATGGAATAATAATCTAAATCTCGTATTGCAGTTGTTCAATTATGGAGCTGATGTAAGAAGTAGATCTTATACTAATAGAACGATTCTTCATTATTTTTGTCAAAAGGGAAATTTAGAAGGTGTTAAATTCGCTCTTAACTTCATAGATATTAATGCTAAAAATATTGATAACTATACACCCCTTCATGATACTATCGCCAATTCGGATAAAAATCAAGTTGAGATATGTGAATATCTTTGCTCCCAACCGAATATAGATAAAATTATTCAAAATAATAAAAATAAAACTCCTCTTCAGTCTGCAAAAAGTTTAAACCTACAAAATATTGTTGATATTCTTCTCAGAAATGGTTTTACTGAATAAAAATGTTTATCATAATAACGATATGCCAACACCCCTAGCAAAACACGATTTGATCATATAACAAACTTATTAAAAACATTTTTTGAATATTGAATATGATTCATTTATTTATGAATACATTACAATATTAATTAAAAGGCATTGATTTATAAATTTAAACAAATCTGTTTAGATTAAGCTGAAATCTATGCTTTACTCTAAATATATCCAATGTTAAATTAGTGTCTAATGTGTGATAGACTTTTTACAAATAGGAAAAATAATTTATGTTGATATGTTTTTTTATCTGATTTCTCTTTTATTTCATCTCCACTGATAGAAATTATAATATTTCCTGACTTCAAGAGCTTGATATAAAAGTAATTATGCAAACACATTCTTGCAATGATTAGCAAGAATTCACTTTCGAGATCATTCATGAAAAATTAGTTATCTAAATATTGTTTTCTTAGAAAAAAAAAGAGTAATTATCAAAAAAACTATACTAAATTTTAATTTAGCAGCAGCCGTAAGCGAGCATGGCCTCAGCGACGCGCTTGAAGCCGGCAAGGTTAGCACCCTTGTAGAGTGGAACGCCATATTGCTCAGAAGCAGCGTGAGCAGCTTCGAAGATGTTGTGCATGATTTCCTTGAGCTTCTTGTCGACCTTCTCGGATGACCAAGCGAGGCGAACGGAGTTCTGTGTCATTTCGAGGCCAGAGACGGAAACACCACCAGCGTTGGCAGCCTTGCCTGGGCCGTAGTAGATGTTCTCCTTCATGTAGAGCTCGATTGTCTCGTTTGTTGATGGCATGTTAGCACCTTCAGCAACGAGCTTGACGCCGTTCTTGACCATGATTGGAACGTGTTCTGGGAGAATTTCGTTCTGTGTAGCGCATGGAAGACCCATTTCGCAGGCAACTTCGCAGGCCCAGATGGACTTGCCATCGATGTACTCGTAGCCCTTGAGTTCTGGGAAGAGCTTGCTGATTTCCTTGAGCTCTGTACGAGCAACGTTCTTGATGTGCATAACAGCATCAAGGTGCTCCTTTGTCATGCCATCCTTGAAGATGATAGCACCATGGGAGTCGGAAACAGAGACTGGGATAGCACCGAGCTGCATAAGCTTCTTGCAGCAGTACTGAGCGACGTTGCCGGAGCCAGAGACCATAGCGCGCTTGCCCTTGATCTCCTCACCACGAGCGCGGAGCATTTCTGTAACGAAGTAGACAAGACCGTAGCCTGTAGCTTCTGGGCGGATAAGGGAGCCACCGTATGGGATGCCCTTGCCTGTAAGGACGCCCTCGAAGACGTTCTTAATACGCTTGTACTGGCCGAACATGTAGCCGATTTCACGAGCGCCGACACCGATATCACCAGCTGGGACATCTGTGTTGCCTCCGATGTGGCGGGAAAGTTCGAGCATGAAGGACTGGCAGAATCTCATGACTTCGCCATCAGACTTGCCGGCTGGGTCGAAATCGGAACCACCCTTGCCACCACCCATTGGGAGTGTTGTAAGGGAGTTCTTGAAGACTTGCTCGAAGCCGAGGAACTTAAGGATGGAAAGGTTAACGTTGCCACGGAAACGGCAGCCACCCTTGTATGGGCCAATTGCAGAGTTGAATTGGACACGGAAGCCACGGTTGACCATCATCTCACCCTTGTCGTTGACCCATGGGACACGGAACATGATAACACGTTCTGGTTCAACAAGGGCTGGGAGAAGCTTCTGATACTTTGGTTCCTTCTCGAGAATTGGGACAAGAGATGTAAGAACCTCTGTGACGGCCTGGATGAATTCCTTCTGATCTGGATCGCGAGCGCGAACGATTTCAAGTGTCTTTTGGACTGCTTCCATTGAAGTAAAGTGAAGAGGAAATTTAATGGTCCCCTAATTGAGAGAAAACGATGCTTAAGCTCTCAATTTTTTGAGAAAACAATGAGAAATGAATTCACTTTTCTCCAATAGCAATACGAGAAAATTTGCTACTCATTAGTTGACAAATAATATTAGCTTGATGACCATACCTCATTTTTTCATTTCACCTCACATCGTTTTCCGTAATTGTTCTGAAACTTTTGATTTATATATGATGCTGAATGATATGTGAATCTACTAATCCACTTTTTGAATTGTTTTCAATTAAAATAATTCTGAAAATAACAGTAAAAACAAAATAATTCCTTCATAATCACATAGACGTCAACAACAGAAAACGATGTTTACATTTTCAGATAATTATCGTTAATTTCACTTTTTATCTATGACATTTCACCTGTATTCAGAGTTTGTGCTTTGATCATTTAATCATTGTACATGATTACAGCAATTTTGATTGCTTTTATCCCAAATTTTATGCAGATCAATAGATTTTATTGAAATTCCTTACGTTTTCTAAGTCCAAAAAATGGATCACTCACACCAACTTTGATTTAGTCCCATTGATCAAATAGAATTATTTCACAACACCGTAACAAATTTCTGCTTTGTTTTTAAATTACAACAAGGAACGGCATAACTGAAATATTTAGCAGTGATTTCTGCCATAACATAATCTTATTGAGTGAAAAATGAAAAATCAATTCAATATAAAGATTCATAATAAAAAATACTTCAGATTCTAATTCGAGTATAATAAATCATATGTCATCTTGTTATACACTCCTATATTTATTAATAAAGGAAGTTGCCTCAATATTTGATAAAAGTTATATTCATCATAGTAATATTTATATTTTATTCAAAATAAATAGCCTATCTTAAGAGTATTATTGTGTGTGGTGTCAGTGCCTCGTTTTCTCCTGTCTTCCTTCGGATAAGTGAAGTCTGGATATTTTTTATATTTTGTCACCTTTACATGATAATTCTGAGTTTTTTGATGTCGCGCTTACGAATAGGATATGTGGGTCCAGATAAGAAATGGGAATCTTTAAAATGGAACAAATTCGTCGAATATGCGTCAGAAAGGAATGTTGATGTTGTCCATATAAATTTAGATCAAGATTTTGATAAACAAGGCAAATTTGATATCATTATTCATAAGGTCACATACTTAATGAACTCTCCATATCCAGAAGAGAATCCAAAAATCAAAAATTTATATGAATTTTCCAAAAAGCATCCAGAAGTTCTTTTAATCGATGATTTGCAAAATGTTGGTAAAACCCTAGATAGAGAACTTCTTGATCAGGCCATCAGATCAATTCAATGGCCTAATGATATAATAGTCAAAATTCCGGAAGCAAAAATGCTTGAAAAGTCTGATATTGAATCAATTGTAAACTCTTCTAAAGATCTACATTTCCTGTTCTAGCGAAGCCAAAGTCAGGCTGTCAGACAGCTGCTTCTTCAAACAATGAAGTGCATACATTCAGAATTGCAACAAAACCAGAAGATTTGATAGGATTTCCAACTCCTTCTTTATTACAAGAATATATTAATCATGGAGGAATTGTTTATAAAATATATACGATCGGAGATCATTTAGAAGTCACCGCTCGTCCTTCAACAAGAGACTTGAAGAAAAACGAGACGGTAACAATAGACTTTCACTCACAAAAGCCAGATGTAGAAAATGGTATTTGGACACATCATCAAATAACAAAGGATGATAATTTTCCGATTGAAGACTTTAAAAAGATATCAAAGGCAATCCGTTCAAGCCTCAAGATGGAATTAATAGGATTTGACATCCTTATTGACTCCAGCGGTTCGTATTGGATTATCGACATTAATTCTTTCCCTGGATACAAAATGATTCCGAATCTCCCGGAATTGTTTTATGAGTTCTTCGTAAATCTTGTGAAGAAATAGATAATTTCGTATTTTTTGTCGAAATTTTGAAATCATTTTTAAAACATGTTGACTATTTTACGATTTCGACTTAAATTTTCAGCATATTTATACAATAGAAAATCGGAATGGTATGAGAATGCTACCATTTTCATAAGCGACGATGATCGAATTTCCAAAATATGAAAGGGTTAAATCTCAATTAGTAAGAATTGGAAATAAGATTGTATGGAGACTAAGAAACTATATCAGAATCATGTTCGAATAAAATTTGCTCAAAGCGTAATCGATTCAAAAAAAAACGTTAAGAGCGGTTTTTGATCATCTGTATTAATACATAGTCAAAAAGCCAAAAAAGTTGAGAAATTTATATAACTTTCATTTGAAAGGTTTTTTTCAAAAACTAAAATATGGGTGGGATGGAAATTATAAAACATATGATAAATAATAAAATATCTCTTCACGAAACAGATAAAAAGTCAATTTACGAATCGGTTTTGAGTCATCTCACAATTATTGAGCACAAAAGTATTTTTGAATAAATATTTAATAGGTGAAGTGAAATGAGTTTTATCTCGATTCAGCATAAAGACTGGAAAACTATACTTGTTAGTGGAAAAGGAATTGTAAAAAAAGAAAAAGATTGATTAAATTAAGAAAAAATTGCTGAAATATGATTTAGAATTCCTGGTAGTCGCCCTTTGGAGCAAGTTCTTCTGGAAGGGAAGCGATCCACTTGTTTGTTTCCCAGTTGTTACGGTGGACTGGCTTGAACTTCTTAACTTCCTTTGTTGGGAGAAGGAGAGCCTGGTTCATGAGCCATTCGCCACGGTACTTGAGTTCCTGCTGGAGTGTGACATCGTTAGCCTTGACCTGGAGGTTAGCCTTCTTGAAAGCTGTCTGTGTTCTGATAACTGGAACGACGATGAGGTTGCCCTGGCCTTCGGCATCGACTGTGTACTTGTCGCCATCCTTCTTGACGAAGGCTGGGAGGTTCTGGTTCTCAGAGAACCAGTACTTCTTCTCGTCTGGCTTGAGGATGAGGATGTTGAAGAAGTACTTGTTGCCGTCGTTGACCTGCTCGAATGTAACTGGTTCAACCTTTGGCTTGGCTGGCTCTGGTGGTGGTGGTGGTGGAGCCTGCTCTGGGTAGTCTTCAGCAAGGTTGCCCTCAAGTTCGACCATGAAGGTGATCATTGGGTGGCAGTTTGGATGGTGCTCTGGGTTGATGACAACCATCTCCTTTGTGATCTTCTCGCCGAGTCTGGCGAAAAGAGATGGGACCTTGATCTTGATCCAGCAAGCCATATCATCTCTAAATGGATCCTGGTCCATGACTGTGAACTTGATTGTGTAGCAGTCATCGGATGGGATGTCGAAGACTTGGTCTGGGTATGTTGGATTCAAGTTATTCTTGACAACTTTTGTCTTGCCACCTGGTCTTGGCTTCTGGTCCTTGCCCTTAGTCTCGATGACTACGTAAGAATCGATGAGACCGTTAGCATCCTTAATTGGAAGGTCGGAGCAACTTAAGATACGGAAGTGGAACATCTAAGTGAAGTGACGATAAATATCATAAAAGTTTATTTTACATAAAAATAACATAAACACCATAATGCTTCTTATAAAAAATTAATTAGTTTCTATAGATATGTATTTTGATTGCCGTTTTTCGTATTTAATTCTTATATCGGGTGGTCTCGGAAATTATCTGCAATCGTTAGTAATAATTTCATAGGCAATTGTTAATGTTTTGTGTTATTCTTTTAATACATGTGATGGATTCATGGTTATTTGCAATATGGTAACTTTGTAAAATGAATTTTTCTGGTAGGATTGCAAAATATTGAAAAATCAGATTAATCTTATTTTATTTGTTAATTTTAGAATTAATGCATCAATTAATGCATCCCAGAAGTTCACTTCTTGAAATTTCCAAATGGGACGCAATAGAAATGTACATTTAGGAATTCAAATTCAATAAGCGTACTATCCAAATAGAATAATATGAACATTTATTCAATACTCATTTTTTGTCTTTTTCAATATTTTGTCCGAAATGCATTCAATTTCATTGCTGTTTTCAATATTAACACACCCTAATTAATAAACGGGAATAAAAAATATGATAAAATTGGCAATCTGAACGCAAGTTATACTTGAAAGGCAATGGGGGCTTTGTTATAATGATTTCAAAATTATGTTGAAATGTTGAATTCATGGCAAATTTAATCATTATTAGTGTTTCGACCAAAAGAGTTATAATTTATTGTATGGAATTTATCATAATTATCCATTTTTTAGACATACACTCCATTTCATAGATATTGAACCAAAAATAATAACAACTTTCAAAATCGATTACAATCATCTGGATAAGATTTTGTATCCAGACTCTCATTGGATTCAAAAGTATCTGAGAGAAAAAAAAATTCTGTCAATTTGAGAAATGAAAAAGAAAAAAAGAAGACAGAGAGACAAAACTCGTAAATTAGAAAGTATTCAGAATATTTCATCATCATCAAAGCATACTCAGTTTTAAAGAATTATATCAAAATTCAGTTAATCTGCCGAGTATGAGTAAATGATGTCATAATATCATCGGAATTGAAGATGGGAACTCTAAGTTACAGTGAGTTATTTGAAAATAAATGTTAGTAAAACCTGAAACAAATTTCGTTGTGGCACAATCTCAGGATGATGATGAAGTTGGCAAAAATGGATGACTTTTCGCAAGAACGGAACATGTGTTAACATGTTATCGAAATTTATTCATCGAACTTAGTGAATTTCAATGAAAATGCAATATGGATAATCATGCTTATGATCGGCCATCTGCGATAATGATTATATTGAATAAGATCCTAACAATTGGATTCTCAATAAAGTCGAAAAAAAAATCTAAAAGTGACAAATCAAAATCCGTTTTTTACTTCTTGCATGGATGGAACTTCTACGCAAAGAAGCAAAAAGACAATTAGAGTAACTCGAAAAGTTAATCAAAATGGTAATCCGCCTTCAAAGCAGCAAAAACCAGTTACCCAATCGGAAATTCATGAATTACGATTAAAAACAGCTCAACTAGATCAACAAACTAAGATTATGCGTACCCAACTTAATCGTGTTCGAGATCAAATAGCTTCCAAAACGAAAGCTATTAACAAAACCGTTTCAAGTTCATCAGACGTTAAAGGAACAAATGGTTTCAAAACACGTGCTGAACAACTTGAGAAATCTATTCAAGCAGCTACAGATACAAAAGAAAAGCTTGAAGAACAAATAGAACAAGTCAAAGAGAACGATAAAGGCGCACTTGTTGTTGAACTCAAAGAAGAGCTCAAAATGGCTTATTGTGAATTGCAAAGAATTCATGATGAAATTGAAGAACACAAATCAAGAGGTGCGAACGATGCTCAAAAATTGAAAACTGCCAACATGAAACTTACAAATGAATATCTTCAGGAATTAGAGCTTAAAATAAACAAGACAAGAGACTCAAATAGAGATATCAAAGATAAAATCATTGCTTACTATAAAAAGATCGAAAGAAACAATATCGAGAGATCGCTTAACAAACGAAATAAAGAAGGTATTCCTTTACAATACTCAAAGGTCGAAATTGAAGATAATAAAAGATATAGAATTGAAAAGTTTAATGTCATTGCAGAAAATTTGAATGACCAATCTGCAAAATTCGAATCTAATGTAGAATTACTGAATAACATTATTAATGAGCAACGTTCTAAGATTATTAATCATCTTTCACAAGATCAAGCTATTCAAAGAGAAATACAACTTGAAACTGCTAGAACAGAACAAAATCAGGAAGAGGAAGAAGTTAATATTGACTTTTAAGATTGTTTGTTTTTATTATTTTAATTTTTGCACTTGAATCGAAGAGTGTTTACGATTAAATAAAACTATTGCTTCTGTGTTTATTATAGTAATTAAAACTTGTTTGAATATACTTATATAAAAAATCTTATAAAATATTTAATACTAATGTATCATATGTTATGGCCATAGGATCCATTTATGCATTTGATGCATTTATGGCTAAAATATTGTGACGTCTATGTTCTTATAGAAAAAATTTATTAAAAATTTAAATAATTCAATGGAATACTAGAGTATCTATTAGTCTATGAAGAGACATATAAGATATTCTAATGATATTGATTATGCTGTCTCACAGTTCGTAAAGTGAAGAAGTTCTCCAAAAATTTTGTCACTTTCTCAAAATTTTCAATAAAAATTTTGAACAAAGTCTACTAATTTTATTATGTATTTGGGATGTACTTAAAATGACAAGTGAAAAACATGCTTCAATACAAGTTTTCAAGCGAGAAAAAAAATCCTCAAATTATCTGTGCTGATTTTAGGGGTAATTTTAAGTCTGTGGCCCCTAATACTATAGGATTTTTGGAATTTAATATAGCTTGGTCGCTCATCTGTAAACTCAATTTTGAATCGAAATTGAGAATACTCAAAATGAGCCGATTTCTTCAAAATAGGCATTAAAATATTCAATAACTAATTTTAGGAAGATATGGCCATAAAGATGATAGGTCGGGAAGGAACAAACGATAGCCCTCAAAACGGTTATTCATGGCCATTTAAAATGTCTGGAAAGAACGCCGGTGCAAAGGTTGGTGGCAAAGGTTCATGGCGCAGGAAAGTAAAGAAAGCCCCAACAGGCTCACAGGAAGCCGACAAGGTTTGGCTCGCTGCTCAGCGCCAGGGCTGCCGCGATATCGGTGAGATTGATAACGCTACAATAATCTTAGCACAGAATGATAGCCTTTCTTTCACAAAGCCAGAGCTCGCTATCGATATGCGTGCTAACACTTACGTTCTCCGTGGAAAGCCAGAGAAGAAGCCAGTATCTGAGATCCTTCAGGACCTCCTTTCTGGCATTGACCTCTCTAAGTTTGGCGGTAAGGCTGGTGAAGAAAAGAAGGAAGAACTTGGTGATGTTGCCAATGTAGATTTCTCCAAGCCAGAAGAGGCTCAGCCAGAAGAGAAGAAAGAATAAAGTGATTTCTTGACTCATATTACTTAAATTAAATATAACCATATTTGAGTCAATACAAAATAATACGAATTCGGCCTAATCGAATCGTATTAAATGTGAGAGAATAAAGATAGATAAAAAGAGCAACTACTTTATTGAAATTGAACTATTATACTTATATAATATACACAAAGCTCTTGATTCTATTATAAAATGTTTGATTGGTCATATTTGTCAAACAACTTGAAGCAATTTTGAATACTTGAAATGTTTTAATACATGAAAATAATATTATTTGCAGCTTCCAAATGATAATTTAATAGAATTAAATTTACCGAATAAAATTTTTGGTCTTGGATTAGAGTACAGTATCTTGGTATGGAAATGTCATATAAATTTGCGTAATTGTAATGTGATTATGTATAGATAATTTGAATTTTTCTAAAAATTATATTTGAAATTTCTAAAATTAAAAAAAAAGAAGAAGAATATGCAATGATTATAGAATTTACTCGTTGAACAAAAGATCTGATAATTGTTGAGATTTCTCCTTGTCCATAGCGTTCCGCTTCTTAGCCTTGCAGAGGCAAACAGAAAGAACAATGATGATAACAATAAGGATAAAGCCGCCGACACCAATCATAACGTAGATGAACTGTGTCTTTGTTAATTTACCAATATATCCGTCGTTCTGGTTATTGTTCTCTGTTGGAGCTGGAGTAGGTGGTTGTGTTGGTACTTCCTTTGTCGGCTTTGGAGTTGGTTTTGGTATTGGTGTTGGAGTTGGCTTTGGAATAGGAGTAGCTGTTGGCTCTGGTATTGGTGTTGGAGTTGGCTTTGGAATAGGAGTAGCTGTTGGCTTTGGAATAGGAGTAGCTGTTGGTTTTGGAATAGGAGTACCTGTTGGCTTTGGCATTGGTGTTGCTGTTGGCTTTGGAATAGGAGTAGCTGTTGGCTTTGGAATAGGAGTAGCTGTTGGCTTTGGAATAGGAGTACCTGTTGGCTTTGGAATAGGAGTAGCTGTTGGTTTTGGAATAGGAGTAGCTGTTGGCTTTGGAATAGGAGTAGCTGTTGGCTTTGGAATAGGAGTACCTGTTGGCTTTGGAATAGGAGTAGCTGTTGGTTTTGGAATAGGAGTACCTGTTGGCTTTGGCATTGGTGTTGCTGTTGGCTTTGGAATAGGAGTAGCTGTTGGCTTTGGAATAGGAGTAGCTGTTGGCTTTGGAATAGGAGGAATTGGAATTTCTGATGAGGATGATGATTCAGTTGATGAAGTTGTCTCTGATGGTTCAATAGAGGATGTTGTTTCGTTTGATTCTGATGGTGTGAAGTAACTTGATGAGGATGACTCATTGTATTCTGATGATGAAGATTCAGATGATTCGTAGGACGATGAAGATGTTGACTCATTCGATTCTGAAGGTGTGAATGACTCTGTTGAAGTAGATGATTCTGTTTCATTTGATTCTGAAGAAGTAGATGACTCTGTTGATGTGGATGATTCTGTTTCATTAGATTCAGTGGAAGTCAATGACTCTGACGATGTAGATGATTCAGTAATGTTGGAATCTGATGACTCTGATGATGTTAATGTTTCTGATGACGATGAAGAAGATTCTGTGATATTTGATTCTGAAGAGTTTGAAGGAATTAACGATTCGGAGCTCTCTAATGACGATAACGACACTGATGATGATGAGATCTCTGATGAATTAGAAGGTGACTCTGTAGAAGATGGAGAATATTCATCGGAAGAAGATGAGCTTTCAGTCGAATTTGAAGGTAATGGGACTTCCTCACTACTGTTTGATGATGGGGATGGCTCGAAAGGTGTCTCAGACACAGAAGAATTAGTTTCAGATGGTGTTCCAGATCCTGAATCTGTAACATTGGAATCAATTTCTGGTGAGACTGATTCTGTTGATATTGATGTGTTTGAGGCATGATCTGTTTCGGAGGTATTTGTTGTTGAATTTAGTTCTGACGAAGGTGAAGAAATGTTTGCATCTGAATTATTTATGCTTGGCGAATGTGATGTGACGCTACTAGAATTATCAGCGGCTAAAAGCTGATTTAAAATCAAATTATTTTCTGCATCAGCTAATTTATATTGCGCGTCTTTGAGTATTGAATAATCATCCTTCTGCTTAATATAGCATTGGGCGGTGATTGTAAAAAGAGATAAAATCATTATTGCCATATTGTCAAAATAAAATTTTAAAAAGTGACACGAATTTTATACGATTCTTGGAAAATGAAATAAATATGCAATAAATATTGAATACAGTACTATTCGTTTTGATCCAATAATTGAAATAAAAATTGACACGGCCAATGATTGTCTCATCAAATTCGAAGTTTTACAACCTTATGTTTTGAGTAGGGGTAATTTTAGCTAAAAGTGACGCGCCTGTAAAAAGTGACACACCCGTGAAGGGTGTGATTACCGATCGGTAATTTCGACAGTTTAGAATTTAAAATTTTTTATGGAACTGTTGCGAGTTTCATAAAGAATTTAAGGAATATAAGCAAAGATTTGAATCAAAATCTTAGACCTAAGCCGCTCGATTCGCTCGCGGCTTCCGCGAATTACAGATCAGCAAAGATTTGAATCAAAATCTTCGAACTAAGCCGATCGCTTCGCTCGCGGCTTTCTTTATTATTTTAAATTTGCATATTTCCATCAAAAGTTCATAAGGTAAAAAATTTCGTTTATATTATTGCAAAATAAAATCTTCATTATCAAAATAATATTAAATAATAATATAATATAATTTATAAACAACTATTATTTAATAAAGTTTAATTGCCAAGGTTCATCTAATTTTTTGATTTTTAATGTTTTATGAATTTTATTTATCATGTATATATCTAATGAAGATTATATATGTAGAAGATAAGTACCTTAATATGTACGTAAATTTTAATGAAATTTATACAACATTATAAAAATTTATGAATAAAAACTTGATATAAAATAACATTTTTATTTTTACTAAGAAAAAAAAAGGTTTTTGATAATAAATTTATTTTATTTCGAAAAAGTAGCAATAATCGTAAAAGGGCATTGATAGGCTTGCTAAAGTAACTAATTTTAGCTGTCAAATACTTTTGTATTTTGAAGTAAATTAGTATAAATTTGTTTTTACTTTTATTTCGAAAAAGTAGCAATAATCGTAAAAGGGTATTGATAGGCTTGCTAAAGTAACTAATTTTAGCTGTCAAATACTTTTGTATTTTGAAGTAAATTAGTATAAATTTGTTTTTACTTTTATTTCGAAAAAGTAACAATAATCGTAAAAGGGTATTGATAGGCTTGCTAAAGTAACTAATTTTAGCTGTCAAATACTTTTGTATTTTGAAGTAAATTAGTAAAAATTTGATATTATTTTAACTCCCTTTGAAAACCTCAATTTTCCATACAGAGGGAACGGGAATAGCATCCAATATTCCCTGAGAATGGTTGCGCATTCTCAGTTCCCTCTATATTTCGAACAAAGCTCTCATCGGTCTTTTTTTTAATACTAAACGTTTTTTTTCCCTGTCACTTTTAGCTAAAATTTGGGTTTGCCCCTTGTTTATCTGACTTATTAGCAGCAAAAATATCTTTGCTCAAAAATAACATAAAATAAAGCGGGATTAATCTAAATGCACAAATTCCTGCAAGAATTGCAGAAGCACTTATAGGCTTTCCTTGACATTGATCTTCCGAAAGAAGATTTAAGTTGTTTGCGATTTCATTGTCTGTATATTCATCGGCATCAAAATCTGATAAATCAGTCTCTCCATTTTTAAAGTAGCAATTCAAAACTTCTGTATATCCATAACTTTCAGTAATAATTATGTGAGTTCCCGTATTATTAATAATATTGCATTCTTCAATTGTTAATTGGTTACATTTAAAATTACTGATAACTCTGTCTGTTACGGTGTTATTTATGACATTATATCGAAATAATTTTAGATCAGACCCGAAAACAGTCCTGATGCAATACGTTTGAGCTTTATTATTTGTTATTGAATTATAATCAGATTGCTTAATATTTCCAAAATTAGAAATGAAACCACAAATCGAATTAGTTCTGAAATTCGAGATATTAGTCTGCGTTAAGTGTTGGTTTCCTTGGTCAAAGCAGAATGGAGCATCTCCAATTTGAATCTCAGACGATCTAGAAAGTGTACTTTCTATCATGTAATTTTTGAAAGATCCTGAAGATGATTGGCTATAGCAATACTGACCAGAGTTTGTTGTCGAACAATTGAATGAGCAAATTCGGTTGTGAACAATTTCGCCATTTGTAGTGAGAACTGCCCCTCCATTTCCAGATGGATTTGATACACTAAAAAATGTACTATATTTAATAAGAAATTTAGAATATCCTGTTGAATTAATCGCACGATTATTAAATTCTTCGAAGAAACATTGTCTAACATTGTAATTTTGATTATCTTGGAAGGTGCCACTCTTTACATTTACGCATGGTCCTTTAAAAAATTGACTATATTGATAATGAGTAAGGAGCTTGAAGCAGTTTCGGATTTTGGCAAAATTTTGATGTATATAACTTGATCAAACAACATAATTCATGAAGTTGAGTCATACTGATTGTTCTTCTTAGTAAAATCTTAATATAGTATAGTAATTCATTTCATCAACATTTTGAGGCTCGATTTATTCATCCTTTTTGTCAGGAATACAATATCTCGCAATGTAATGTGTGGTTGCTTAATAAGTTATATGAAAGGCCAATATTTTTAAATCAATTCCATATGAAGGGAAATAAAATTAAACTCTTACGTACAATTAGATTATCCTTTTCGAAAGATGCAATTATTTTCATTGAAATGTTACGATTTTGAGGCAAATAAGATATTGGAATACAAAAAAGGAAATTTAACTATGTATTGCTTTTGATATATTGCTTCTATTAAAATTAGAGTATTACCAAATGTATTAGATGTCTAATATTATCGAAATAACGATAGTAGTATATGTGGAAGGGTTGTGTGACTTTTTTTGTAAACGTAAGAATTCATACAATATTGAACGATTTTGTATCATTTTTTTTAACATATGAAGTAAAAAATGTATGATTCTTACGGTTTTTATTCTTACGTTTTTGAATAAATCAAGATTTAAAAAATTGACTTCTTACGTAAAATTAAAACTAAGTTAAATTTATTTTTTTTATTTTTTTAATTCGTAAGAAAATGAGTGGATCAAGATTCGTAACCGTCAATCAATTAATGGATGCTCTTTCACCAATTCTTGAAAATGTTAAACAAGTAGATGTTTATTTCGATGATTATGTAGAAAGTTTATATTATAAAGGTAAGTTTAATATTAAACCTATTGCTTTTGCATTTGATAATAAATTAATTGAAAATGTAAAAATTTGGGAATTAATTCCGAATATTGAATTTATAACAAATATTAATGATAAATGGTTTAAACGAATTCCAACCACAAAAGTTCTTTGTAAATTAATGATCAAAACTGAGGAAAAAGAATTTAACGGGTTTAAATATCATCCAAATAAAGTTTCAGAACTAGAAAATGAAAAACTTCAGAAAAAATTAAATGATAGACTTTCAAATGATCGTATTGAAAAAATAAATAAACTAGCAGAAGTTGCATTTAATAATGAACTCAGTGATGGGCTTTAAGGACCCGGGCTCAACGAGTCATGATTTATGAAATCAATTATTTGATTCATTCTTTCTTCAATAATTTCTATTCTTTTTGTTAAATCATCTATTTTCATTAATGAGGTGATTCTTGATTGGGGAATAGATTTCAAACTAACCACTCCTTTTATTTTTGAAATTTTGAATCCATCAACTTTAAACATTTTATTCAATTTACATGTTGTCAATTCTTCAAATAATTTTTTATTATTAGCATAATAGTCATTAAATTCTTCAACAGATGAAAAAATTTTTATTTCAGTAATTGGTTTAACAATGTTTATTTTTTGTTGAACATTTTCACTTTCATTTATTTCTTCCTCCTCTGTCTCATTTATTTTTAAAATTGGTTTCATTTATCATTAAGGATACCCTTACGTGTCAGATTTTTTGCGCATACGAAGAAGTCATGCTAGACATGAGCTATAAACCTGAAATTTTAGCAACATATTTAAAACTTTTTAAACTACAATACACTTTAATATTCAAGAACAAAAATATTCTTTTTAGAAATTACATAATTATTTTATGTGAAATCTATATAAAAACATATTTTGCGAGCGTAACTTTTTTCTTTATAAGCACCTTATATGACTGATAAACTGTGAAGGCACATAATTGTTAATTCATAGAGTTGATATGTTTCCAAAATTGAGAGGAAATTTGAAAATTGAATACCCTTTCAATTCAATTTTCAAAAGATATCAGCTCCTTCAATAATTGAAGGACGATTTTGATCATTTGCTCTTAAAACAAGTATGCCATGGAGAAAAAAGTTACGCTCGCAAATCTGAAATATAACTATCATATAAAAAAATTAAATTTCTAATTTTTTACTCTATAGATATTATTGGCCACTTGTGTAATGCATAAAAGTTTATGTCATATGCATACATTTGGAAGTATGGGAGACGAGGGAAATTACTTCTATGAGGCACTAGGATTTTTAAAAATTTCTCTATCGGACTCACCATTCAATTTCTCGAAAATTAAAAAAAATCAATAATAGCTAAAATGTATTATGCATAACAAATTTTAATGTTACACGGTATTTTTTGAACTTCATGACATGAATTTTCTTTATATTATTTTTTTTTGGATTTTCTATGATTTATGCGATAGGCTGGAACAACATTGTAAGTGCAATGATATCATTTATAGAGAAATCTAAAACTTCAGCATTCAGAACTCGCAACCACAAAAATATTCATTTGCTAAGTAAGTAAAGTTGATTAAGTTCGACACTTAGCTTTTATACGTAAAACCAAGTGTGTATTGTTATTTCTTGTTAAATTATTGAGAAAAAAATAAATTGTAAGAGAAACGATACTGATTATTGAAATAATATTGAGGGTAGCTGCAGATTTCTTCATTAACATGCCGGAAATTTGTTAATCTTGGTTTTCTATCATAAAATCTGTCGAAGAATCTAAAAACGGAGATATGAAATAGAGATCATGTAAATCTAGAGTATCCTGTCAGAAAAATAGACTAAGCATGTAACCCTTTTTTGGTCATAAACACTTTTTACCACTTAGTCATACAGATGATCATTAAATTTAAACGAGCACTTTTTGTCAGAATTTATTCTTTTACAAAGACAGAAGATTTTAGTATTATTTAATATTAGTGCTGTAGCAAAATTCAAAAAACGGTGAAAATTCAGTGAATTTGTGAATTCACATTTTTTTCGACATTTTTCTTGATATATCCATGCACATTAAGAACACAGCTTTGATACGCTTAAAAAAGCATATTTCATATGAAATTGTTAAAGAAATAAACAATTTATATAAAAATTGCACTTATGGGCAGTTTAGATATATAATTTATATATAACATATATACAAATCCATAGACAAAGTGCAATAACTACAATGTTGTAGAAAATTACAGCAGAAATACTGACTTTTTGAAGGATAATAAGAATTCTTCTAAAAATACTGAAAATTAACATATTTCTGTACTCAATTTAGTATATGCACAGAAGTTATGATTTGGTGTTAGGTTTTTATGCCCCAAAATCTAGATTTTTGTGACATCAAATCTTATTAGTGGATAAATCAAAGACTGTCATTTTGAAATAAGCTCATATCAATAAATATCCATTTAAAAGCCTTATTGTAATATGTAACTAGCAAAAAGCCTAATATTTATCAAAATTAATCAAATCAAATGATCAATATTCATGATATGTCATCAGCAATAGCTAATTGATATTTTATTTTGTATTGATATTCATTTTTCTCATATTATACACGATTATATCTCTTTTTTTAAAAAAAGTTTTTATATTAGACATGAAAGTTGAATTAATACAATTTTGTACTAGAGTTTGTTTGTATATTAAATAATAATGATATATACTTCAACATATTGCGTCTCACCATTACCAAAATGTAATTTTGCATACAATTTTCTTTCATTTAACAATGATGTTATTTGAAAAGTGATACTTCCATGATTATTGATTAATGTTCCATCATATATAGGAATGAATGTTAAACAAGACACGCCTGCAGCTGGGTGCATTCGTGGCATTGTGATAAGGCTTATATATAAAGACTTCTCTCGATCAGCATTACGTCAAATGAATATTGACCCATTATTTTGGCGATGCGCTAGTTCCAAGTAGAAATGCTTTGGTATATTTAGGTTATGTCTATATGTTATGAATCATGGTATTATTGATAAAAGCGTTCTTAGTCATTAAATCAATCCTAGTATCTAAAGATATAATTTAGATTTTTTTGTTTATTGCTAAAATTAAATACAGTATAACTTTCTTTCATATTGTCGGTACTAACAATACAAGATTGTGTTGAAAAAAACGCAAAATCGTTTGAAATGCGTACGGCTGTTACAATTTTACAAAAAAACGAAGGAGAGAAATGCAAACAAGAAATATACAATCGTGTCAATAATTACCAAATATCTCCTTCAATCCGCGAACTCCAAAAACTTGAATATGAGAAAAATAAATCCAGAAATCAAAAGAAAGCTACACCAGAAACAAGAAAAGAGATCAACAAGGCAAGAAATGCAAAAAGATTTCCTAAGGATAACCCTACAGGTGATTACAGAGGAGGAAAGTGGACCCCACAAGATATCTAATTTTCAAATTTGAAATAAACACATATTTTCTTTGTATTTGAAAATATTTTTATATTATAAGATTTTTGAACCTATAAGTAGCATGACAAAAATTATATAATTTGCTCCTTTTTTATTTTAGTATACAAATATCCCATTTGTTATATGTTCGGTATATATATGATGATATTGTAATCAATTATGCTTAATGAAGCTTTATCCCGTGAACCCCTCATATTATTGGAAAATAAATAGCGAAAACATGTAGAGCTGCTATGTTCTCAAGTGTATGCTGATTTTTGGATTATTTCATGAAAACTAATGGCGGGATATCTTGCATTATTTAAAAAAATTGAACTATGCAAAAATAAATAGTATTATATTTTTTCTCATGAAATGCTATTATGAGACAACCATAAAAAACCATATGTTGTATTTTTATAATTTGATTGATTTTTTTTTACTATTTCATTAATCTTTTATGAATAATAATTATTTTTAATATATGTGCTATTAAAATTTCAAATTTTGACTAATATATCTAAGTTATCTGAACGAAACATTTAGAAAATATCATACTTACATTGAAATAGCAAGTAGAGCATATTAATAGCAAGTTTCTTGGCTTTATATCTATCATCTATTGTTGTTTGATCAAACAAAATTCACTCTATTATATGGTGTCAATTAATTAAAACAATTTTTAATAGTTATTTATTTAGTGCGAATAAGTGCAAACTCATAAATGAATAACTTAATAGTAGAAATGAATTATCTGATATAAATCTCACATTTTGTCCATCAGAAATACTTTAATTGCATACGCATAACTATTAGTAATACGTCTGGAGTGTCAATTAATAACAATCCCACAACAAGTAAAATTCAGATTTTTATTAAACTTATTTTTTCCTAAAAGTTTTCTCAAATTACTATATATACATATGTGGATAAAATAATAGTAATATTGTAAAAAATTAGATAATTTTTTTTTATTTGAGAACCTCTCAAAAGTTCATTCAATTTATCAATTGTTTCAGTTTGATGTATATTCATTTCTGGAGCCTAAAACTTTAGCAATCATGACAATATCATATTCTTTTTCTAACTACGCAATGTAAGGGTATCCTTAAATAAAAATTAGAATATAAGTGATGAAATATATTTTTTAATTAATATTAAATCAGAAATGGCGGCAGGATTCTTTAAAAAATTATGGGATGGAATTAAGAAAGCTGCGGGTTGGGTTCATAAAAAGATTATTAAACCCGTTGCAAACTTTTTGGCACCAGTAGCGAAAACGGCAGGAACTATCATAGGTGGAGTATTAGGTACTAAAGCAGGTAATCCGGCAATGGGAGCACAAGCAGGTAACGCAGTTGGTGGAATTGCTGAAGGAATACTTAATAAAATAGGAGGTAGATAGTGGAAAAATAAATAAATATTATTTTTATCTTAGTATCGGTTGAAGTCTTTGATAAACTTTTTCTCCTTTATTTAATATTTCTCTTATTGGGGCGGCTTTTGGCGTTATTGATTCAGCAACGTCACTAATTGCTTCTTTATTCTTAAATATCCAATTTGCTCCTTCTTCATTGTTTCCCAAACTTTATGCGCTCCTCTTTTTACTTTATCCCACAGTTTCTTAAATATACCTGCAGCCATAGTTGATTATTTCATTAAAATTAAAAATTCATTTTCATCTTTTAATTTTGATTTTTTATTTATTAATAAATGACGACTAACTATTTGGTGCCAAACACTAAACCGATTAATGGAAATGTGTTTCATTCATTCGAAAAGATAAATGAAATATTCGCAAAGAATGACGGTAGAAGATATTATAGAGAACTTGAAAGTTCATGCTATGACTCTGATGCTCCATATTTTGATGATAAACAAACTCATTTAAGAATTACAAATCCGGCTCATGATGTGAACCAATTAGGTGACACATATATTAAACGCAAAGTTAAAGCAACTCTAGTTTCAAATAAAGCTTTCACATGTGATGCCGCTTTTAAATGCATGCGTTTATTCGTTGGTTACAAATCATCAAATCAAAGCTTTAAACAATTAGAAGTAGAAACCGAAAGAGGTGATGCCGGTTATCTTCAGATGGATTGCGCCCGTGAATCTTTCGCATTTGCAACATATAAACCAAAATCAGAAAGGAAAGTTAAAAAGTTTGTTCATTCGTTATATAATAATGTTCAAAAATATGATAACTCAGTATGTGGTAAATATATTGACCCTTCAGAAGTTTTCAAGAAAGCAAATGAAGAAGTTGATGTCACTTTTGATATGATTATTCCGGTAAATGATTTGTTAGCATTTCAGGCGTTCGATGATTATCCTAAATCATTTGGTGATATCATTCTTAAATATTATGTTTTCAGGGATACTTTAGTATTTTGTCAGGTTGACCCGTTAAGAGTTGCTGATTTACAAAATTACGTTTATGAAAAGATAACTGATGAAAATTATGAAAAGATTATGAATCATGTTTATAAATATGATCGCAAATTCCAACAAATCGGACTTCCTGCCAAATTAATTACAAGCTTAGCCGCTACATCTGCTGACGCAACAGTTGAGACGTTATTATTTCATGCACAAAGATGGAAGTTTTAGAGGATAAATGCATTACACCAGGATACGGTTTAATTGAAGAATCAGTTAAAGCAATACCACGTTTATTCAGTAAGGAAGATCCATTCATGATTCCAGCTCAACATATTGACGTTCGTTCACTAAATGGAGGTTGCATCACTCCTGAAGGTATTAGCTCAGATTTCTCATACGCTCTTCATAATGTTACAGATGTTGTGTTAACATTTCCGAAGAATGCAATGCAAAGAACGGTTTTAGAAAATCCAATGCTTCGAGGTCTTCAGGTCACTATAGATTCCAGAAACTTCCCCGATCAAGCGATGACCACAGTGGGTGACATATTCTTTACACGTATGCTTCAAGCTTCTGATTTAGATGGAGTGAATGAATGCACAGAAGAATACGAGGACTCATTAACTAGACCACTGAATGATGATAATGGCACGCCATTAGCTAGAACATGGAAAGACCAAACTTCATTCTTATGCACTATTCCAGTTCAACGTGATGGAGCGGGTATATTCTTTGATGGATTAGAAACTTTCAATTCACAAGTTACAGTACAAGTGAAAGCTTATCCAATCATTCAGGGTGAAAATGACACTTACTGTTCAAAGGTGACAAATCCTCCTCAGGTTTGGTTTACTAGGACTACGTATTGGACATGGACACCGGATGAAGGTTTGAAATATCATCCAACAGGTACACCACCACAGTATAGAAGTTCATATGATGAAATATTGATGAATAGAAATGTTTAAAATTATAAATTTATTTTTGATTAAATGGATTTCAATTCTGAAGAATTAACAGATGTATATAATACCTACATAGATGATATGATTAATGAAGCATTGAGTGATAATAGAAATGCTCTATCTAAGGAAAAATTAATGAAAATTCCATATTCTGAATGTTACTTAAATTCAATCACTGCAGCAATTGGTAAACAAAATAAAGGTAAAACATTAACGATATTAAAACAAATTATCATTATTGCTAACACTTCCCCCATTCACATGTGTTAATTTATATCAACCGTTCAGGTTCACCTTCAGATGATACATTTGAATCTTTAAAGCATTTAATCAAAATTCCAATTATTTATTTATCACAAGAAGAAGCAGAAGATTATTTAAAAAACTTTTTAATGTATAAAGAATTATATAATACAATCAAGAAGCAAGGATTAGAGGATAAAATTATTAATAAACAAAGGGATGAATTATTTGAAACACTTTCTATTTCAAATTTTGATAGAGAATTTTTGCATTCACTCATTTTTCTAGATGATGCAGTGAAATCAAAACTAATAACAATGAGAAATCATATTTTAATCAGTTATTAACTCAATGTCGACACATTCAGTGTTCATTCTTCATGGCTGTTCAATATTCAAAGCATTAAGCACAAACATTAAATCAAATCTATCAACACTTTTCATTTTCAGTGGGTTTAGTCGTCAACAGTTGAACGTTATGCTTTATCAAGTGAATTTACCAATGAGCATTAATGAACTTTACACACAATATCAGCAATTAGGTGAACATGGAAAAATAATAGTTGATTTAAATAAAGGAAGTGTTAAATTTGATTAACTTTTTATAATTAATTTTTATTTTTTATTTATAATTAAACATGACAGAAATAGCAAATCTTCTACAGGTTCCATTAAAAAAGGGACAAACAAAAAGGGTGGATATAATAGAACTATGAAAGTTCCAGATGGAATGAAAGAATTAGTCCACATTGTTGCTGGTCTTCAAAAGGATGTTAAACAAATGAGAAACGTTTTAACATTACCAGAAGCTCAAGCATATGCCAAACGTCATGGACCAAATTGGGAAGCACATGAAGCAGACATTACAGGACCAAATGGAAAGCCTGATGGTATAAATGAAGTTTTCGTTACTGATGGTCAAGGTAATATTAAAGTCATAAATGGGTATAAATTAACAATGACGGATTATCCTAAACGTAAAGCATATAATGAACGTTATCCTATGCAATTTGATGAACATGGAAAAGCTGTTAAACAATACATTGGAGAAGGTGAAAATGGTCCAATTAATTCATACCGTTATATCCATATTCTTATTTCAATGAAGAATTAAATGCTGTTGAAGAGGGACCGGATGGATTACCACGATATGTTAATCAGTTTGATGGTCAATATGCAAATATTAGACCTGAAATTCCAGCTAAGAAATTCTTTAAAGTTGCTTTATTCGATCCAGTGTTCAATGAACAGAAAGAAGCAATGAAAGCAGAATTTAAACCAATTCAAGTGGCAAGAATTTCTTCATCTTCACTTTCAGAAGCGTTCAAGGAATTGATAAAGAAACCACTTTATTCTCAACAAGGTTATAACTTTGATTTAATTAAAGAAAAGTGATAGACGTAAATTAGAAAATCAGATGGTTTTAAAGAATGCATGTAATGAAATGATTAAAGATATTGTAAATGATAAATAAGACTGCGAAGAAACTCAAAGCAATATCAATAACATAATTGGTGCAGTTACAAAGAAAGTATAAGCAAACAATGATGAACCTTGGATATTACCGTAACAACTAAATAAAACTTTAAATATATTTTTTTTTTTTTTATTCAATTATAAATGAGAAGACGTTTCACAAGTCAAAAGAACACAAACGCAAAAGCAGAGATTACGGTTGGTTATAACGTAAATGATGATAAATCACGAATTATTCAAAATGTAAAGTTAATGTTAGCCCTGAATTAACAAGGTCAGCAACTCAACCAAATTATTAACTCGTGACTTACCGAAGAATGAGGAGAATGGAGACCCAATCATTTTATCTGAACCCGGTAAAGAACCTGTTGAAATTCCCACTTATCCAACATACCCCCGCCTCTTTATCAAAACATCGAGAACCAGGAATCTAACGATTCCAGTCGCAATGCGCCATATAAATAGACATTAATTCAGAATTAATGAAATTTACCGTGATATAATAATTAATAATTATGATTCAATAATAAATTTAATTGATCAATCCGGTTTAATTATTTTACCTTATGAATCATTAATTCACATTATCGCCATTCTTTGTGATGTTTCAAGATTCAGACGTTAAGATTCAATTTTCATAGATGATGAGGTTTCATGCTGCGGAACAGTTGCAAAAATAAATCCTATAAAGGATATTAGCACAATTAAGATATCAAAGAAACGGAACAACAACTGAACTTCATTTAACATATAATGATATTTATAATAAAATAGTTGATGAATATAAAATATCACTTGAAAAATTCTTTGTTAAGGCCATTTAATATTCAAGCATTAACATTATTGAATAATAATCCTTTGAATCATAATCAATAATAATTGACCTTTCACCAGTTTTCTATCGTTTGTTTTATTTCTTTTTGTTCCCCACTATCTGGATCGGTCATTGTAATTGTTTTTGTTATAGTATCAGCTTTATCTTTAACTTCAATCTTTTTTCCATCAGGATATTTAAACCAAAATTCCAAAAATTCGATATTGTCAATCTGTTCATATTTTAATCTATCAATTACATTTTTAATACCATCTGAAAATCTTATGAAATGGTCATTATATGGGTTTGATTGAACTAAATTTGAATGAAGTGAAATATAACCTGTTGATGAATATGACATCGACTCATATTTTCTGAAAACACTAAAATTTATAACATGAATGAATTTCTTATTCGTTGAATTTATGAATTCTTGAGGTAATCTTATTCTAGTTTTATTTATCACTGGAAAATAACGCTTTACCATATTTTTAATCGTAATAAAAAATGTCAATTATCAATATTATTTCGAATAATAACTGTGAATTAAATTTAACAGTTAGCGGAATTTATAATGTTACTCTCGTTTCTGTGAGTGGTAAATTTAATCCCATTCTTTTAGACCCTTCAGATTATATATCATTTATTAAAGATGACCATGAAAAAACGTATGATATGTATATAAATAATGTGATAACGAAATGGGATATTAACATGATTTTAAGTTATTTAAATGAATCATTTATCGTATGGTATGAAGAAAATTTTAAATCAAAACCTGATAAACTTTTTGAACTTGATGAAATAAATAACCTTATTAAATTCCCACTGAAAATTAAATTTTGTACTCCTCATCTTCGTTCATTGTTGGGAATATTAAATTTTGAAAAAGATGTTGGGGATGTTTTGTATTCTGACACTGGTTCCAATTTCATTTTAATCAAATGTGATAAAGTTAATACCCCAATGAGATTTTCACATCAAACATTAGACCCTAACTCTTACCCATCAATACAAAACATTTTATCCATCAACTTAAACACATTTTCTTTATCATATCCGTTTCAATTATCCGGGAATTCATTTATTCTTCATTCAAAAGATTTATCAAATATTAAATTTAGAGTAACTGACCTATTTGATTGTGATTTAGAATTCATGAATGAAATATTATGGCAATTTCAAATAGAGAAAATAGCTGATGAGATAACAGATTAAATATTTATTTTTAAATCATAATAAATGATTAAACAACAGCAACCACAACAACTTAAGGCACAAAGCACCCAGGTCCCTCAGACCATTACATACGCCATATATGCATATAATTCAAAGACGGCAGAACAAACGCAAAGGTTGAAATATGGAGATTTGGAGATAGTATTGAAAAATGAACATTTCGAATTCGTTTGCAAAGGTGGTGCAGTGATATCAAATATAAAAGAAATTTTATTTATGAATTCTAAAATTAAAGGTATCACGGATGATATAACATCAATTCCACCAGAAGAACAGAGATATTACGCATTAAATGCATTTCCTAAAGTTTTGAAGATTGGAAGATTTAATTTAAATGAGGAATTCATAAAAGGTTTCCTAAATGACATAATGGAGAAAGCAGATAAGGAATATGTGGATAGTGAGTTAATGAAGAAGGTGGATAAGGAATATGTGGATGAAAAAGATAATGAAATTAAAGAAATGGTTGAATGGTATCATGAATGGACATCAAAGATTTTAAAAACTAAAGCTGATACAGGATGGGTTTCAGGATGTTTAGACCTTAAAGCGGATAAAACATATGTTAACGATGAGTTAGGGAAGAAAGCAGATAAGGAATATGTGGATAGTGAGTTAATGAAGAAGGTGGATAAGGAATATGTGGATGAAAAAGATAATGAAATTAAAGAAATGGTTGAATGGTATCATGAATGGACATCAAAGATTTTAAAAACTAAAGCTGATACAGGATGGGTTTCAGGATGTTTAGACCTTAAAGCGGATAAAACATATGTTAACGATGAGTTAGGGAAGAAAGCAGATAAGGAATATGTTAACGAAATATACCAAAGTTTGATAGGAACAAAAAATATTGAAACTATTGTTGGCGACTTTTCTGTCAATGAAGAAAATAAATATTTTAGATGGCAGTTTGTACACTCCTTAAAAAATGGTATACGGTGGAAACTCATTCCGAAAAATAACAATGAAATGTATGTAAGTTATAAAAAGAATGATGGCACACAAGTTAAAGTTCCATTAGACAACAACTGCTACTTAAACTTATATGGAGACGAACAAAAGAAATATTTAAGAGTTTATGAAATGGCAGATATGACATTGCCTGACCCAGCTCCAGCACCATATTATTATGACTATGGAGATGATGTCAGAACACCACATGTAGATGAACAAAAGTTAACATTATATTTAGATTATTATAGATATAAAAGATATAATGCAATAGAAAAAACGAGAATAGTATATTATTATACAGATGACAGAAATAAATATTATAGTCAAGATTTTACCTACCCTGAAAACATAAGATTATATTATAAAAAATATTCTGACACAAACCAGAAGAAACCTGAAATAGTTGCACTATATTTTAAGTTCAAAAGAGACAATCCTATAATATCTCATATGTTTGATTTAATGAACCCAGTAGGTTCTATTTATACATCTATGGATGCAAGAGGTCCTCAAGTAATGTTTGGTGTTGGTGCATGGGAACAAATAGTTGACAGGTTTTTGTATTGTGCAAACTCTTCAAAGGAAACAGGGGGAAGTAAAACGATTTCAGGTGAAAATTTACCTGCACATAGTCACTACATAGATTTAAGCACATCTCAAGCAGGTTGGCATAAGCATAGATATTGGGATTGGTCAGGAATGACAAAAGGTAAAGGATATGATGTTAAAGACGACGTTAAGTTTGCCATAAATTGTTACTGGAGTGACACTCAGGGAGAAGGAAACCATACACATTTCGTTTCAGGATATACACAAACAACGGGACAAAGTAAAGAATACATGCCACCATTTATGACTGTATTCGCATGGTATAGAGTTCAATGAACACACTTAACCCAAAGGGTTTAGGCTTACCGAATGAACTAAATATATTTTATGTCTGTAATTAATTAGGTAATGAAGTAATGGATGAACTACAGAAAAGAAGTTAAAAGCTTGGGGTCGTTTTGTACAAAAATATTGTGAGTAAATGATTTAGGTTATTCAATAATTAATTATTTTTGAAGAACTGAAGGGGTCACCAGGTCACCAGGTCATTTCACTTCTCTGAAAAAATGAGACAACATGACATTTTGACAACATCATGGGTTATTCAATAATTAATTATTTTTGAAGAACTGAAGGGGTCACCAGGTCACCAGGTCACCAGGTCATTTCACTTCTCTGAAAAAATGAGACAACATGACATTTTGACAACATCACAGGAGGAAGGCAGTTATGACTTATTTTTGAAGAACTGAAGGGGTCACCAGGTCACCAGGTCACCAGGTCATTTCACTTCTCTGAAAAAATGAGACAACATGACATTTTGACAACATCACAGGAGGAAGGCAGTTATGACTTATTTTTGAAGAACTGAAGGGGTCACCAGGTCACCAGGTCACCAGGTCATTTCACTTCTCTGAAAAAATGAGACAACATGACATTTTGACAACATTTACGAAAATTTGATGTAGTCCAAAAATAAAGTTAGTTTTAAAATTATTTTTATTTTTTTATTTGTATGTAAGAACAGAAATGTCAGTCGAAGCAAAAACATTCACGAACAAATCTAATGGCGAAACATTCACAAAAGGCACTTATAATGGTATTGAAGTCTTACGTAGAGACAAGGATGGTTACATTAATGCAACAAATATGTGTCAGCAGTTTAGGAAAGACTTTAGAAAGTTGTTGGAAAATAAGTCCTGGGAAGAGTATTATAAGGCATTTTGTGAAGAATATAGCAACCGTCTGAATTCCGGCGGTTGCTTTTTATACAAAATTCATGCAGGAATTCCTGATGAAATCAAACAGGTTAGAGGAACGTATGTAGACCCAAGACTTATAAACTATATAGCAATGTGGACTTCTCCAAAATATTGCATAGCAGTTGGAAAAATTATGGACTCCATAGACAAGAAAGTTCATGAGAAATTAGATGAAGAAGAACTCGAAGATACAGTTGAAAATGCTAAACCTTTGTTCGAACAAGAAGTTAGAAAAATGCATGAAAAACAATTAGAACATGAACGTGAGATATGTTATGGTTATCGAGATTCTTCATACGAACTAGACCAATGGGAACAAGAAGATTTAAAGAGAGAATTTAGAGAATATGAACTCGCTAAGATAGCATTAGAAACTGCAGAAAAGAAGTTAAAAGTTTGGGGTCGTTTTGTACAAAATATTGTGAGTAAATGAACCATTTATTTTTGTCATTAACGACCAAAAATATATTTTATCGTTAATGTTTTTAGGTTATTCAATAATTAATTATTTTTGAAGAACTGAAGGGGTCACCAGGTCACCAGGTCACCAGGTCATTTCACTTCTCTGAAAAAATGAGACAACATGACATTTTGACAACATCACAGGAGGAAGGCAGTTATGACTTATTTTTGAAGAACTGAAGGGGTCACCAGGTCACCAGGTCACCAGGTCATTTCACTTCTCTGAAAAAATGAGACAACATGACATTTTGACAACATTTACGAAAATTTGATGTAGTCCAAAAATAAAGTTAGTTTTAAAATTATTTTTATTTTTTTATTCCTATATAAATGACAGCAACAAACAACAACAACAACAACTATATCGTTTCTGATGAAAAAGTTATTGATTCATTAGTTGCGGAATTAGTTGTGGCAGAAACTAAAACCCTCAACGAAAGAATTGGTGAAAACATGATTGATTTACATAACTACCTCAAACATGATGGAGGAAGAGGAAGGAAAACTGGTACAGCTTTATTAGTAAATAAAATTTCAAATTTAACGATTATAGATGTTGATATCAATAAATCGTACAATGATGAACTTAAAGAAACAGTTAGAAAAGACATTTTATCAAAACTTTCGGATAAAGATGTTATCGTTAAAACCGCATCAGGAGGTCTTCACATTTATTGCAACACTAATTTCTTCTATGCAGTTTCGAACAGAATGATTAAATGTTATTCCTGCAATGATTATGATATTGACATAATGACTTCTATTGATGATTCAAAACGTTCTTTAGTAGTCATGGCTGATTCAAGAGTTCGCAAGAATGCATCAGAACCAATCACTACATACTCATTCATTCGTGGAAGTTATGATTCAACATTAACCAGAACAGTGAATGATATATTAAATGATTTGAATATTAAGGTAAGAGTTGAACAGAAGAGCGAAGAAATAAAGAGTATAATGAATGAAAACAAAGATGTAAACATTGACGATAAACTAGCTCAGAGCATAGTTGATGGCATCTGTGATTTTGAAGTACATAATGATGGGGAAACATGAATTTAGAAAAAGAAATAACATTATTCACACTGTTTCAAGCTATTAATTCGTTACCGATCATTTAATTAATGAAGCATACGATAACGTTTATAATTTCTGCAGTTTAACTGAAAATGCAAAAAGTAATTTTGAAAAAGCACGTAGTAGATATGCACATTTAATGACTTCTCCATTTGTTTTGGTGAAGATTCTAAAACTTTATCAAAAGGAATATTATGATGAATATGTTTTACCTTTATTACGTAAGCCAAAAATAACATTTGATATAAAACTTGATGACTCGTTTTTGATAACAGATATTAGACGCAAGTCTGAAAATCATCAGTATAAAAACAGTTCTGAAGTAATTGAGGATTTATCACGTGTCATCCGTTTTGTAGATTGTGGAAACAAATACTTCATTCAAAAGGACTCTAATATTCATGACAAAATGAATCAAATATCATTTGTTCTTCAGTCAAACATGAAAGAGTCACTTAAAATGATTAAATTATTTAAAGAAGAAGGTAAAACAATAACAGCATGGGATGTACTACTAAATCAATTATCTCATTAACCGTTAAGGGTGTTTGCTTTAAATCTGATTCCCCGATGTTTTCTCAACGTTTCAGGGTTATAAATACAACATTCTCGAAAAGTAGATTACTCAAAAATTGAGATGTTTATGAATTTCATTAAAGAAGCCATTTGTGATAATAACGATGAAGTGTATAAATACCTTCTCGGCTGGATTGCATCAATGATTCAACATCCTGGAATCAAGAATGAAACAGCAATTATTTTGAAAGGACTTCAGGGAACAGGTAAAAACAGATTTACAGACATTATTTCTGAACTTCTCGCTGGTTATTCATGTAAAAACATTACTGAAATAAGTGAGCTAACGGGTAATTTCAACTCAGTAGTTGAGAATAAAATGTTTCTTGTACTTAATGAACTCAAGAATGTAGGTGAAGACAGACTGCAAACTTCAACGCTTTGAAATCAATTATTACGGATAATGAGATTAGAATTAATGAAAAGAATCAACCCAGAAGAACTGCTCAGAATGTTGCAAACTTCATTTTCGTAACTAACAACGTTTACCCTGTCAAAATTGAAGTTGGAGACAGAAGATACGTAGTTTTAAGAGTTAATGGTAAATTCAAGGGTCAATTTGATTACTTCAAGAATTTAATGGATTCATGCACAAAGGAATTTTATGATAACCTTTTAACATATTTTATCAATTACGACCTTTCATCATTTAATGTACGAATCATTCCGATGACTGAAGCCAAACAAGATTTAATCGAGTTATCAACAAATCCTTTAGATGTATGGATAAATACACATTATGATGAATTATGTGCAGGTATGACGTGTGAAAATGCTCTATTCTGCAAACCATCAGACATGAAAGACAAAAACTTTCAAATGAGCATTAAGGATAAATGTGAAAGGAAACAAAGAAAAATAGATGGTAAACAAACATGGTATTATGTTTTGAAAGAAGAAATGAAAGGATTATATAAACAAATTGAACCAAACGATAATGAGGAATCATTTACTGACGATGAAATACCTGTGAATGAAGCTTTATAAAGTATGATTTGAATTTATTTTTGCATTAATCCTGTGATGTTGTCAAAATGTCATGTTGTCTCATTTTTTCAGAGAAGTGAAATGACCTGGTGACCTGGTGACCCCTTCAGTTCTTCAAAAATAATTAATTATTGAATAACCCATGATGTTGTCAAAATGTCATGTTGTCTCATTTTTTCAGAGAAGTGAAATGACCTGGTGACCTGGTGACCCCTTCAGTTCTTCAAAAATAATTAATTATTGAATAACCCATGATGTTGTCAAAATGTCATGTTGTCTCATTTTTTCAGAGAAGTGAAATGACCTGGTGACCTGGTGACCCCTTCAGTTCTTCAAAAATAATTAATTATTGAATAACCCATGATGTTGTCAAAATGTCATGTTGTCTCATTTTTTCAGAGAAGTGAAATGACCTGGTGACCTGGTGACCCCTTCAGTTCTTCAAAAATAATTAATTATTGAATAACCCATGATGTTGTCAAAATGTCATGTTGTCTCATTTTTTCAGAGAAGTTGAAATGACCTGGTGACCTGGTGACCCCTTCAGTTCTTCAAAAATAATTAATTATTGAATAACCCATGATGTTGTCAAAATGTCATGTTGTCTCATTTTTTCAGAGAAGTTGAAATGACCTGGTGACCTGGTGACCCCTTCAGTTCTTCAAAAATAATTAATTATTGAATAACCCATGATGTTGTCAAAATGTCATGTTGTCTCATTTTTTCAGAGAAGTGAAATGACCTGGTGACCTGGTGACCTGGTGACCCCTTCAGTTCTTCAAAAATAATTAATTATTGAATAACCCATGATGTTGTCAAAATGTCATGTTGTCTCATTTTTTCAGAGAAGTGAAATGACCTGGTGACCTGGTGACCCCTTCAGTTCTTCAAAAATAATTAATTATTGAATAACCCATGATGTTGTCAAAATGTCATGTTGTCACAAACTTTAGAACGGCATAATTTAAATTTTTATTTTATCATAAATGAATACCCCACAAGCTCAAAATTTACCACGAATCATAACAAGGGAGGAAATGATAAAAATGATGCAAGAACATGTTAAAAATAACAAACCACTAAAATTGAGAAAATGCGGTTATGCAGTAATGATGGAAAGAGAGATGTTGTCAAAGAGGAATAAAAATTAAATTTGGATAGAGTTTAAAAATTCATCTTTATTAAATTCATCTCTTCCAACCAATTTATTTATTCTATTAAATTCTTTTATTTTTGCTTCACTCAGTTTAATGATTGAACGGTAAGTTTCTAATTTTTCGATTATTTCTTTCCTCTCTTTATCGTTTTCAACCCCACCGCATTGCGACTTCATTTTGTAATAGCATATTTTTGATTTAATTCTGTTTAGTTTCTTTTTATATTCATTGTCTGGACTCTTGACTGCTTTGTTGTCACTCATTTCTTACGAAATAAAAAAAATTAAATATTATTTAAATATAATGGAGTAATAAAATAAATCGGAATTTCTATTAATTTCTTGTCAACTTCAACTAATGCATTGCCGTTAATATATCTAACAAATTCAGCTATTGTGTCAAATCTTCGTCTTCTTTTTGTCATTGATTTATCAGTTTTTCCATAATCGAGATGAATCAAAACTTTATTTCCTTGTTTAAAATTCATGAGCCCCGAATTAATTTGTTCACGTTTAACATCATTTAACTTTTCCATTTGCTTTCTAATATATTCCCATTCTTTTGAAATATCATTTTTCATTTCCACCGGTTTCATGTTTATAGTTCTATGCCATGTATTATTGTAATAATATACTAACTGTTGTATGATGGAGTCATGATTTCCATCCCAGTATATCTGACCGTTAACCCCTAACGCATCTCTAAGAGTTCTCATTACCGCATCAACTATTTTATTATGAAACGTATATGGAGAGGATGAAAAGTAAAAATTAATTTGTGGGAAATAATGAGCCATAGCTGCCTGAAATCCTTTATCACCATCACCCCTGATATTATCTACTCTTTCATGATCTAGTAAGTATTGAATAGCTCTTCTTGTTTCCTGTTCTGTTTTCCCTTTCACTGGAATGCAATATAAATATCTAGTGTTAATGTTAATGGCAAATAAATAAGTAACGTTTCCTTTTGAATATTCCAGATGATCAATTTCGTATGAATATGGATATGGTGCAAATGAAGGTCGACTAAATTTTTCCTTTAATGGTTGAATTTTCGGGTCAATTGGTTTATTTAATATCTTGAAATCCTTTTTAAAATTTTTTTGCTTCTTAAATGTTTGAAATGGATATAATAAAGTGAATGATGAAGGATTAACTGAAGGAGGAGGAGGTACTACTGTTGGAGGTTTTGGTGTTGTAAGTGGTTTAATTTTATCTGCTTTGATTTTGGAATTCAATCCTCCCTTCATTAATTCTGGATGTATTCTATTCATTTGTTTTAAATATGCTGTATATAAAGGTTTGATATACTTTCCTGCTTCGAGTTTATGTTGAAGGATGAATTCCAAAAGTTGATCTTCATTTAAAAGTCGGGCTGAATATGGTTTAACTAATGAATCATAAATTAAAGCTTGTGCATCATTTATGGTCTGAAGGACCTGGGTGTTTTATTCCTTTGGTTTTTGTGGCTCAGGATTATATAATTTATATAATTCATCAATATCTTCTTCTGTTAATACTTTATTTTTGAAATCTTTCAACTGTTTAAGCTGTGATTTAGTTTTTCCCTTTGAATATTCATTATTTTTAATTTTGTCTTTAATTTCAGAAATTATTTTATTATGATATTTCAAAATTTCATTTTTATAATATGGATAATAATATTCCATATCATCACCCGTTATATTATTATATTTTTGGAGATATGCTTTTAAATCGTAATAACTAAGAAATTTTTGATTAAGTACTAAATCAGCAATTAAAATTTTTAAATCTGTGTTATCCATTTATATAAAAATAAAATCAATGTTTTAAGGGTGCCCACCTCTTTGAATCATAGTATCAAAACCATTTGGTTCCTTTTGTCTCTTCTGTGGTATTTTATTAAATAAATGGCATACAACATCCATTTTCACAACATACAGCCTTAGTGTGTGCTCCTGTTAATGCAGTCTTACCGATTGTTAAGCGAGTCATTGACCCGTTTTTAAGTTGTAAATTAATATTTTGACCATCAAATATCACTTTATCATTTATTATATCCAAATATTTTTTAGGTGTTAATTGCTTATTTTGTCTTAAACTAACACCCTTCATTTTTTGTGCAATCTTTTTAAAATCACTTCCATCAATTGAACCGTTGAATGATGTATAACATTTAGGGCATAAAGCAACCATGTTATCGCCTTGTTTCTCAATTGCTAAACCCAATAACTTCTTCTCATGTGCTTTTTCTTCAGCTTTATTCTTTAATTTAGGTTTAAATTTCTCATCAAAACAGAAGAAATCAAATGGTGCGAATTTGAAAATGTTTTTATCATAAAATTGTTTATCGGTAACAATTGCTTGAAATGCTTGAGTGTTAGGAAGACTTGGATCGCCAGCGATTGCCCAATAAGATGAATCAGTATCACCTTCAATGAAATGAAAACGATTAACATCCATGCATTTATACATAAAATCATAAATGAAAACAAATACCAGTATTTTGCGTTATCTAAAGTGAAGAATGCCTCTTGTAAACATGTATCACATCTATAAAATCTATCTTTAAGCATCACTTGATATGTATCCTCACCTATTTCTCTTATGTTTTTAAACTTATTTGACATACATGCAACGCGTGACTTCTGTGCATTCGTTATTTTAGTCTTTGCGTAATTTTGTGTATTCATTGCATCGTAACCATATGATCCATTAAGCGAAATCTTGCAAAATAAACTTTTTCCTTTATTTCCTTCTAATTCAGCCTTTTGTCTTTCGTTCATAAATTTGTTCGCAAATTCATTAAAATAAGTGTTTTTCGTAAATGTTAAAATTGATTGAATATCATCGATGATAAAATGAAATCTGTCTATTAGATACCAAAGATAATAAGAAGAAAATGGTTGATATTGGTTGTGTGTTGATGCTAACTGAGTTAATTTTCTCTGTTTCTGGTCAACTGGTAGATTGTTTGATTTCATGTAATTATACATAAAACTACCAATTGTTTTTTCATCTGTGATAATATCTAAGTTTCTTATTATCGGTAAAAAGTTTATGTAATCATTAATGTATTTTTCATCAATGTGACCCTTTACTTCAGCCACGAATAAAGTATTTTTCTTTCTAATAATTCCCAGTGCTTTTGCTTTCTTTGTTGCTGTATCACAAATGATAACACCATTCAATCTTCCCGGCATATACATTTTATGGTCAGTATATTGAATGAAATCATGAGGATTAGATGAAAATGATGAAGGATATAATGAATTAAAGTCAACTCCAACGAAATGAGTCATAATGTTGGTGGTGTCCTCATTTGATACAGTTTTAGTTTCTGGATTATATGAAAGTTTATTAATGTGCGTGATTCCTTTAAGATTTACTCTATGTTGAACATTTGATAGACCACCAGTAATTCCATTACGGAGAATGTGATAAGCTTCAACTGAATCTAAAGTCATTGGTAAATTATTTTTTAATGCATAATTTCTTAAATTGATTCTTAAACGTTGAACATCTTCATCTTTATTTGATTTTACGACATTGCAATAACAACACATTAACTGACAATTTTCTTTGGTATGTGGTTTTTCATTATCGATTCTATCCAATGTTGGTTTATTAGCATATGTAAACGCTTTACCACACATTTTGCATTTAGATGAAAGGATTAAATCGTGATAGTATTGAAAATCATCCATTGAAACATTGTTTTTAGTATCCCTTTCTGCTTTTTCATCTTGTTTCTTATATGATTCAATTTTATATTTCCAATACTTTTTCGTTAATTCAAAACTTGATTCTATCTCTTCCTCAGGATATTTTTCATTAGGATTAAAGTCTTTATATGCTAAAGCGTAACGAATCATTGATGCATTCGATGATAAAGAAAGATTATGAAGCATGTCAATTTTATAAACAAATGTTTCTTCAATAATTTTATCAATTGGGTCAATCATAATTTCAACATCTTTATTGCAATAATGAATAAAATATTCTAATCTATTCTTAAAGTTTTTAGCATCATTGAGATATATTTGATAATCACTATCTGATATAGTTTCTTGAGTTAATACTGAATAAAATGAATCTTTCGTGAATGGTTCCTCTTTATATAATTCTTCTTCGTAATTTTCCCACGTGATGAATTGAAAAGGGAAAAAGGATTTAACACGTGATTTATTGTTTCCGAAATCTTGAGTGAATTGGTCTAATGTCCCACCCGCTATATAATTTCTGATGTCAATAAATCTTAATTCATATGGAACGTTTGTTTTCTTTACAATGATTTGCTTAAATTGTGAAGATGAACCCAGCATTGATTTTATTTTCCATTTTGCAGTGTTTAAATCACGAAGAATTAAATTTAAATCAAACTTTCCCGAATTAAAACCTATGATATTCACTTTATTGAATTCCTCATCTAGAAGTTCTTTAAATGCTTCCTTCTGTTTTTCATTTAATGTATGAGACAAAGTCCCCGCCGTTTGGTCCGTTTGCGGCTTCATTAATTCATTGTATTGACTCATATTTGATTTAGCAACTAATGAACAGGTTGAAAATAAAAACTCAATCCAATCAGAAATAAAAGAATCACTCGAAGTTAAGCAAAAATTCCTCGTATATGTTTTATCATTTAATTTAACCGTTGATGATACCATGAATGGTTTTAAGTAAGCGTTCAAAGTTGCACACTCAGAAAGTTGAAGTTCTTCTTTAGTCTCTAATGTTTCGAAGTCAAAAGTAATATAATATCTTGTTGGTTGATAATATTCCTGCAAATTATGAGCTAATAACCACTGATATATCTTCTGTTTCGTAATATGTGGTGCATATGGTTGTTGTGTGTTTTGCAACTGAACGTCTTGAATTAATCTTCCATTATTTTCTTTACATTTCTCACAATGCTTTAAAAATCTTCTTTGGTTTTTCCTTTCTGGATCATCACGGATAGAATAAACTTCTTCTTTACAATATGGACAAACTCTATAGCCGGTGAGTGCTTCAACGTCTGTTATTCTGTCAGCGTGAAGTTTTCCACATGGACTCTGTGTTAATAAAATATTTACTGTTTCAAATTCTGGATCTATCATTATTGAATCCACTAATGGAAAGTCTACCTTGTTAATGTCTACGTCTTCTGGTTGAGGATCACAATAATAGAAATCAATATTAACATTTAACATTCTTGCTAACCTCTCACTTTCTGATGAAATGTCAAACCCTTCATATGAATCTATTGCTTCATTTAAATAACTTCTACGAGTTTTAGGATTAACACCATCAGGAATGTTATAGAAGCGTTTAAATAACCTTCTACCTTCTGCTCTAATTTGATTATCATTCATTTTAGCTGTTCCATTTTTGTTCATTTATGTAAGAATAAAAATTAAAAAATAAAGTTTATTTTTTAAAGCCCATAAAATGAATTAAGAACACATAAATTTTTATCATCTGCGACGTGACGAATACATTTTAATTTACTCAAGAATGCGTACCCTGATACATTAAATCTAATTCCTGTCTTATTTAATTTCACAACTTTGAAAAGGAATGTATGAATAGCTATAAAATGATGAGAAGATGTTTTATGGGTTGCTTCCATTTTTTCTGAAATAAATGAATAAATATAATGTTTATAAGTTTTCATATCTTTTATATTCTTAATAACGAATGGTATAGACCTTTCAACTTCGTCTTCCTTCGGTGCTGTTCTTTCATATGAAACATTATTGGTATCTTCAATAATGAAACCACAATCACACAAAATTTTATATGTTCCAATGGTTTCTTTTGATATTTTATCTAATAAATCAAAAACTTTATCAACACCCGTGCATTTATTTAAATAATAATTTGTGTAAATATCATGATCTTCTTTCTTAATCGTATTTGTTGCATATGTTACATTTTTCAGTGCTTTTTTGAATTTTTCAGAATCAAGAGGAGGTGAAAGTAATATACATGGATAATCTCCATCGTCAATAAACTGAAGCTTATGTTTATGAATAAATTTTGTGCCTTCTTCTGAAAGTGTTTCGTCAATATCACCATCTAATAAATTTTTAGTAGATTCCAAAAAGTAATTTTTATATCTTTCCTCATGTGATTTTTGAACTTCTGATTCTGAAGCTGGGATATTCATTAAACCCTCTACTTCATTCTCAGCATTTCTCAATTCACTAATTCTTTCATCTATTTCATTTCTTAATTGTTCCAATTTCTCAATCTCATCGTTATAATATTCATCATCTTTAATTCGTTCTTCATAATATTCAGGGAAAACATCAGGTTCTTTAGGTTTTTCTTCTTTTTTAGATGTGGGATATAAGAAATTTATAACATCATCTTTATTCATTTTTCCATCATAATCAAACTCATTTAAAAACTCCGCGAATTTTTGACAATTTCTTAAATAATATTTATCAACCTCATAACCCGCCTCCTCTAATATATCCTTTATTTCCCTGTTTGTGAATCCTAATTTTTTAACATCGTTAGTCTTGACACTCATTTCATACAAAATAAAAAAATAAAATAATAAACATAACTAAGTTTAACCCATTCAGGATTTAAACAATGTTTAATTAATCGCGGAATATCTGACATCATCTATATATAGCTTCTTTTAAAATTAATGTTAATTTTTTTAATGGTTTATTTCATTATGTATGGGCTGAGTGTAAATGTCTTACAATTTTGAAAATTTTTTAAATCTTGATTTATTCAAAAACGTAAGAATAAAAACCGTAAGAATCATACATTTTTTACTTCATATGTTAAAAAAAATGATACAAAATCGTTCAATATTGTATGAATTCTTACGTTTACAAAAAAAGTCACACAACCCTTCCACATATACTACTAACGATCGTGAAGCAATTTTATTGAAAAATTAGAAAAGCAGATATGTGGATCAACTATATTTTAGCATTCAATTTCATTTTTGGCATATACAATCATTCTGATAGAATGATATTTGAAATGAAATTCGATCATTATTCTTTTGACGATAAACTATTTAAAAATGTTCCTTAGATGAAAATATAATATAAAACCGATTATAAAACCGAATATTTATAATAATAAAAAAACAAAATATAAATTATACATGGAAATCAATATATATGATATAATATTAATTATTAAAAGCATTTGCAGCGATCATGAAGAAATATCCGACCTCGTCTTCTTCGAACTCCGTAATAAATGGGCCGGGGTTTTCTATTGTTTTAGTCCACAAAGGCACCTTTGAAAGCAAATCATCATCTTCTCCATCTATTTCTGGATTAATTACAGTACCTTCTTGAATATCTTGGACTGATATTGAAGAGCTTGCTGTTCCAGCATTCCTAACATGTCTCTTTGTGTAATACAAAGTTAAAACTATTGTTAAAGTTAAAAGTAAGAAACAGCCAATAGCAACTGCTGCATATATTACAGCATTGGATTTCTTTTCTATAGACAATTTCTCTTCGTTAATTTGGCTGAGGCTGTCTGTATCCTCAATTTTAATTGGTTGATATCTTTGTGACATGTGTGGTGTAGTCATTGGAATACTGTGCGGTGTTGAGTGTGGTGTTGAATGCGGTGTAGAATGTGGGGTAGAATGAGGAGTAGAGTGTGGAGTACTGTGTGGTGTGGAATGTGGAGTGCTGTGAGCGGTAGAATGTGGTGTTTAATGAGGCGTTGAATGTGGAGTACTATGAGGTGTAGAATGTGGAGTTGAGTGGGCAGTACTATGCGGTGTGGAGTGTGGTGTAGAATGAGGTGTAGAATGAGGAGTGGAATGTGGAGTACTATGTGGGGTGGAATGCGGGGTACTATGTGGTGTAGAGTGAGGGGTACTGTGTGCAGTGGAATGTGGGGTGGAATGAGGTGTTGAGTGTGGAGTAGAATTGGGAGTACTGTGTGGAGTGCTGTGAGGAGTAGAATGGAAAGTTGAGTGCGGTGTTGAATGTGGAGTGGAGTGTGGTGTACTATGCGGTGTAGAGTGTGGGGTCGAATGAGCAGTACTGTGTGGTGTAGAGTGAGGAGTTGAATGTGGAGTACTATGTGGAGTAGAATGGAAAGTTGAATGGGGTGTGGAATGTGGAGTAGAATGAGGAGTACTATGAGGAGTGGAGAAGGCGGTCTTAAATGGAGTCTTGAACACAGTTTTCTGTGGAGTACTGTGTGCAGTAGAGTGTGGTGTAGAATGAGGAGTAGAGTAGGCTGTGGAATGAGGAGTGGAATGAACAGTTGAGAATGGAGTTTTATGGGCAGTTTTGAATGGAGTTTTGAATGGTGTTCTTTGCGCAAAAGTTCTTATTGGTGAAAGCGTTCTTGGAGAATATGGATAACTCCCGGAAGTCATCTTTTTAGCGGTTGGATATGTTTTCACTGGATTCATTGTAGCTTGTGGTAATTTCGATATAGCTGTTGCCCTCAAAAAGAACGATGATGGGGAAGGAACTGAACTTGTACCTGAAGCAGCATTGTTACTTTGTCTTGCTGGATTATATGAAGATTCAGCAATTGTAACTGGAGAAACACTATTCCAATCGTTAGCTGTTCTGCATGTCGTTCCACTTGACACTAAAAGATAAAAATTGAAATCAATTGAAGATCCAGATGTAGCTGACCAAGACTTTGTACTTGCAGATATAAGGTTTTGGTCTGGATCATTTTCATCGAATCCTTTAATACCATCATTTTGTGAATTCCAGAATAGCAAACCGTCGACCATAATTTCGTGTCCTGGACCATTGCCAAAAGAGGAAGCCAATGTGCCGGCGCTGTTTCCATAGAAGCAGCAGCTCTGCGTAATAAGTTGTCTCCTTTCATTTGACTTAGTTGTACCGAGAGGATTAACATGAAGTTTGTTATCTGATACAATGCAAAGAGCACCGCCGCCACGAGCACGGAATCTAGAATTATAATTATTTGTATTGATCGTTTGTTGTTTGGCTATGGATCTTTTGGAAATTTCGGTTGTGGCTAATGAATTTTGGTAAAAGTCGCATGAAAATAACTTTAAAAGATCTGTATCATGCACATAAAATCCTGCACCTGCAAAAGACGCTTTATTCTGATAGATCTTGGTTGTATCTAAATAAGCTTCCTTAACGTTCGTAAAACAGATAGCACCACCAATTTCTAGGGCTTCATTGTTAGCAAAAGTTGCGTCTTGGCATATAAACGAGTATGACTGGGATAATTGCGTTCTCAGTTGGTTATTAAATTCACCTTGAAAATGTATTGCTCCGCCATATTTAAAAGCGGTATTATATGTGAAACTGCACTTATTAATATATATTGCAGATGCATGAGAGAAAATGGCGCCGCCTAACGCAGCTTGGCAATGAGAGAAAGAAATTATCATTGACGTCGTCGATGTTGAGAGCATTGAATAGGATATATACATTGCACCGCCTGATCCTGTAGCAGATCTGGCACCGAAAGCATAACATCCTGTAAAAGATGAAGATTGTGTTAATGTTATTGACGAAAAGTAATATTGATTTTGTTGCAAACCTGTCGTAAATGTTGTAGAAATAGTGATATCTACATTACTTAGACCACCACTTGGGGATGTTTCAGCACCAACTTCTAATGTATTAAAACTTGGAGCTTGAGCATGTTCAAGAAGAGTTTTTTGATCGAGCTCGGTAAATCGTCGTAGTTCTTTGAAGGAACTGGTTAAAATCGTCAAGAAAGAAAGCATTAAATTTCAAATACTTTTAAAAAAATTTATTCAAATGAAATAAAATAATAATATCTTGTTTTTATTTTACAAGCAGATTGTAAAATGGACGCATGATTGAGAGATCTCAAAAATTTCAATGTGCTCTGTATCAAAAAAAAATTCGATAATTTGTAGGTAAATTGTATAATATATTAAAATGATGAATTCGTAATGAATTTGTGAGTGTTAGACAATCTCTGAATTTTTGTATGTGGCAGATTTTATGATTGGTTAAATGGGGATTAAATGATTTTTATGTAAATTTTCTAATCCCTAGTAATGCTGGTAAATGTGGTTTTCAAACAAAACAACAGATTCAATTAGCAAATCTAAGATAAAAACATTATTAATTCTATTTAATAATCGATCTTGAAATTATGGTAATTTCTTCGATTAATTTCAATAACATATCAATTTTTTTGAGAACTTCGGTTCATTTAAGGTTATTCAGGTAGAATAATACTTCATTATAGATCTAATAACTATATCAATATATATTATGCAGTTAATTTCTTCTAACTTCTTTTTGAATCCGATTTATTTCAGATAATTGAAATTTTACAAAATAAACATATATTACTCATTAAAGTATCTAGATTTAAATGAACTTAAAATTAGTTAATTATTTCATATTTTTATTTCCAATAACTTTGTTTTTCCCAAATATGTTAAGAAAAAGTGTTTCAACAATTATTTCCTGACTTTTCTATATCATTCGATGATATTTATTTTTCGAGACGATAAGATTTTGGATGAAATTGAACCTGTAACTCTTATTTTAATTATTATCAAGGTTGTCGCTAACGATATCTGGGTTAAAAAGTTGATATAAGTTAAACTACATTTGTTGTTTAGTTCAAATAAAAACAAAAAATTAAATTGAAATTAATGTAAGTCGAGTTCTGCCATATCTAAGATATTAATAGTTTCTGGGTCATTGGAAAGTTGTTTAGGTGTATGACCAAACTTATCCGTCCTGTTAATGATAACACTTTTCACTTTAATCAGATATTGTACTGTTAGTGATCGACCATTCGCTGCAGCAAGATGAAGTGGTGTTCTATCCCAATCATCCAAACAGTTTGGATCAACGATTGTGCAAGACAATAAAAATGAAACTACTTCAAGTTCGTCCATTGCAGCGGCAACATGGAGTGGGGTCCTTCCCAAGCTTTCCCTTGCATTAATATCAAGTCCAGGGATTGTAACCATGTGTTTAATAATTTTTAATGAACCGAAATGAGCGGCATTATGCAAAGGAGTCCAATTATCCTTGTTTCTAGAGTTTATATCAACTTCTGGGAATAGTGTAAGTATCTTGAAAGACTCAAGATATGCATCACTTTCTGCACAATCGAAGAGAAGCTTGTTTTCCTTGCCTTTTGTAACACCACAGTTATGACAGAATATAAGCATGCCTAAATTGTTGGTAAACATGCACTTTTGAAGAACATCATCAACAATATTTTCCATTTTCGGTTTCTGACAGACTTCTGGTGTGATATACTTCTGGAAGTAGTCATATCTACGGTAGTTAGCACCTACTTCAAGCGCTAATTCGACTTCTGCTCCCTTATTATGCAACCAATCAATAATTTTCATGTTTCCGCCTGCAACTGCTGCATTTACTATTGAGGCATCATATGGAATCTGATCGCAAAGCTCAAAGAAGCATTTCTCGGCATTGTAAAATGCGGCAAATTGAAGTAAAGAACAGCCGTAACGTGTGTAATCATTTTGGTCGAAATTATTAGGTTCGACCTTGTAATCCAATGAAAACTTTGGATGAGCCTTCATTTTTGTAACATCGTCCTTCATTATTGCATATTCAAGAGATGAAACTGGCCAACCGTATTCAATCATTTCCATGTATTCTTTGTTGTTCTCGAGCTTCTCTGGATCGCTTAGATAAGCTGCAAATTGTTTATTTACAGTGTAATTTTTAACAACGTCAGAAGAGACTTTAAGGAAAGATTCTCTAGCTTCTTTGAGTAATTCTGGGGCGAAGAAAACCAATAAAAAGATTACTTGATTAATAATTGTTAACGGTGGTGATTTAATTGATTCAATAACTTTTGAAAGAGGAAGAACTTTCATATTGTATAATTTCCTCAAAAACCTAGTGCATACAACTTGATCAGCTGGGTCTCTATGAGTTTTTGGTTGAGTAACAAAACGATATAAAGTTGCAATTAAAAATTTGAGCGAATTGAAATTACTTTTGCGTCGAGTGAGTAATTCTGTTAACTTTGTGAGTATTTTTTCTTTCTCAGGACGAATTTTATAAACATATATGATTTCAAAAATTAATTCTTCCATTCTATCCCTAATGAAGTCGCTATCAAGTACCTCTTCTACGATGTCATCGTAATTATCATCATTAAGATTGGTTAGCCACCATTGAAGTTTTGAAGTCTCCATTGTTGTTTGGCAACTATTATATTTTGAGTTCTCATTACAAATTATTTGAATTTAATCCATGAACTATCCTCATAATAGTAATTTTATAGGAAAAACACGATAATATCTTCGGTTGAAAAAGATTATGAGAAAGATATGAACTATGTTAGAATATTTGTTATATTTATGGACAAATTATTTGTCTTCACAATCCATGGCATAAAAAAATTTTAAAAAATCTCATTTATCAAAAACATTGAAATATTGGACTGTTAGATACTAGATTATGTTTATCTTAAAATGTGTAGAATTACCTTAGCAAAAATATAGCTATAACTGATAATTCGATGTAATTTATTTCAATAAAATGCATCTTATAGCATATTACTCTTATATTTGAATCTTAAAAGCTTTGTAACATTAAACATGAATCTATTTGTTTCAAATAATGTATTTCGAAATGAATTTCCAAATTAACTCTGAATCACATATTCAGGAGCATTTGTGAGTACAACACTGATAATCATTAGCATTACAGAATGCTTGGTAAACATTGAAGATGAATTATTCAATAATCTCAAATAAAAACAAGTGAATGGGCATCTAACTATATTTAATATACTCCCTTCATTTAGTAAATGTATTATGAACGAATTATGCGATTTAAGCTTCATAAAAATTATAATTAATTAATATTTTATTTTTAACAATTCAATTCTATTAACAAAGTAATTTATTAACAGATATTCCGCAAAAGGTTGAACCCGTATAGCTGCAAGTAACGTTAACAATGGAAGCAATCTGTTTTATGTTGTTTATTGTGTCAGGAATTGTTGAGTCGGAAGCTCCATAGTACATAATGGCAACTGTATTTCTTATGTTTCCAAAAGCGTTACCCAAGAACATGACTGAATCATGAACAAATAATTCTCGGAGAGAATTACAATCAATGAATGCATCTGTACCAATAATACATCCTTGACCAATTGTAACTTTTTCAAGGTTGTAGCATCCTTGGAATACATTATTTGAGATGTTGCACTGGGCAGGAATCAAGAACTCTTTTATTGATGAAAACATGAAAGCATATTGATCAATCTTAATTACCGAAGAAGGAATTTCGATCTTTTCGATATCAGAAAATGCAAAGCTATACTCTTGTAAATGAGTTACACCAGACTTAATTATGCATTCATTAACAGAGCAGCCTGCAAGTGTCCAATTTCCAAAGTATGCCACTGAACCAGGGAAAATTATTTTTTCAATTACACATGCAGAAAAAGCTTGATTTGATATACGATTTGTATTTTCTGGTATGGTAAAATTATTGAACTTCAGGAGAGCAAATGCAAAGTCACCAATATATAAGTTATCAGAAACTTGAGGTAGTATTAATGTTTCTAAAGTTATATTATAAAAGCAATATGAACCAATCCAAGTTATTGAAGGAGGAATCTCTATATGTCTAACATTGCTATCTCTAAAACATGAAGAAAGCAAATACATAACATGAGGAAGGATAACAGTGGTGCATGGAGTGTTGGCGAAAGCATAGTTTCCAATTGAATTTAAAGTTGATGGGAAAGTAATTTTCTCTATATTGCTATTAGAAAACCCATTGTAATCAATTATGGTAACTCCTTCAGGAATGACAATTTCTTTGATTAATGTTCCAATAAACTCGTAGGGGAGGATTTTTGATATCGAGTTATTAGAAATATGCATATATTTGCATCTGCAACCTATAAATTAACGATTAAGTGTTGTAAAGTTAGGAGTAATTTCAATTGTAGTAATGTTACAATTCTCGAAAACATTATTACAAAGGGAGTGAATTGAAGGTGGAAATGAAATGGATGTTAATAATGTGTTTGTAAAAGCATCAGTTTCAATAAGAGATAAATTATTTGGTAAATCAATTTGTTCCAAAGGAGTACAGTAAAATGCTTTGCTTCCAATAATTTGAAGAGTTGATGGAAGAGAAATTCTTTTAATTGAACTATATTGAAATGTACTAGCATTTAATAATGTAATTCCTTCTGGAATACTGCAATATGTAAAGTAACAGTATTGAAAGGCCTCGAAATAAATACTAAATACACTTGGTGGAACAATAATTTTTGGAGTTTGACAATAATAAAAAGCTGATTGTGCAATAGACTGCAAAGATTCTGGTAGAATTATTTCTTGAATTATTGCATGATCAAATGTATTAGAACCAAGGTAAACTGTTCCATATGGAATGGTAAGATTTGGGGTGGTTAAAAGACAAAATGCATAAGGATCAATACCATTAATTGTTGGAGGAAGGATTAAAACATCAAGTGTCATACCAGAGAGTTCTTCATTATATATTTGCCTCCTACCGAAAGGAATTTCATACCGCTTCATTGGTGTGTTACCCCATGCAAAGGCACCAACTTGTATGCTGGCACTTAATTTGATTGACTCAAGTTTGGATTGATAAAATGCATGATCGTATATTTTTGTTAAATATTTTGGAAGAATAATTGATTTAATTGGGCAATAAGCAAACGCCGAACTGCCAATATAAGTAATGCTTTCAGATAAGTTGATTGATTCTATTCTTGAATTACTAAATGCTCCAGTTGTTACAGCTGTCATTGATTTAGGGAGATTAATACTTTTAATTAATGTTCCTGCAAATGCCAAATTTCCAATGGATGTTATTGTATCAGGCATCTCAATTGAAAAAAGCTTTGAATAAGAGAAGAAAAAGTCGGGTATCTTTGTTGTTCCATTATTAAACTTGAACTTTCCAAGTAATGAATCTCGAAATACACCAACTCCAAAGTTTATTGATTTATTGTAATACATAAATTTCGAAATCAATGAACCTGCAAATGCATAATCACCTACTGAAGTTAGAGATTGAGGTAATTTTATCAAGACAATATTAGAATTTGCAAAATCCCAAGGTGCAATTGATGTAGTTCCATTTGGTATTTCAATTGTAGAGAGATCAGAATATGCGAATGCATAAGAACCAATTATCATTGTTGGTGATGATATATTGACTGATATAAGTTTTGTATATGCAAATGAGTAACTTCCTATGCTTTGAATACTTTCTGGAATTTCAAGATTTTTAATGGGATTATACGTGAAAGCAAAATCTGAAATTGTTGCTAAATTATTTGGTAAGACTAATTTTGAAACTGAACTATTATAAAATGAATATGATGCAATTGATTTAACACCGTTTGGAATTATCACTTCAGGGATGTTGCAAAAATAAAAGCTATAATCTCCTATTGCTTGAAGAGTTGAAGGGAAGTTAATATGACTTATTGATGTATTTGTAAAAAGATACATTGGTATTGAAACTGTTCCATCTTGGAAACCAACATGTGTTATTGAACATTCATGAAACATAAAACCTTTGGAAGAGCTTGATAAAAAATTTATTGGAAGTATTATTGTATTAATCGTCGTATGGTTAAATATGTTTATATAGAATGCAGTTGTATCAGAAGAAAACTCAATGTAGTTCAAACTCGTATTCATGAAAGCGCAATTGTCGATTTTTGTTATGTTTTTTGGAAAAGAAAGACTGTTAATAGAAGATTGATAAAAGCAATAAGAACCAATTAATTGCAAACCATATGGTAAAATTATATTGTTCAAAGAATCACAATATGATAAACAGAAGGAACCTAATTTAATAAGGTTTGATGAAAAATCAATTGTTTTCAAATTCGAGCAACCATAGAATGAGTAATCGCCAATATTCTTTATACTACCTGTTAGTTTGAATTCTTCCAGATTTGTGCAATTATAGAAAGATTTGATTCCGACCGAAACAACAGAACCATAAATTTGGATTGATTTAATGCCAGAATTAATGAATGCATTATTAGATATGTGTGATAATCCATTGAGAATTATTACATTCCTTAAATTGTTTGTATTTTGAAAAGCATTTTCCTCAATTGAAGGAACATTTGATATTGTTGCATTTATCATTGATGAACATGAATCAAACATGTAGCTCGATATAAGTCCATCTTTAATGACATAATTTCCGTAGTTCTCTTCATATTTCGCAGTGGCCATTAAAATTTTACTTCAATTTTTGCAACATAAAACTCTTAAGGATACCCTTACGTGTCAGATTTTTTGCGCATACGAAGAAGTCATGCTAGACATGAGCTATAAACCTGAAATTTTAGCAACATATTTAAAACTTTTTAAACTACAATACACTTTAATATTCAAGAACAAAAATATTCTTTTTAGAAATTACATAATTATTTTATGTGAAATCTATATAAAAACATATTTTGCGAGCGTAACTTTTTTCTTTATAAGCACCTTATATGACTGATAAACTGTGAAGGCACATAATTGTTAATTCATAGAGTTGATATGTTTCCAAAATTGAGAGGAAATTTGAAAATTGAATACCCTTTCAATTCAATTTTCAAAAGATATCAGCTCCTTCAATAATTGAAGGACGATTTTGATCATTTGCTCTTAAAACAAGTATGCCATGGAGAAAAAAGTTACGCTCGCAAATCTGAAATATAACTATCATATAAAAAAATTAAATTTCTAATTTTTTACTCTATAGATATTATTGGCCACTTGTGTAATGCATAAAAGTTTATGTCATATGCATACATTTGGAAGTATGGGAGACGAGGGAAATTACTTCTATGAGGACTAGGATTTTTAAAAATTTCTCTATCGGACTCACCATTCAATTTCTCGAAAATTAAAAAAAATCAATAATAGCTAAAATGTATTATGCATAACAAATTTTAATGTTACACGGTATTTTTTGAACTTCATGACATGAATTTTCTTTATATTATTTTTTTTTTGGATTTTCTATGATTTATGCGATAGGCTGGAACAACATTGTAAGTGCAATGATATCATTTATAGAGAAATCTAAAACTTCAGCATTCAGAACTCGCAACCACAAAAATATTCATTTGCTAAGTAAGTAAAGTTGATTAAGTTCGACACTTAGCTTTTATACGTAAAACCAAGTGTGTATTGTTATTTCTTGTTAAATTATTGAGAAAAAAATAAATTGTAAGAGAAACGATACTGATTATTGAAATAATATTGAGGGTAGCTGCAGATTTCTTCATTAACATGCCGGAAATTTGTTAATCTTGGTTTCTATCATAAAATCTGTCGAAGAATCTAAAAACGGAGATATGAAATAGAGATCATGTAAATCTAGAGTATCCTGTCAGAAAAATAGACTAAGCATGTAACCCTTTTTTGGTCATAAACACTTTTTACCACTTAGTCATACAGATGATCATTAAATTTAAACGAGCACTTTTTGTCAGAATTTATTCTTTTACAAAGACAGAAGATTTTAGTATTATTTAATATTAGTGCTGTAGCAAAATTCAAAAAACGGTGAAAATTCAGTGAATTTTTGAATTCACATTTTTTTTCGACATTTTTCTTGATATATCCATGCACATTAAGAACACAGCTTTGATACGCTTAAAAAAGCATATTTCATATGAAATTGTTAAAGAAATAAACAATTTATATAAAAATTGCACTTATGGGCAGTTTAGATATATAATTTATATATAACATATATACAAATCCATAGACAAAGTGCAATAACTACAATATTGTAGAAAATTACAGCAGAAATACTGACTTTTTGAAGGATAATAAGAATTCTTCTAAATGTTGTATTTTTATAATTTGATTGATTTTTTTTACTATTTCATTAATCTTTTATGATAATAATTATTTTTAATATATGTGCTATTAAAATTTCAAATTTTGACTAATATATCTAAGTTATCTGAACGAAACATTTAGAAAATATCATACTTACATTGAAATAGCAAGTAGAGCATATTAATAGCAAATTTCTTGGCTTTATATCTATCATCTATTGTTGTTTGATCAAACAAAATTCACTCTATTATATGGTGTCAATTAATTAAAACAATTTTTAATAGTTATTTATTTAGTGCGAATAAGTGCAAACTCATAAATGAATAACTTAATAGTAGAAATGAATTATCTGATATAAATCTCACATTTTGTCCATCAGAAATACTTTAATTGCATACGCATAACTATTAGTAATACGTCTGGAGTGTCAATTAATAACAATCCCACAACAAGTAAAATTCAGATTTTTATTAAACTTATTTTTTCCTAAAAGTTTTCTCAAATTACTATATATACATATGTGGATAAAATAATAGTAATATTGTAAAAAATTAGATAATTTTTTTTATTTGAGAACCTCTCAAAAGTTCATTCAATTTATCAATTGTTTCAGTTTGATGTATATTCATTTCTGGAGCCTAAAACTTTAGCAATCATGACAATATCATATTCTCTTTCTAACTACGCAATGTAAGGGTATCCTTAAACTGCCAATTGATTCATATTCAATCTTATTAAAGGAATTATTTATCATTATGTGAATTGGCATTGATTCATTTGCAATCCTTGCCTTCAAAAAATTAAATGATAACCTTTCAAATAGAAGCAATCACTCTCAAATGTGGCAAAAATAATTTTCCCAGAATATGTAAACAATTTGGTATGATTTATTAGTCATCATTGATGTAATATATAATGTTATAAACAGATTATTCATACAAAGATATTTTGATCGATTTTACGAATATTCAAAATGAATTTCTTTTCAATAAATTTATGAAAACCATAACTGCATTGAATTTTGAGAGAGCATTCTCAAATAACAAAAACTTCAGAATATAAAATACGAATAAATAATCATCGATATTGGTAGAATGAAATATCTTCAGTGTAAATGAAATATACAATGAATTCAATTGTGTTAATAACTTCATGGAAAATTTCAATGCCCTGTCAAAATCAAATTGAGAAACTCCCAATAATGGGGGTTAAAAATCAAATGATGAACTTTCTTCAAAGCGATCTTTTTTCTAAATCATAACAAATTTGTAACGTGTATTGTATTCATACAATTTTGATCGCTCATATTATCATAATCGATTTGAAGTCCATATTGATATCTTTAAATTTAGCAAAAAATAATATCATGGTATGTCCTCAACTCAATTCTTATGTTAATTGGTCAACGAAAAGAAGAGTTCTTGTTATGTTTACTTCACTAATCTTAATTTTCAAGAAATTGAATTTTTTCAATTGGATTCGATCATTCAGGAAAATTTATTTATAGAATAGTTGACTTTGGCTCGAGTTCATTTAATTTAAACACACAAATTAATAAAAATTTAAATCAAAATGTAAAATGAATTTTTATTTTGTGAATCAATGGCTTCATGTTACTGGAGGTGATATCCCACCTTCGGCATTTAATGGTTATAATATTTTCAGCTTAGCTAATATTTCCAAAGTTGGAACAATTGGAGAATCAGCTTTTAAATCCCTCATAAGTGTTCAAGAAGTTTACATCTATGACGTAACTACAATATTAGATAATGCTTTCTATAATTGCTACAATTTAGTAAAAGTTCAACTTCCTGAAACTATCAGATTTATAGGAAATTCTGCTTTTCAAAATTGCCAACTGTTAAATGAAATACAAACTCCTAATTCTTTTCAGCATCTTGGAGATTACGCATTCTGTAATACTTCAGTTACAAAATTTAATTATGGATCTGCAATAAAATATATTGGGAACATGCATTCGATCAATGCAAACTTGGAAATATAACTATTGCAAATGGACATACAAGAATATTTTCCTATTCATTTGCAAATTCTGGATTATATGATATTGTTTTGCCAACTACAGTTACAATTATTGAATCAGGAGCATTTAGTGATTGTTATTTTAAGAATTTTACTTTGTTTGAAGGATTGTCGATGATTAACTCAAGTGTATTTTCAAATTGTGTCAATTTAGAAAATTTGACAATCCCAAGTACCATAAAAGTTATCGGAAGTTTTGCCTTATCAAATACTCTTGTATTTAATCTTTCTCTTCCAGATACTTTTGTAGAAATTCAAGATTTTGGACTTGCAAATAGTAATATTCATTGGATAAAATATCCATATACAACAAAAATTGGTCAGTATGCTTTTTCAGGCTGTACCTTGCAAACATTAACAATTCCATATGGTGTCACTTATATTGGTAATTATACATTCGCAGGTAGCTTTTTAGTTTGGTTGAAATGTCCAGAAACATTAAATCAGATAAGATCAAATGCGTTTGATGGATCTAAAATATTAAAGGTTTTTCTTCTGAATCATTTAATTGATATTGGCCCTGCAATATTTCAAAATTCAATGTTAAAGCATTTTACCCTTTCTGAAGGATACACATTCATTCCAGAAGCGATGTTTAGCTTTTCTAAATTAAGAGAGTTCACAATTCCAAGTTCTGTTACAAGAATCGAAAGATGGGCATTCAGAGGTTGCAATATTGAAACAATAATTATCCCTGAAACCATCACACAGATACAAACAGGAACATTTATGGATTCTCAACTTCGTACTATGCGTTTGCCATCTGTTCTTTCAAGCATTGATGATTATGCGTTTTATAATAGTAAATTGCAATTTATTGATCTTCCATATGGAATTAAAACAATTGGTGATAGTGCTTTCGGATGTACTCCAATGGGAAACATTACTATTCCAAGCAGTATGACAGCAATTGGTACAGGCACATTCAAGGATTCAAATGTTTCCATAATTCATCTTCCTAGTACAATAAAATCAATTGGAAATTTTGCATTTTTCAACTCATCTTTAATATCAATCAACTTAACATCAGGAATGAGTGTAGGAAATTGTGCCTTTGCGTGGACTCCAATGCCAAATATCACATTACCAAGTGACAGAAATGCAATTTATGACTATGAATATGCATATACAAACTTACAATATTTCAATATTCCGGATAGTGTGAAATCAATTGGAAAATATGCATTTGCAGGCTGTTATTTTGATGAAATTAGAGTTCCCAAAAGTGTTACTTCACTAGGAGAAAGTGTATTTCGTGATACTTGTATCAAAAAAATATATCTTTCTTCTACATTAAAATCAATTGGTCAGTATTGTTTTATGAATGCAACTTGTGAATTAGTTGATTTTCCTGAAGGCTTCACCAGCCTTAGTTCATTTTGTTTTCAAAAATGCAATATTCCATCATTGAGAATTCCAAATTTAGTAACTTATATTCCCACAAATACATTCGATAGCAGTTTGATTCGTCATCTTTAGCTTTCAAATTCTATTACAGCTATTGATAATGATGCATTCTTTAAAACCCGTGGATTAGAGGAGCTAGAACTTCCTGAAACTCTAAAATATATTGGTTTATATTGTTTCGAATTATCATCACTTAAAACAATCAGAATTCCATCAAAAGTCGAATATCTTAAAGAGGGAACATTTCGGAACTCTCAACTCGAAACAATATATCTTTCAAATGGATTGAAATACATTGAAAAACTTGTATTTTATAATACACGTCTCAAATATGCAGAAATGCCAGAAAGTCTTGTTTCTATTCAAGAAAATGTTTTTTATAACACATCATTATCGTATTTGAATCTAAAAGAAAACTTCACAACTTTATATTCCTATTCTTTAGCATCAAGTAATATTTCTCAGATTACATTTCCACGCTCTATCAGAAATATATATTCATATGCATTTAAGAACACATCAATAACAAGTATTATTATTCCTGAGGGTTTAACATATCTTGGAGGTTATGCATTCTGTGACACAATAATCACATGTATGGAACTCCCATCTTCACTTCAAACAATCGGAAGTTATGCCTTTCAGAATTGTTCTGTGGAAAGTCTCGAGCTAAAGGAAGGTCTTGTGACACTCTCGGATTATGCTTTTTACAACAGTAGTATCAAAAGAATAAATATTCCTTCATCAGTCAAACAAATTGGGAACTATTGTTTCTTTAATGCTCCTATTAATTCCCTTGTTTTCCCAGAAACAGCAAACAATGTAACAATTGGTAAATTTGCATTCGCCTTCTTAAATCACGAGAACATCACAATTCCTGAAGGAACTTTATTTATTGATCAACATTCATTCAGAGGGATTTGCACAAGTAATATTTCATATCCATCTACATTGAATATTGGTAATTGGTCATTTACAGATGCATTCTCTGATGAGCTATTTATCCCTAATAACACAGAAATCATTAATGATTATTCTTTTGCATCAAGCAATATTAAAAAGATCCAAATTCCTTATTCAATGATGCACATTGGAATTGGTGCTTTCATGGCATCAGCAATCAATGAGACATTCATTCCAAACAATACATTTGTGGATCATAATGCCTTTGATGATTGCACAGAGTTGACATACATTAACATAAGCGAAAAAAGCATAATAAATTATGATGTCTTCAATAATTGTTATTCAATAAAAAATATTACAACATATGATGACATCAGATTAGAAGGATATGCTTTCTTCAATGTTACAAACGTAACAATTTCTCACTTAGGAATTCATGATATGAGAACAAGGATGACAAAAGATGCCTTTGAACCAATTATTTATATTTCATACGTAAAATGTTGCTACAAATCTCCAAAGTTTTGCCATCACATTCCAACAAACATCACATCTTGCGAAGGAGTATTCAATTGCTTTTCATACAATAAACTTGTATATAGAAACTACTATGCAAATTTGGCTACCATGTTTCTTACAAGAATAGATTTTGATTAACATTTTATTTTACATTTATTTATTAATAAACATGTATGATTTACCTTTTAAATATTTATTTTCTACTCATATATGATTTTGATTTGATATCTATTCAATTTTGTCACTTTTTATCGAGATTTTATTTTTTGAATTCTCAATGTTAGCGCAACAAAACAATCTTCCAAAGCTTTTGAAATCGGCAAGTTTCAGAATTATTCTTCCAGCATACACGCAAATCCAACCACAAGATATTTCTAAAATAAAAACCCGTAATTGGTTAGTTCCAGGTGAAAAAACAATTATTTTCATTGAAGTTAAGAACTGTGTTGGCTCAATGGATGCCTTCTTATTTTATTGCACTATCGTTGACTTACAAAAAACACCAAATCCTCCAGAACCAGCGAATTATGTCCCAGTTGGCGGATTAATTCCAAACTATACACTTCCGAATATACAATCATTCAAAACACCTGATGGTATCTTATATTTCCCTATTAGATTAACTGTTCCTCTTACTTGCGCTCAAAATGTTTCATTAGATGCATTTTGCCTCAGAGAAACAGAGCCTGTCTCCAAGCTCAAATGCTTCTCATTTTCTCCATTCAAGATTTATAAGACTCTTAACTTCACTCCTCAATCAATGGTAGTTTCAATCAATGTTAACGTCAATTTCCCACAGCAGTGGACTGATTCTGTTTCCATTCTCTCTGCTGCTTTGAAATTCAACGAAAAAATCGTTTCAGAAACTGATTTCTCTCAAAAAATCGCGATTATTTCTACAGCTGACACTTCTCTACAAATTTACGATGGAGATATTGTCACATGCGTATTTGCTCTTAAGCCTTTGAATGATTTAGGCGGAAGTGCGATGGCAAACCTTCCATTAGTTTTTAATTTGACATGGAGAGCCGATGGATCAGACTACGTGTCCTCCTTCCAGTTCCAGTCTGGTACACAGCCTTCCGATCTTGTTATTACGGCTCCTTCCGTCAAAGCTGATCTTCTCAAGAATTCAAGAATGCCGATAACCATTTCAAGTGTTGGCGCCGCACTTCCACGCTCTGTTACACTCAACTTCGGATCAGGAAACATCCAGCCAATGACGAGATCCATAAAACTCGATTTCACCAGCGAATCTACAGTTAAAATCATTGATTATAACTTTATCCCGTTGGTTAGTGGACATCATGAGCTTGATATCAGCGCGGAATGCGATGGAAAAATACTTCGACCATTATTCCCAATTTTTGTCGAAGTTTCTAAGCATGAATAAACCCTACTGTTTTGATTTAATATTCGTTCATTTATTTATGATGAAGAAGTAAATTTTTTTTGGAAATATTTTTTTGATCAAAAAAAAATATTTATATTGTAGAGGCGAAATTTCGAGATTTGTAGAAATAAAAAGGATATTTCTAAATATGTAAGCAAATTTACTTAAGGAGAGTGCCGTTGAACTTCTGAACGAACCATTCCTTAGCCTCCTCACGCTTGACGCGCTGGTTTGGACCAATGCGGGACTGGCAGTGCTTGCGGCGAGAGATACGGTTGCCTGGGCGCTCGAGAACGACATAGAGATCCATACCGTGGATACCGATATCACGATCGTACTTGAGACCAAGATCGATGTGCTCCTTGATGCCGAAGCCGAAGTTGCCTTCAATTGAGAAGCAGCGTCCGGAAATTTCATAATCGTGGACTTGGAGAGCGCGGTTAAGGATTTCGAGGGCCTTTGGACCACGGATTGTAGCGTAGGCGGCGATCTTATCGTTACGACGGATGCCGAACTTTGGAATTGTACGGTGGGAACGGGCAAGCATAGCCTGCTGCTTTGTAAGCTGTTCAATAACGCGGGAAGCACGTGTAACCTGATCACCGACAGCACCTGGGTTGATGTTGATGCAAAGCTTTGCAACACGGATCTCGTTGAGCTTGTTAGACATCGAAAGGCCGACCAAAGAAACCGTTCAAACCGAAAATTTTAGGTCCTCTGATTTTAGTATTATTAATACCTCAAACAATTAAAAATTATTTTGCACCTAAAATGACAGGATTTTGAAAGAATCAATTTTTTATGATCTAGGTCAATTTCACTGATACTTTGATAGAAACACACTGCTGAGAAACGTATGTTGATTTGAGTATCAAATTTAAATGGAAATGAATATTTAAAAATGAAGATATAAAATCAGTTATTATTTTTGACTAATTATTAAAGCATTAATTAAAACTCGTCAGAGTGGTAATATTTAGATAATTAAAACAGTATAGATTTAGTATTAAATAACAAAAGTTAGATAAGTATCAACAATACGTAAGAATATGAATTGTACTTAAGACCACAGAGAATATAAAGTGAACACAACCGATAAAAATACAATTAATTCGCATAGATATTGGATGAACTCTATCAAAGTGCATAATTTGAAATCCTCTTCAGGTTTTTTATCTTTTTGATCCGAACCTTGATTAGGCGCATGGTCTGATGAAATGATTTGCTCTTTTGGTTTTTCTGGATCTTGATCATCATCAACATCCATAAGATTATCATCAAGAATGATAGCTACATCATCAGCTTCATCATATTTTGCTAAGTTTCGAAGAAGAGTTTTATAATTTGTATGCATTTCTTTCAAATACTTCTTTGCTTTTCTTTTTGTCTTATTGTCCCAATCATCTGTTTTATTTACGATTAAATTAATCGTGTTATGCATAGCATCTAGTTGTTCATGAGTTTGATTTAGTAAATCGCTTGCGATTGCTCCTTCAGCGTCACTTGATGATGAAAGAGAATCATAACTAGAACAAGCTTTGTTATACTGACTCATTAATTTATCATGAAGATACTGATAAGAATCTTCATCCATTTCAAAAAAAAATTATAATTAAAAGGGGTTATTTTTCCTAAAATATAAAGGGGAGTTGATAAAAAAATATAAAAAAAATCAATGCATCCATTTGTTGTTGGTTTTCTTTTTACTTTTATCTTACTATTGGTAGCATTAATTGTTCTTAGAATAACAATTCCATATGCCTCAAAGATGTTTGGAACTCGCCCAATTCCATATAAAATGACGAAAGAATCTACTGATTGGCTCAACTTTATAATTTACAGAGTATTGACTCACTTCCAAACTCCTGAATCAATTGCTAAAATCAATGCTCTTGTTAATGACAAAGTTAAACCGGCAAAATTTGAATTATTAACTCTTGGCAACTCCCCAGTTATTCCTTATGTTGCTACTTTAGATGTTAATAATAAGGATGATATTAAGATTCTTATCCCACTTACATGGGAAGAAGGACCTTCATTGAATTTTTCAATGCTGAATGAGAATCTTACAGCAGAAGTTGACTTAAAGTTATTCAAAGGAACTTTGCTTGTTTCCTGGCCAACTAATCAAGAAATTGATCTCGAAATCAGATTCATCAATGACTGTAAGATCGATTTTGATGTATCTCTCATTCTTTTCAAGAATACTTGGTTACCATTATCATCGATACCATTATTTGGTCCAGTCATTAAGGGACTTATTTCATTCTTCATGACCAAGGGTGCAATCAAAGTCAAGGCGGAAATCCAGATTCCTGATGAGCTCAGATAAATATAACATGACTAAATATGTTTATTATCAAAACAACTTATTTTTCATTCATACAATCAAATTTACTATAAAAATGTTTCGTTTCTGTTGAGTTCTATATGTAATGTCATAATCATCATTCAACTCGTTTCTTTTCATGAAATTTATTTTTAAATTTGATTTATTTAGAGAATTTTACAAAAAATTCCTTTGCAATATATAATATATCAATAAATAAGAATTATTGATGATATACTTTTCTCATAAATTTTCCAAATAAATCAGAAAAATCAAAATTTAAAATGAATTTCAACAATTTTTCATTTCATTTTAGAAAAATCAAAAAAATTTTGGAATTTGGAAAGATGTTGTTTAGGTTTAATTTCAACAGTAATGCATAGTTTTTCCATTGTACCATATTGTTTCAACATATTTACATTCAGAATATATATATCTCTGCAGTTAGTAAGCTTAAATGATTACCGAGTAAGTTAATTAGATTAAGACATATTTATTTGTAGTCTGAATTAAAGAAAAAATAAAAAATAATTTAATGGTCAGTAAATGTCCAGACACCCTTCTTGTCTGCAAGCTTACCGCAAATAAGTTCATGTTCGCTACCGTAGTCATTTAAGAATGTAGCATCCTGAACAATAAGTGGGAGGTTTGTTGTAACATTCTTGAGAAGAACTGGCTCACCAATATGAACTGGTTCGCCTTCCATCTCCATCATTGTATCTCTGCCGACACTTTCAACACGCCAAATTGCTTGTGGTGTTTCTTTTTCGGTTGAATATACAAGTTGCTTGCGAGAAACGCGAGAGAAGTGAGACCAGTCAAGGTGGTGTGAAGCGATGTAGAATGGATTTGGTCCAAGGGAATCTGATGAAGAAATTAAGAATTCATCGCCGAAGCAAAGAACGTCGTCTTCTCTTGTTTCCTTTGGAGCACCGTTGTTATTGCATTGCTTAAGTACCCAAACATTACGAGCTGTGACATCGTCTGTGCGGCAACCTGTAGCAGAATACATGCCTTCTTCGACGTGTTCAGCATCTCCTGGATCGCATCCGAGGAAGCATTCTAAACCAGCGTTCTTGATACGGATCATTGTTGAGTAGTGAACTAATCCGTCCTCTTGTGGAGGTGGCATTTGAACCATTACGAGATTTTGGCGAATACGCTGAATTGTTAAAGTTCCAGCGGCCTTTTTCTCAAGGAATTCACGCATTTTCTCATCTTCTAATACCATTTCTTCATACCAGTTGCCAATGCGAGTTGTCGGTTGGTAATGGTTCTGCATATCTTAATAAAAAAAATAACGGATTTTAATACGGTTTGAACGATAAAATTACAACTATTGAAAGGTAAAAAATGGAATCAACTGATAGTCCTAAGAAAAGTATGATATTACGCAGCCGTAAAAATCTCGATATGCATATACTCGATATGCCTATCGATATTGATGAAGAATTAAGTAACTTAGTCACTCAAATTGAACAAAATACTTTCTCAATTTTATCAATTAAACAGAAATTTGCACTTATGAAAAAGAATGGCGATGAGTTCAAGCAAGAGGCTCATTCAAGACTCGATTCATTTAATAAATTGATTGAAAATCTTGAAAATAAAACACTTGAAACTTTCGATTCTTACAGTGCTCGTTTAGATAATATGGAAATATTATCATTCAGACCGTCAATGTTCCATCCAGCTAAGTCATTTACAATTCCTACAAATAACGAGATTACTACTATCAGTAACACTGATGATTTCATCTTCATTGGCACTGATATTTCCATGATTTTCGTTTTTAGCTTTGATACATTACAGAAATTTGTTGATTTAGGTCCATTTGATAACAATCCAATCACTAAGCTTTGTTCATTCAAAATAGATACTACAACATATGTATTATCATATACGAATACCAGAACGGTTTTCATTTCAGATCCTAATAAACCAGCTTTTCAAGTTAAACATAATGGACATAACTTTATTTGCTGGCCAAGCTCTTTGAGCTGCAAATACAAATTTGCTATTTTCCGTCAGAAAGAAATCCGTCTTTTCTCGAACAGTTTAGAACAGTACGATACCTTGACTTTGACAGCCACTTTAGGCGCAGGAGGAGTTGATAGCTTAGTTACAGCCTACGAAAAAACCGTTACTGTTGTCAATTTTGGAGAGGAAGAAGAGACAAGACGAACGTTTGATTTTAACTTCGAAATTACTCACTTGACCGCATCAAAATCTTTCTTCTGCGTATCAGGAAAAGAAGAAATCGTAATTTGCAATTATGAAGGAGAAAAAAGACAAATTAATTTCAATAATCCTACCTCGTTTTTGACTTCTAATGAATTCTATATTTTCAGAATAGCTAATAAGATGATGATTGAAGTTTACGATGCTTTTGGTAAAAATAAAGTAATTTATGTCGGAAGCGATAACTGGTCACCTCATGATGGCCATGATGCTCCTTCTGCAGCATGCTTATGCGACTCTGTAATTATGACAGGAAAATCGACCAAATGCGTAATTTGGTCTGAATAAAATTTTTGTTTGTATATCTTTATTATTAAATCCAGAATATTTTTAGGAATTCCAACATGCAATGTACTGGAGGAATAGATATTAGCCCGGAAACATTAGATTGCTAATTAATATCAAAACCTAATGAAACGTCGATGGTTCATTAATTTGAATCTATTAAACATTACAACTAGATAAGTACTTAAGGTTTTAATCTGCCATAAAGTTGTTAATGATGTAAATTCATACATAGCTCATAATATTGATTTTAACGAGGATTTCTGATAACGTATAAGGTATTTTCGCACATGCTTGCAATTCTCGTAAGGAGCAAATATAAACAAACGTCAGTAAGAATATTGTCCTTTCTCATATTTAATATTATATCGTTATATATTTAATAAGACACAATATCATACACTTTCAGTAAGTATATTTTGTTGAAGGATTATTGTATGATAGAAATCGAGAATTTGCATTTCAATAATTTCGTTTTAATTTTTGACTTTCTGCATTAAATAGACCATATATCCATTAAACTTTTTCTGATATTGGACGGAACTCCATTCAATAAACTTAAGTGGATAATTCTACGGATGTCAATTGATAAATTATCCACTTTCTTCATCATTGTATCCTTAATTAGAGCCAATACTTAACATCCAATAATTTAAGATGATTAATTTTTCAAAATTTCAAAAATTTGCAAAAAAGTTGAATAAATACCCAAACATGCGAAATAATAATATCTTTCATCTTCGTTTTAATTTGACTCATAAAATCAAGTGGAATTAGTATATCCTGGGTTTAATCTTTTGTTTAGTTGTAAAATCTTTGACGTAAATTTACAAAATTGATAAAATAAATTTGTAAAAAACCTATCCTGGACGATAATTCTTCTGAAAATTGAGAATAAATCGTTTTCCCTAAATCAATCGAGTTCTGATATCATATGAGTATATATCCGAAGTTTCATTTTTGAGCTTTGAATGTTCTCCCGAACACAAAAAATTGAAAGAAGTCATTCAACAAAATATCAATGCAAATAAGTGTCTTCTTACACGATTCAAACAACGAAATCAAAGAGATATCAGTCCACAAGACCGATCCAGTTCAAGTTCTTCAAGATGAAATCAAAGGAAATGACAAGAGATTCATAATGTACAAAAACTCATTACTAATGACTTCTTTTAGTTTTCAGTTCTTTGGCATCAAAGATGGTGATCATTTATACGTACTGCGAACAAAATATGGCAATAAGAAAAGAGAAATGGCCGAAACATCAAAATCTTTATTACAAATGCAACGAAGCAGCCGCTGTTGCATGATTCTTTCAAATAACAATGTAGAAGTTATAGATAAGTCAGCTTTACTAGAATGCACACGCTTGTTAGACCTCATGTACCTACGTGATGATTACTTGTCACCAGCTAGCCGTCGCGGACCAGAAATCATGGCTTCTGATGCCTCTCAAGCTAGTAATTCTTCGAAGAGCATTATTCCTACGGTTCGTCTTAACGAGCCATCATCAGAAGTATTGCCAATCTTTTGGAACCCAGGCCATAAGAGATTGCTCTCATAAGGAAAGAATTCGATGATTTTATGCTACTGATACGATTTCCTACGTCCGAATCCGTGTCTTTGGTCTTGAAATTACGTAGAGGTTATTCGTTCGAAGTACAACGATATATATCGTCACGAATTTTTTTGACACTTTTTAAGTGTCAAAACGAGAGTTAATCTCCGAGTTTATTTTGAAGAATCCTACTTCTTCTGCAATGTTGCTTCTGAGTTAAAATCTCCCGAAAAGTGACAAATTTTCACATCCCAAAAACCGATTGCGTTTATTCAAACCACAAATTAATTATGTTTAGTAAACTTTTTATTGTATGTATTAACCGATTCATATTTTTATTTCACTTTGAGTCATGATTTCAAATGTGCTTTCTTCATCAACTTACATTGATGAAATTATTGATTCAAATTACATTGCCTTCGTATTTTTCATGTGATTCATCAAAAAATATGAAATATTGCTTCGATTCATTGAAACCAAATGGATAAAACTTGCTTTATTACAGCCATATAAGATTATATTACAGACAATTCATTATGTAGGGTATTTTATGTTCTGATAGTTACAATCCAGTATGCAATATTGCTTTATACTCTTGCATCAATAAGGTGCTTTATACTCTTGCATCAATTTAGATACTTGTTCTAAACATGTAACAATTTCGAGAGTTAAGCTTTATGGTCTCTTTAAAGTTAAAATTACGATAATATATAAATTTTGATCGTGTTGATGGAACAAGCCTAGGCTATTTTTTAGAACATACAGATTGACTTGGATTCCAAATGGAAAAATGAAATCGTTTTTCTTTTTCAACCATTTAGAGTAAAATGCCCTAAACCTGAAAATAATCATTATTTCTTTTGAAGAATCTATTCTACTAATTAAATGAATTAAGAGATTCAAGTATGATCGATCGATTATCAATTCATTCACAATCTGTAAATTTATTGAGTTTTTTTTATACGATTTTTGATTATTTTGAAAGATATCGAGATTTTATTGTGAATATATATTCTGATTTTTTCCTTGATACCTCAAGCAATCAACCTCAATTTTTCCTATAAATTTTTATTCATTAGATAAAAATATATGATTGTTATTACTCATTAACTTTTTCATTATTCGTTTTAACCTTATTTGACAAATATAAAATAACGATAGTCAATTTTTCAATACATTTGACACTTTTATATTTAATTTTGATAAACACTTCATTATCCGTTTTGACAACGAAACAAAATTCACGAAAAATCATTTAATATATAATTTAAAGTATTGCAAGTTTGATAAATACGTTATTATTCGGATATTTTTCAAATTTGTGAGTAACTTCCGAAAATTTTAATATGCTAGCGGCATATATCTTGGTTCATCGATTTAGCAAACTTGTTGCATAGGGTTAAATCTCCACATTTTAAATTTATTAATAATCAAAAATCAATCTCATTATTTTTTCACAAATTTAAATTTGATCCTTTGAATAAGTCATATGATATATTCTCACAATCCATGATATTCACTTTCAATAGGAATTGTTGTTAAATTTTCTGAGCTTTCCACAATTTTTTATATTTCTTATTTATTTGATATTTTTAATTTGCCAAACTCTCCTAATAATATTAAAAAATTTAAATAAATCGTAACCGAAAAAGTTTTCACAATACAAAAATTGGGTTATATAATTAAGAATACTAATTTTCTAGGTCAATTATAATTTAATAACGTGGGAGGATGAATAATAAGTTAATAAAGTTCCCAAATTTACACAGAAAACCGCACATTAATTCAATATATTCGTAAACTTTTGTTTACAAATAAAATTAATTTATACGTAATTTTTTTTTAGAATTATGGCTACCCAACAACAAAAACCACTCCTTCCCCCAATAAGTTCTTTTGCAACAGGTATGCCATTGTTAAATGTTGATTTAGGAGTTCAACAACCTCCATCATATGAAGAATACCAGTATCCTCCTGTGATTTCACAACAAAATTCGATACCACTTTTTCCAAAGATTATAAAAGGAAAACCAACAACATTTTCTGTGCTTGAGGATATCTCAATCCTCAAGGCAATGCGTTTATATATTGGAAAAAACGTATCTCTTAAAATTCCTTGGTCATTCTGGCAATTATATCGACGTTATACTGGTAGTCAAAGAAGTGATTCATCACTATATCATCATTGGAATGGTGCAATGGTTAAAAAATATGGTAACTTCATTAAAGATGGAAAAATTGATGAGTGCATCCAATGGGCAGAATCCACTCTTGATCTTGATGCAGTTTCTGGAGATGTAGAACCAGATGCTAAACCAATAGAACCTCGTGCTTTGGTACATACACAATCTCAACAAGTTCTTCCTCCGTATTTTAACTTCCAAACTATGTCAGATGATACTAATGGACACTCTAGAGGATTAACTCATTTCCAATCTCTCAACGAAGCTGATAGATATTTTCAACCGATAAGAAAATGAAAATAACGCAAACAATCCGATATTACCATGTAATGTTTTGCATATATTTTATTTTATACATGTATTTGTTTTGTATTTTTAAAATATGAATATTTAAACCTAAGTATACATCATTTATAATACGCTGGTATTACCATTTTTGAATCATCGATTTCGGAGTATTATGCGATCTCTGATTTCTAAAATTATTTTTTGATAACGGAATATGAATAAAACATAATCATACACTTTCAAGAATTTATCCTATCACTGTGAGTTTATAAGAAGATTTGAAATCAAAATTTCGGAAAAAAAAGAGGAATTGCTTTCAAATAATATTGAAAATTTTATTTCTTTCTTGGTGACAAAACAGTATTTCTCATGTTAGTGAGAGCAGACTTAACAAGAACTGATACAGGGGTATGTATGTTAGGATCAGTGTTTGAAAGTAGGAATTGAATAATATTATCTGCAGAAACCTTTCCACCACTAACACTACATTGATTTACAATCTTAAGAGCTGCAGATCCGCTAATATTGAAAAGAGATAAGGCAGTCTCAGCTTGCATCTTTGTAAGGAGTTTACGGGGTCCAACCGCTCCACGAATGAGCCTTTCATTTCTCTCATTTGCGAGGTTCGATGATTTAGCTGAGATAGGAGCTTGACCAACTGATTTTTTATCTAGTGTTTGCGTTTGATTCAACGATGAATCATCTTCATCTTGCAACTGTTGTTCCTCTGCTTGCTGTTCGCGCTTCTTTTGAGTTACTGAGAAACAGCGTGGTATATTTGACTTCTTTGCTGTTGGTTTTTCTGAAATTGTTGAAATTGCTTGTTTTGACTTACGATTAGGTGGATAGATAAGGAGAACATAAGGATCATTCTTAGGATCAAATATTATATCTTCGTCCTTATCAGATATTTGTTGGTTTTCTTCATTTCCAGAAGATTTTGCTTGCTTAGGGGAAGAATTTACCAGTATTTCTTCACTATTCGCTTCTTCATTTTCTTCTTTTGTTTCTTCTTCTCCCTCTTGCTTGGACACTTCTAACACAAGTTCATCCTCTTCTGCAGGTATTGAATCTTCAACTTTTTCCTTCCCTTCATCAACATCTTCTTTATTTTCATCAGTATTTTCATCGTTATGTATTTCTGCAACAAATTCAGATGCATTATTGATATTTGCTGAATCAATTAAACCTGAATCACCAAATTGTCCAAGTTCGTTGTTCAAAAACCTATTAACTTCATCTAGTATTTCTTGGGAATCTCCTCCTTTCAATGCATTGGTAGAATTTTCGTCTGTTTCCAGTTCTGAATTTTTCGAAAGTTTTTCTACATCAATTCCGTCTTTATTTTCAGTATTTTCTTCGGTTTTTTGATCAGTATCAGCTATATCTTGATCATCCTCATCTTTAATACCATGCTCTGCTAAAATTTGATCAATATTCAATTCTTCATCATCATCGTCATCACCAGCTTTCGGAAGACCTAATTCATCTTCTTGTTCTTCCTGTAAATTATCAATCTCTGTGTTATGATCATTAGTTTCCGTCATTTTATACAATTTTTCCTCAAAAAAATATTTAAACGTCTAATTTTATACCATATCAAAATTTTTGTTCCAAATTGATCACAGGCTAGAGTAATGACATTTCTGTTTCTGAAAATTGCTTTTCAATAAATGAATACAATTAATTTTATCTAAAATCAATAATTTTGTTCAAAATCAATGGCATTACTCGATTTAAATCGAAAAGCTGTGATAAAAATAAGTAATTCAACTAGATCTGTTGCAAAATCTGATAAATCTTTGAATTCAATTCTTCATTCCCCTATAAATCTAGATACATATAGACTCTAATGAATTAAAAATTTACATACCATAGAATACGTGATTCAGAATTATATATAATCTTATTATCCCACATATCTGAATCAGATTAAGACAAAAAATAAAAGAGCACATTAGAGTTCTGAGTTATTTAGGTAATTCATTTGTCAGATAGCTTTTAAACTGATCATGATTAAAAAGGTATTCGATTTAAAAGAATAATTTTTTAGTTATTCCTTATTAAAAAGAGGGTGTTCATTTGTGTGAGTACTTGCCAGAAATCTTTCCACGGCCATCCTTTGTTGTATAGGAACCGGAGACTTCCCATGGATTGGCATCATCATACTCGTAATCATTGGAAGACCACTTTCCAGAGATTTGACCACGGCCATCCTTTGTTGTGTAGGAACCGGAGACTTCCCATGGATTGGCATCATCATACTCGTAATCATTGGAAGACCACTTTCCAGAGATTTGACCACGGCCATCCTTTGTTGTGTAGGATCCGGAGACTTCCCATGGATTGGCATCACGATATTTTTTACCAATGTGTTGGAGGGCCTCGATGAGTTCAATTTGGTGTGCAGGGAAGAGTCCATTACTTTCTTCTACTGATGAATCTGGTAAAGTGTACTTCCATGTGCCATCGAGGAATCGCTTAATTCCGTACTTCTTGCCATCTTCTGTTGTGTATGAGCCAGAGAGTTCCCATGGGTTAGCATCATCATATTCGTACTCGTTGGAGGACCATCTGCCAGAGATCTGACCGCGGCCATCCTTTGTTGTGTATGAACCGGAGATTTCCCAATCATTATCGTAATCGTAATCATTGGAGGACCATCTGCCAGAGATTTGGCCACGGCCATCCTTTGTTGTGTATGAGCCAGAGACTTCCCATGGGTTAGCATCATCATATTCGTAATCGTTTTCTTCATAATCAGCGAAACGGATTTGACCCTGGATGCCATAGCCACTAGAACCGTAGTGACCACTGATGGACCAATCACCGGATGGAGATGTGTAACCAACACCAAGATCGTAACCATTTTCATCATCATAGTAGTAATTTGAGGACCACTTGCCAGAGATCTGACCACGGCCATCCTTTGTTGTGTATGAGCCAGAGACTTCCCATGGGTTAGCATCATCATACTCATAATCGTTTTCTTCATAATCAGCGAAACGGATTTGACCCTGGATACCATAGCCACCAGAGCCATAGTGGCCACTAACGGACCAATCACCACTTGGTGACTTATAGCCTACGCCGATATCGTAACCATTTTCATCATCATAGTAGTAGTTTGAAGACCACTTGCCAGAGATTTGGCCACGGCCATCCTTTGTACGGTAGGATCCAGAGACCTCCCAGGGATTAGCCTCGTCATAGAGACGGTATGCTATCAAAGATAACATTATAAATTTATAAATTTGACATCAATTGATTTTTTAATTCAAATTTTAAATAAACCTTTACGATGATTACTACAGTCTATTTGAATCAACAGCATAATGGTTCACGAATTAAATAAAATTAACATTGACCATTTCAATTGCGTCATATTTGTAAAAGTGACCATTTTGACGACGATATTGCCAAATTTGCTTATTGAATTTAAAATCAAATCCGATAAATTTTTAGTTATCTCCTATAATCACATCATATGGGGTAGGGTTAAATTAAATAAGATCATTTGTTCTTAATTTTTTGGCAGCGAAATAATCTCTTCCAATTGAAAAATTGAATCGCACATAAAAATAATCTTATAATAAATGAGGAAATATAATATAAATAGGTTGCATTGCAGTATTTATTTGATATGTCAAATTAATTTAATAATTCTTGATAAGTACATATATTTTAACCCCTAAGTTGATACACAATCCTAATATCGAGTTATTAGCTTTCTTATATATAATTTATAAAGTGAAGTGACACTATTATTCATTATTGAGTAAAATGGTTTAACGGAAACTATTACACACATTCTTGATTAGACAGGTTTTCATTAGTTTATTTCTATTTCACCTTTTGAAAAAATTGATTATAAATTTGATCGCAAATGAAGCATTCGAAGGTTGGATATGCTTTTATTTTATAAGTAATTATTATTCAAAGTTTACCCTATTAATAAATCGAATTTTGAAATCCTGAATTTCAAAAAAAAACCTTCATTATGATATTCTAATAAACCTTTGGATGAAAATAGCTAAAACAAATCCATTCTGCTCTATATATGCATTTCATTGGAATATATCAAAATATCTAAGATTAAATTCAGTATTTTCCATGAGAATAACCAATTACAAGGTTACCGATATTCTCATATTTATGTTGTTGTTAAAGAATTTACAAGTTTTATAAAACATTTTCAAATTTTGTTTTACTCTTTATTGAACAATTTAAAAATATAGTAAAAATCATGATTAGTTACGATAGCTGAACTTTCTGAAAGTGAAGTACAAAGCAGCTCCAACAGCAGCTGCAGCAGCAACTCCAATTACGACTGTTGTAACGATAGAAGTCTTCTTTGGCTCTTCATCATCGTTTTTAACAGAAGGAACCTCGATATTCTGAACTTTGTTTTCATCAAGATTTATATCGGATTTATGTTCTTCTTCGAGAGTTCCTGATGACGAGTTCTTTGTTTCTATCATCGATGGAGGGAATAATTCCGGTTTTTCTTCTGTTCTTGTTGCAGGAATTTCTTCGGATTTCGGAGTTTCTACCGGAGCAGGAGTTTCCTCTTGTTTTGGTGGCTCTTCGTGCTTCTCTTCTTCTTCCTTGAAGTCAATCTTGCGTTCTGGAGCTTGGGAAGGAACATCCATGTCAATTTGTCTGTCTGGGTTAGGATTGATGTCGAAAATGGAGGAAGATGGGGATCTAAGTGGACTCTGGACCTTAACGAAGTGATCAGCGGCCTCGGAAAGATCGATATCGGTCTGACCAAAATGTTTTGGTCGAGATCCTGAACTTGAAGAGGACGAACCATCCTTGAAATGCTTTCCGCGCTGTTTGGCGACCTTGCTGATCTCCTGGGAGTCCTTTAAATGCCTTGTTCCGCTTTGGACTTTGAGGATATCTGGGAAATCAACTGAATAAACAATTTTGTCCTTAGGAGATGTCAACAGGACAACATCATTGCTCTTGGCCATTACGGATCCGAATCCTTGTAAGTTGTTAGCGATATTTCCGAAATTTTCAACGGCAAGTGTTTCATTTGACCGGATATTGTACATTTGGATCTCTCCTTTAGCAGAAAGAATGACAATGTGGTTGTTGATCGCAAAAATCGAATCAATACTCGAATGATGAAGATTGATATCCAATTTTGTCCAAATTCTATCCTTCAAATCGAAGAAATACACATCAGTAAATGTTGTTTTCTCGTTTGTACCGCCGATAATGAACATTTTATCGCCTAAAACCACTGCATTGTGGTTTGATCGAGCTGGAGGAGCATTTTGTGCATTGATCTGCTCGGAAGCTCCGGAGTTTGGATCAATCATGACCAAATCATTGACAAACTTGGTTGTCGACGTTTGTCCTCCGAAAACATAGAGATAATTATCGTAAGAAATGAGGGATTCGCCGGTTCTTGGGGTGTAGAATCCAGTTATCTTCTTTGCTTCGACGGAATGTGTATGCGGATCGATGACATAAAGGAATCCAGTGGAAATTATGCAAATTGTGTGGCCAATTGAGACAATTTTAGGACTTTTGAGGGCAGGAAGTGGACATTCTTCATTTGTAACAGCTCTGGACTTGAAATCAGAGCTGATACTGAGGTAATGAATATTATTATAATCTTTACCGCTAAAAATGTAAATTCTTCCGGAAATTCTGATCGCAAGGTGTTTTCCAACTATTGGGTAGCTCTCCTGAGCCTTGTTGGCCGTCCATTTGAATCCAAACTTGCAATTTGATTTTAACATCAACATTGTTAGTTGTTTTTCGTATTCTCCGAAGAATTTCTCGTAGTTCTCAACTGATTGGAAGTCAACCTGGTATTCGTGATGGTCTCTGAGCATTCTTTTCGCGTATTCTTTTCCGGATGCGTCAACAGTGATAGAAGTAGCGTTTGGCTTGCCAGGGATGAACGGAAATGCAGTTATAGGCGCATCAAATATAATTTTCTGGCCTTTGCTGCCGTCTTTGATGAACATCAAGATATCATCGAAGAAAAATATTGTTCCTGTGACATTTGAACGCTCAATAACCTGTACTGTGTATTCACTAAGTAATTGGCGTTGTTTGTCGAGGAAAGTAAACTGATCTGAGATCTTTTGCTGTAAATCAAATAACTTTTTCTGTAATTTAGCGGAAGTAGAGACTTGATCAATCTGCTTTGTAACAATATCGATTTGTTCGGCTGCGTACTTGATTAGATTCGAATCTGGATGAGATGGTGGAGTGTTTTTAACTAATTCTTTCATAAACAAGGTATAACGAGGCATTCTTTGAACAGGAGTAATAAGGTATGATTGGAAATTCTTTTCATTGCATTCCGATTGAAGTTTCTTGAATAATTTTGCAAATTTTGCCTTGGATTCATATCCACTTACAATTTGTTGAATTGTTTGGTAATTTGAGATGTACATTTGGCTGAATTTGAATATCTGAGAAAATTTAAGGAATGTTCCTGCAAAACAAGCTTCGTAATTCGATCCATTCGCTTTGAGTTCTTCTAAAAATAACTTATGGCAATTTAATATTGGCCCGATATTCTTGAATATCTGGTCCATATCAAGGGGATCCATTTTGATTACGTTTGCACAGTTTGGCTGCCAAAATTCGACAATTGTTGTCAAATCTTTGATATAAGTTTCTTCTGTATATATAATTTCCTTTTCGATGTTCACTCTTTTCTTAGTCTTATTAGTGAGTTCTTCAGTAATATCGAATTTAAGGAGTAAATCTTCGACTTGCGCTTTTCCGACCACTCTGGATGCGCTTTCATTCTCATCTACTTCTTCTTCTCCAAACATAAGTGATGGGTTTTGTATTGGAAGTCCAAGCTGATTTGTAATAGTTTCCATTAATTCTGCAGTATTCATTTGTTCAATTGTGGCTATATTGATTTTAGCATAATAAGGTGGAATATGAGGATTTTCTATAATTGGAGTGATTTTGATACTAAGGAAATCAGACTCAGATTTATCGAGAAATGTAAGCATGTTGGGGACATCATTATAAATATCAGGTCGCTTATCAAGTACAATATCTGGATATTCGTCCAAAATATTGCAGTCATCGGGTATTCTTTTGATAAATCGTGGTGTCTTGACAAAAAGAACCTTTCCTTCAGCATTATTAATGACAGAAAGCTGCTGAATGGTTTTTTCTTTAATAATATCCGCATCGTACACATTATTTGGAAGGCCAGGGGTACGGAAACAAACAAACTTCGACATTTTTTAATATTTTCAAAGAAAACCGCCTATAAATTTTCAAACTTTGTAAAGCAAACAAAATTTTCAATTAATTATGTCACTTTTCAAATATTTTTATTGCTTTTTTTTTCATTCTCCCAATAAAAAGTGAACTAATAATGATAATTAAATCTTCATCAATTTTTACTCAAAAAATGCGAAATCTAATTATCCATCGTATTGGCAACTAAAAATAGAATTGAATCCAAGTAGCAGTTTAAATATGAAATCAATTAGAAAATCTCTGAATACTGACTGATTCTCTGATATTATTTTTAAATGTGTCTTCTCTGATCATCTGTTATGAACAAAATCGCAGTGTTCCTTTGATACAGCATATCCATTTGATGACGACTCGAAACGCTTCATTTTTGAGTTGTCATTATTTTTTTAATAAATACGACAACAATTTTGAGATTAACTATTTAATATCTACCTAAACAAATAGCAAGAAAGATTCTCTATTATAGATATGCCATCAATCGTTAAATAAATTTGATTCACCCAATATGAATTTAATTGTTTCAAATAACCGATCATTTTCTGGTTCAAGCTCATTTAGTGCATAGTAACCTTCGCAATTAATCATTGCCTGCTGGAATCGTTCATTTTTTGATAAAATATAAAATGTTTCTAATCCTAGACTCATATACTTTTCAGATGATTCAATAATACTCACCATACATTCTAAGACTTCTTCATTAATGTATTCCTCAGTTTCAACACTCCTTATCTTTAAAAGTTCACAAACGAATTTGAAAGCAGTGACTTTTAGAGACATGGATTCATTGATCATTATAGAAATAATGCCTTCAATTACATTAGATGCAATGAGATCATGAATGATTGAGCTTTCTTTTTTAATAAATTCGGTGAAAAACCTAATAATAGCGATCTTAGTAGATACCGATCCCATGTAAAGATGCTTGACAAATGATTCTACTCTGAATGAATCAATAAATAAAGAAAATAAATTAAATTTGAAAATTAATGTGGTTAAAATATTAAGAGTATATAGAACAGCTTCATTATCTTTGCTGTGAATCTTATGCTTAATGAATACAACAAAGAAATCGATATCAATTAATTGATTTGACTCAATTGATTCAATTATATTGAAACAAGCAAGACTAAGAAGAGAATCAAGTTCATACACTCTACTTTCGTCAAGTTCTTTAATGATATTGATCAGGGAAGCCTGTAAATTGCTAGGAAGAATTGAATAATATTTTGAAAAGTGACATAAAAATTGACATGAATTTTTTCTTATCATTCCATCTTTTGCAAAAAGTAATGAATCAATGCGATCAAAAAGGAGTTCAATTGAAGAAAGATCAAATTTTTGTATATTTTCTTCTGATTTTAACAGGATAAGAACGATATTCATGTAAGGAGATCTGAATTGTTCTGGAACATTCAGAATTGTGCTGTTAAATACATCTATTACGCCAAGTTCTAATAATTTTGGAATATATTCTTCTGAATTTGAGATTTTGTAGAGAAACAATATAATTTTTTCAAATATTTGATCGCTAATAGTTGGTGAAGAATCGTATTCATTTCTATTGAAATTGTTGTCTAAAATTTTTAATATTGTTTCCAAAAAGTTCGAATTTAGTACAAGATTTTGATATTCTGGTGAATCAATATGGAATTGTTGAATAACTGATATGACATAACTTAAGTTTTGGAAGGAGCAAATCTGGTCATGAACGTAATTATCATCAATCGTATTTATTTGAGTTTGAAGATCTTCATTTTCAATAATTTGTGGATTATTTCTTCTAGTGATACCACTTGCAATGTATGGATCCAGAATGTAGCTGAAATCTCTTAGATTTTGGCTGTAAATATCAAATTTGTAGTCGAAAGTCATGCAAAAAAAAATATATATAAAATGTAAACTTCTATAATTTGCAAAATTAAATTAGCGTATTTCTTCTTGTTTATTGACAAATCGAGAAAAACCTTAGTGACCTATCGGTTATCAAATTGAAATAACGTCAAAATTCTGAAATTTTGAGAGAAAGATAAAACAATAGAATTTCTTATTATCGTGATAATATGTTCTATAATATAGAATCAAACTAAAATAAACAGTCTTCCATATTTCTGCCAGAATTTAAAATGTAATTCATTCAATTTTAAAACGTATTTTTATATCATATTAATATTATTTATTAGCACAAAACTTTTTTTGGAAAAGAAATCTACATATGAAACAACTCTATCGTATTTTGATTTTAATTTTTCAGCTATTCATATATTTTGAACAACAAAATCATCATTATCATATTAATTAATCCTGCGTAAAAAGGAATCAAAGCTCCAAAAACATTGTTATTAGTCCTAAAAATAATGACAAATGTTTTTACAGCTTCCTTCATGACTTAAAGACAAGTTCAAATCAATGAAATCAATAAGAGCTTTTTTGAAGAAATAAAGATCAAGAAAGTCTTGATTAATATAATAGAAGTTATTGAAGACAAGCACCACTATGTCAAAATGGCCTTCAGAAGATGGATAAATGAACTGCTAAACATTTTGAATTTCACTCTTATAAGAATATCTGCTCTTACATGATGATTACACCAGATAAATATGTGACTAGAGTATTTCATTTATTATCAAATAATGCTTAACTTACTTCAATGGAGATCATCAATGCTATACTTCAAAAGGTGCAGGATATATCAAATATTATTCTTTGAATCAAAATCACTTATATTATCACTCAGCTTATGGATCTTCATTAATAAATGCTTGATAAAGTAATGCCTTTCCATTATGTTCTCGCCTTTGTTAAAGTCCTTTAATATGCTTAATTTTTCATCACTAATTTGATTCCAGAATTTTCTTCATTCATTTAGTAGATGCTACAAAAATTAATAATCATTCTGGATTTGAACAAAAGAAGAATGCTTTTGAGTACTACACGCGTGGACAGATATTATATTATTTAGTTTGAAGATAATCTAACTATCGTTATTGCCCAATATTACAGATGCTTACTTAATTTACAATTGTTTTTATATTTTTTCGTTCTATACATAAAATACACTAAATTGGAATATCAAAAGCGAAAACAAAATGATGTGACAATTTTTCAGGTTTTATTCTAAAATATTAACAAAAATGAATCTGATTTTAGCAGAATAATTCATTAAACTATGCTTAAACATATCTACAAACTCTTTATAATATCGTTGTGAATTAGGCGCTCTAATCCTTTCAGAACAATTTGGATGATAAACGAATTCCGATTTTTCCTCAAAAAAATTATGTCAACAATTGTAGATGTTTGTATCAACGAACAGAAGGTTACAACAACACTAGAACAAGTGGCAAGTGTTTCCAAAACAATTGCAGAAAAATACTCTAAAAGATCTAAATCTATTTCTCTTGAATCAAATTTAAATGATGAAATTAATTCACAATTTCTTGGATATCTTTCAGGATCGATGCCAGCATTCCAAGAGAAGACAGTTCTTGATGTTGTTTCCTTGTTTTTAAAGTACAATTGTGAAAAATTGTTACAAAGTGCGATTGAATTCATAAGAGACAACGTTTCAATTGATAAGATTTTAAATCAATACGTTGCACTAACTAATTCTAACCAGCCTAGACAGCTTTACGAACAAATTATTCTCGAACTTATTTTAACTCCTCAGACAATCTTATTTGAAGACTCATTTTTGAACCTTCCAACCAGATACATAGAAGATTTGTTTTCAATTCAAAGCGAAAATGCAGTCTCTCATTCTTTATTATTTGCTTTTATTCTTTTCCAAATACATCTTAAGAAACAAGAGTCAGAACCATTACTACGCTTCTTAAGCTACGATAAACTTACATTCCCACAGCTTTTGGACTTGAAAGAACAATTACTTGATGCAGAAATGGACTCTTGCGCATATTTAGTCATACAAATGTCTAAAATAAGAAACTCCCAGCGCAATCAAATCACTTTTACAAGTAGATTTGACTCTTTATTCCAAAATTCTTTGACATTTAACGTTAGATACAAAAAAGGCCAAGAATTCAATGGAATATTCAATATGCTCACTAAAAGCTTCAAAAGCAATATCGTAGAAAACGGTTTAATCACAATTTCAGCAAGTTCCAATGATCCAAGGAAAATTCTTGGAAATCCAACAAAGAAATACATCTGGATGTCAGGAAACGAGTCAAATCCTTTCTACGGAATCAGTTTGGACCACAAAATTACATTTAATAAGTATAAAATTACAGGAGTTGACGGATACATGCCAAATACGTACGCCATACAAATATCAGATGATGGACATAACTGGAAGGACATTTTCAATGTCAGAAAGGAGAGTTCCATCGTTCAATTGGCAAATGCAATGGGAGAAATGGCAGAAAACGTTAAACCAACGAAAGAGAAGCTGATTAAGAACATAGGACAAAAATTTTCATCAAAACATATCAGATTAATCAACTACGGAAAGAATGATTCCGGATCCAGCAAAATTTCATTGACATCTTTCGAATTATTCGAAGATAGTGAGCCAATACTTAGTAAACTTATTGAGAATAATCCAGAAAGCATCAGTGTCCTTTCTTCTTCGTATTGTTTCGCTTCAATTTTGAATCATTTGAAAACAGACTTCTGGGCATCATTAAATATCCAAAATAGTTATATACAACTCAGATTGAATGATTTTGCCGTTGCAATTACAGGCTATTCTCTTCAAACTTACGATTTAGACAAAGATTTGAATCATTTGAGAGAGTGGTCAATCCAAGGATCTCTTGATGGAGAGAAATGGGTAGAAATAGATCGAAGAGAACCATGTAATGACTTAAATGGTCCTTTGCTCTATAAATATTACCAATGCCAAGTTATTAGACCTTGTAGATACATTAAGATAGTTTCTGAAGGAGAGAATCACAATCAGAACTATATTCTAACTATTTCATCATTTGAAATCTTTGGTTTGCTTATTCCTGACATCAAATATTAAATATTATTTTTTTTGTTAAGTAAAAATGTATCATTGTTATTATTCCTTCAATTATGATCATTTTATCAGCTCTATTTTAAAAGAAAAAAGAAAATATAATTACAAACAATAATATTTACAAAACATATAATTGTATATTATGAAAACAATTTCATTTCGATGGGTATAATGGGATACAATAAAGTAATCAAATGTCAAGTTGAATATTGAAAATGAAAATTTAAATTGGGACAACTGTTGAAGAATCAGTAACATTTCTAGTTCGGTATGCTATAGGAAGCATGGAGTCTGGCAAACAGCTTGGAATAAATCGTTGTTTCGAAACTTTTTCTTGATTTGAAATTATTTCCTTAGTTTCAACAGAATTTTCGGTTTTATTATCACTAGATTTACTATTGCTATCTTTTGTAATATCTTGAGGTATTGCAAAGAATGAAATTTGATTCGGTAAATATTCCATTGGAGTTTTCATTGAAGAATCATTGCCCATAATAATTCCGTAAACTATTAAAAACACACCGGCGATCAAAAATCCTATAGCAAGAATTAAAGGAATCGGTGAATCAAGTAAATCTTCATCCATATAAAAATTAACTAAAGAAAAATCAAAAAATATAACATAATATGGAATGTTAATTAGAATGACTTCATTAAATTTCCACCAATCCGCTGGTTAATTTGAGATAACATTACATAAAGCTGAATGATTGTATGCATAAAAGCAGATATCAATTGGGTATTTCATCTTTCAATTTATTTTTGATTTTCATTTTTTTTCGCCAACCAAATAGCAAAAAATTACAATTTTTCGCGTGACTTTTTTCCTCAATTTTTGAAAAAGTCAGCGCGAAAAATTTGATTCTTTTGATCTTCAAAATTATTGGAATCGAATTTTACAAAAAATTTAGCAATTTATGGGCGTTTTCAGAAAAATGCCCATAAATTCACAATTCTGATTTCAAAGGTGAATCGCAAAAATTTTGGGGCGTACGATAAATTTATCGTCAAAAATAAAAATCTATACACATGAAATATAATCTAATTTTTTAATTTTTAACTCTCGAAAAAATAATCGTATGCTCCAAAATTTTCGATTAAAATTTGCATCAGAATTATTATTTAATTTTCATCCAAACTCAAAAAAGCCAGTTATTTGGTTATTATAATACATTAAGAATCGGAATTCATTATATTTGCTTTTCCGAACAAATGACGATAAAATTATCCAAAAACTTCAGAGAGTTTGGACGAACTCCAATAATCAATATACACATTTTGCCGAAGGTGGCTATGCTTGCCCGAAGGGCAAGCGTAACCACCTGAGGCCCGAAATTATATTATATCAAATTTGATATTTTGGCATAAAGGAATGTTATAAGTTTATGTCTTCACACTAGAGATCATCAAACTTTATTCATCTCAAAAGAATTTCACTTGTGGAAAAGTCAATTTTTTCTTCGACAAAAACCTTCTTTGAGAAACTTTGAAAAGATGTTAAATGCTTTATTCACTGATTCAACATTAGAATTGTTTAGATGTATATTAACACTAATTTCACTAGAACATTCGTCTGTAATCAATAAGTCTCTTACTGATTCGCTAATTACAGCTGCGTGTGATTGTGTTGTGACAAATCGCTGATTGTTTATTATGAAGACAAAATCTGTTCTATATTTCAATAAAGAAGAGTTTTTACAATATTGAGATTTAATAATAAATATTCGTCACTTTTATAAATTTGCCAACAAATCACAAATTTGCTTTAAATATGCATGCTATGGAATGTTCATAAAGAAAGATACCAACAAAATTTGAAAAGCACAACAAACAATATTGAAAGCGATTGTTGACTTCCGAAAAATTTCTACCAAAAAATATTTTCATTTTTCAAATGCCCAAGTCGCCTCTTATATGCTTCTGCGAAGAAAGACGTCCAGGAGTTACAGCAGAAAATCCAGGATTAGCATTTGGTGATATTTCAAAAAAATTAATCGAAAAATGGAAGAATTTATCTGCTGAAGAAAAAGAAAAATATATTAAGATGGCAGAACAGGAGAACGAGGAAGATAAAAATAGAATCAATAATATCGAAGATTTGTATCAATATTTTGAATCCATTCCAAAAAAGAATATCAAAGATTTAAAAGTTTCTACAGAAAGTGTAATCCATCTCGTTAAACTCCGAAATATGGCAAATGAACTCTCAAAACACTTTTCCAAACTATCAACAGAACTAGATTCTACTCTAAGCAATATTGCTGATAAGCTTGTCGATAGAGAATAATTAATATCATTTTTCCTCAATTTCATATCAATTTTTTGCAAAAAGCATTTTTTTTCTATCCTCTCTTGACATTTAGCAATCTATTCACTTCACGAATAAATTTTATACCGAGGGAATTGTTCAATTCTTTGGTGGAAATATCCACTAATCATCGAAACGAAAAAAAATCTTCAGAATTAAAATAGTTCTAAATAAATGACCAAATCAGTGCTAATATCAAATAGATTAAGGTGCCCAGCGAAGATAGATGAACTACTCAAAATTAACCTTAATCGTGTTGCAATGTGTGGAATGGAATCATCCATATATTAACCTTAAAAGTGCTTTTGTGAGGTGACTTATCGTCTCCAATGTACCCTTAAGAGTTGTAAAAATCTTGTCAAATTTCTCATTCTTCATTTAACTCTAAAAAAGTTCAATGATTTAATAATAATATATAATATTATTTAGTTTATTTGCATCAGCCATCTCTAACGGAGTTTACCAGCCTTATTCTTAATTGTTGCATCAGCAGCTGATCTAAGCAAGTATCTAGACGTATGAGGTGCATCATATTGAACAGCGTAATGGAGAGGTGTATTTCCGTTATCATCTACAGCATTAATATCGGCTCCCCACTGTAAAAGCTTCTGGCAAATCTTCTGAGAGTCAAAACCAGCAGCCAAATGTAATGGAGTGATTCCCCCTCTGAAAACAGTTGAAACCATGTCCGGCCACTTTCTAAGAACATCTCCAAGTTTTCTAACATCGTTTTCTTTACAAGCTTCCTGCATTTTGTTATGGGATTCTTCACGCTCGCGAATGATATCTGTTACTTTACGACCATCTTTATCTTTAATACTTATATCTGCTTTGATATCTGCAAGGAACTCAATAACTTTCCTAGATTCCTTAGCAGCAGCAATATGGAAGGCTGTACGGCCAGTTCCATCTGTAATATTTGGATCGGCGCCGTTCTCGTGGAGGATTTTCATAATTTCGAGATCATCCTCGAGAGCAGCAGTAGTAAATGGCGTAATTCTCATGTTACCACGTTCGTTAACAATTGATTTCTTCTTTTCGATGAACTTTTTGACTTCATCAATGTTATGAAGCAAAATTGCATCGAAAATACTTGTAAATTTCGTTGGTAATGGCGTTGGCTTTGGTTTGTTGATTGGTTTGACAGGTACTGGATGCTCTGGAATGGCAAGAGGAACAGATATATCTTCTTCTTGTTCTTCTAAGCCTTCCATCATATCCTCTTGTGTCTCTTCCTTCCTCTTTTGTTGTTTTTGTTGCTTTGGTTGTTCTTCTGTCTTTGTTTGCTCTTTGGCTTTCTTTTGTTTTCTCAAATTTGCTGCAGCTTGCCTTACTTCTTGGACTTCCTTCTGCTTCTGGGCCTCCTTCTCTTGGTTGAGCTGTTGTACGTAGCTATCGACTTGTGCTTTGAGAGGAGCAACTTCTTTATTCAATCTCTGCTCTAATTCAGTCCTTTCTTGCATGTACTGATGCTGGAGACTCATGTATTTGTCGTAAAATTCGCGTTGCTGTGGGTTTTCGCTTAATTTAACAAGTAAATCGTCGTATCTTTTTTCTAAATCTTGAACTTTTTTAAGAAGTTCGTCTTCTTCTTGCTTGAATTGTGCTTTCTTCTCTTCAATCTGCTTATTACCGATAGCCTGAGCTTCGTTAATCCTTTCTGGACCTTTAGCAATTTCTTCTTGTGAAGTTTTGAGGCTATCACGTAGTTCTTGGATCGATTTGGTGAATTGAGCACGTGCAAGTTCTAACTGGGCGTCATTGTAACGACGAAGGAGTTCAATAGGAGAAGGAGGTTGCGTAGCAATGAAATCTGATTCAGGAATAGGTAATGGTTGTGCCAAATCTGGGCAAATTTCGATCTTAGATAAGGCATTAGAAAGCTGATCTGCAGTGCACGTTTTGATTGGATCGAATAATTTTGTTGCATCTTTATTAAGAGCGTTAGATAAGTTTGCTAATATGAAATTTAGATTCTTTTCAGTGAATATTTCACCTGAATTCTTAATGCAACGAGAAATTAGTTCGATTGGGAGTTTATAAAAAATTGGTTGTTCAAGAAAACAAAAAATCATATCACTAACAGTCTGTTCAAGCTTAGTGGTATCTTGTCCTGCTTTGATGGCTTCAGCAATCTGTGTTAAATGTGTTTGAACAGAACTCATAACAAAATAAAAAGTGTCAGAAATAAATAAAACATAAAAACAGTAAAACATTTTACAAAAAGATATAGTTATTCGATGAACCGGTAAGAATTAGGCTTTAGCGTAAGAAAAGTTTATGAAATCTCACCATTGCTCTTGATTTTTAAATTGAACATTTCAAATCTAATGATCAACCAAGTTTTACATGCATGTTTAATAAGGAATTTATAAAATAAAGAGAAAGTTACATGTCACTTAACTTGAAATTCTTTATTCTTCATTGAATAAATCAAATCAAGAAAGAATTCCAATCACTTGCATACGATTAAATCAAAACACAAAAAGTCATCATTATTTTATCAGTGATAATGACCCATATCAAATTTGAATATTGGCCAGATATATTTTTCGACAACAGACTTTTAGCATTATTGAAATTAGATCATAAGACAGGAAAGTTCTATCATTAGACCGAATTTATTCTAAAATACAAAGATAATCAAAGATTGAATAAAATTTTAAAGCCTTAATATGTTTTTATAGTATATTTATACTATCTATTCCATTAAAATACCTTAGACAGTGATTTGAACCAATGATTATAGATAGATATGAGTTTCATCACTGAGATTCTGAAACTTGTAATTTTTTTTTCAAATTTTTTTGTAATGAATGAATACCAAAATGAAGGAGACGATCGAACAGCTACTATTTCAGATGAAAATAATGAGCAAGGAGAGTTCATTCATTACATTGGTACATTAAAAAAAGCAGAACTTGAAGTATTAATTTCACAACTTTTTAATGTTACTACTGACATACAGATTTCACTTGAAGAAAGGATTGTAGCACTCAGAAAAATCGAGTTAATATCAAAATATACAAATCATTTTAATTTTAATTATTTTGATGTTTTATTACAATGCATATTGTCACCAGACTATGATATTTCACAAATAGCAGCCAATGTAATTATCATTACCATTACAAACAGTACTCATTTCGGTGAAGAAATGTTTTTAAATAGTGTAATTCACAAATTTATCGATCAATTCTCAAAAAGATTCGACGACATTCTTCTACAGATACTCAAATCATTGTGTAAAATACCAACACTGGCCGATAAATTTGCAATTTTAGGTTTAATCGGAGTAATTCAGAAATACTACTACGAATGTCTCCAAAACATTCATTCTTCTGACAAAAAAGTTTCATCAGAAGCTCTTACATCCATTCATGATATAATATCTATTTATCTTGAGCTAATTAAAAATATCCAAAAAGATATCGCAATTATTCCAGGAATGCTTCAAGATATATCGCACTTAATGAATATTCTCATTTACTACCAATTTCCTGATCTATTTTTGGATTCTCTCTGTTTTATTTCAGAATTAATGCCAATAGTTTCCCAATTCATTGATAATGATACAATTAATATGGTATCATTAGCCGTTGAGATAGTAGATCTTTTTGAAAAGGTAGATAGTGAAATGGCTACAATTTTTTGCAGATTTTATGAATCAATTTCAATTCTCAAATATCGTGATGAACTGGCGCAATCAGTCATATCCGATGTAATATTAGAGTTCTATAACACATGGAAATTAACACCAGAAAGCTTTTCTTGCCTTTCTAAATTTTTCACTTGTATTTTACCGGTAAAAGCAGATATAGCAGGAAGAATAGTTGATTCAGGACTAATATATAAGTTTGTACAATGCTATGACTCAGGAGAACCAAAAATTGTCTCTAGAATTACAGAATTTTTCGCAATGTGCTGTCATCCACCTTTTATTGAATCAGTTGCAGAAGTAGTGATCAATAATAAGATTATTGAAGAGATTGCATCCGTTTTAATCACTTTTCCAAAAGGAGATAAAAGAATTGGAAAAATTATGGACGGATTATGTAGTTTGCTAACATACTCGAAATCAATTGGGGCATTCGAAAAGGATGATCCTTTAATTTCTCAGTTTCTTCAACCAGATTTTCAGGATTTTATAGAAAGTAAGTCTGAACTGAAAGAAACTGATGAAATCTATTACGCTATTGCATTTCTTGAAAAGAATATTGATGAACTCGAAGAAATGTAATTGATATTTAAATTGTTAGAGTTAGATAAGATATTGCTCAGCTACACTGCTTATATAGATTATAAGAACATCAATTTTCATAATTTGGACTCAATTTTTGTTCCAATTTTGTCAAAATTTCCAAAATTATCATTTAACATTTAATACGTTGTTTGTTATATTAGATATAAAAAGCTTTTTTATTTTTAAAGTCAAATCTTTTATTTTTTTCTTGAAAAATGGAACGAGAATACTCAATGCGCTCTTTTTTAAGAAATTTCCATTTGGAAATCGACAATGATGAAGAAGTAGAGACTGATCAATCATTTAACGAAGAAAATTTTGTTGAAATTGTAAATTTGATTTATCATACTTCTTCATTTGACGGGAAATTCCAAATATTGCTTGAAAATATTGAATTTCTTAAGCAGAGACAACCAAATGAATTTCCTAATATTGATGGAATTGACGTGTTTGAAGATGTTAGATGCTTGGGATATCTTATTGTCAAAATTAGAAGATTTTTCAGTTCGGGTATAAAGTTTTTATACACCTTCTCCAAACTTCTATTCTATCTTCACTGGATATAAATACGAACAAGTAGAATGGAAAGAAAATATATATAGAAGCTTGGTTAGACCATGTCAAAGAAATTATATGCAATGGAAACGAAAAGGTTTATGAGTATATCTTATGTTGGTTTGCAAACATCTTAACAACATCCAAGTGCTAAAATGAAACTGCTCTCATATAATGGAAAACAAGGAACGGTAAGAACACATTCTTTACAGATATTTTGTGGCAAACTGTTAGAGGCTATTCGAATCCGAATATGACAAACTAGAAAACATCTGGGCAAGTTTAACTCCTCAATAGAGAATATGAAACTTATAGTTTGCAATGAACTTCAAAGTATAGATACAACAAAAGTTTTAAACTCAGATGCTTTGAAGAGCTTATAACAGACAAAGTTGGGTTGTTGAAAGAAAATATAAAGACCAAAAGTTTGTGAAAAGTTGTGCAAACTTCATTATGGTTTCAAACAATGCTGTTCCGATGAAGTTAGAAAGTTCTGACAGAAGATATGTAGTTGTCAGAACGTCAGATCTTCATATGCAAGATACAGAATATTTTGACGACTTAGCAGAAACTTTGACATCTGACTTTTACAACCACTTGTTCTCATATTTCATGACATTAGATATTTCAAAGTTCAATCCAAGACAAATTCCACATACCGAAGAGAGACAAACATTGTTAGAAGCAACAAGAGTGTATATGAACTGTTCATAGATGAAACTGACTTTGTGTCATTAGATGAAAGGTCATTGTACGATTCGTATAAACAATATTGTCAAGAATATGGTTATATGACAGCGTCTAAACGAACATTCTTGGCAAAAGTCAAAAGCTTTTAGAGTCAGAATGGTGTATATACAAAAGAAAATTTTTTGAGTAAATTTTAAAAAAAATATTTTTTTTATCCGATAGAAAAGATGACGAAAATTATTTCAGTAAACAAGTACATTGTCAGGACTTAAAGAAGAACTAGACCCATTCACATATTTTGAATGTTTACTTCTACCATTTTGAAAAGTCTTCATTCAGCAAAGTTTGGAACATCGAACCAGTTAAGTTTGCTATTGTGACTAAAAAACGGTGCGAAATTTGAAGACTTAGACATAGAAAGGTTTGTTAGCAGTCAAAGAAAGTTTTGACAGAAGGTTCTCAAACCTTAAAGAAGGCAAAGCATACAAACTTGTTATACCTTATGAACCAAAGAAGCAGACGACTATGAATATTATGAGTCTAAAGTTGTAGAAGTTCAAGGTAAATTGGGTAAAAAGATTTTAGAGTCTAAGCCAGTGTTTACTCCTAAAGAGGAAGAGAACATTGACATTGACCCAGAAAATTCTAAAAATAAAATTTTATTTTTTACATGTCAAATTTCTTTTTCTCTGGAACTGGTTCAGGTTCTTTCTCTTTCTTCTTCTCTCTTCTTCTACTTTCTTTTCTTTCTTTTCTCTCTCTTCTTCTTTTCTGGTGGAGTTATGTCAAATTTGGCGCAACATATTTATGTAAAAGTTCTTTGTCCTTTAATAGCTCATCTATTCTGTTTTCTATTTCATCTTCAAGAACAGCGCATGTGTCTTCTTTGCATTCTAAGAACTTTTGTTGGACTTCATCTTTCCAAGGGTCATCTCTGTCAACAAGTCTGTCATTGACAAATTTTAAGACTGCTCTGCTTAATGTTTATGGTTCTTGTCATATTCCCAGAAACAGAACTTTAGAACAAATTCACCTTTCTTGTTTACACTATGTAAGATTTTATGGTCGACAGATGTTTTGCTGTCGAAAAGTTTGTCTCGAATATAGATAGCGAAATCGCTAGACTATCTAAAAGATAAAAATTTTAATTTTTCAAAAAATATGTTAGAAAAAAAGTTTGCTGACATTGACAAGAAATTTGAGAATGTTTTAAAAAGAACAAGAGGAAGTTAGAAAATGCTCAGATAAAAACCATACAAACAAGTTCTTATTTGCTCAGAATGGGTATAACAGGTCTAATTGCAACACCTGGGTCGTAAGACTTTCACTTATCTTAAAATGCTGCACAAACAACAAGAACTAGATGAGAAGAACCCATTCTATGAGTTAGTTGTATTTGTAGTACTTTTCTGGTCAATTTGACCAAACCGTCAATTCGTTCAAAGATATTATAAAAGAAGTCTAAGTTAGTATGTATAAAGACTCTGAGTTGTTAGAATTGGATAAAGAAGTACCAAAGAAGAGTTTTGAAGTATAATGCTATAAATGAGTATATAAAATTCTAAGTTTAAAGACCCAAATGAGAAATGCAGAGAATATTAGAGAAGAAACACTCAGAAACAAACAGAAAGAGATAGAATACATTTCGAAGAAATTGCAATCTTACGATTGGAAGACATACCCTCATAGTGTCTTCTATCTTAGATGACTTTGCTTCTTCATCCTTTGCTTAAGAAATAGAGAACAAAGATATGTCTCGATTCTTAAGAAGCTCAGACACTTTAACATCTCAGTTGTCATTTGTGTACAGACAGCAAAGAGTTTAAGTAAGGATGTTAAAAGAATACTACTGAAATTATACTTTTCCCCGGATTGTCCGAAGGACGATTTCATGGAACTTATGAAAGAGTCCATGGCAGGTAAGTTTGACAGACATGAACTATGGGAGAAGTACAAAGTCATACAAGACCCTCATACTTCTTTCAGAATTCATATCTTACGCGAACAAAGTTCAAATATGTAAAAGTTCAAGCTTGAAAAATGTAAGTGTTTAGTCTTAGTAAAGGTCTGTTGGTGTCTGCGCTTCGGTTCTTCTGGCTTTGGAAGGCATTCAGGAAGAGGAACGTCAGTCATCCGTTTGTGTCCTGTCGGAGGAAAAACTTTTCTGTTGAAGGAAAAACTTTTCTGTTGGAAGGAAAACTTTTTCTGTCGGAAGGAAAACATTTTTCTGTCGGAGGAAAAACTTTTTTCTGAAGTTCGACCAAAAAATTTCTCAATTTTCGAAAAATTTTGAAATGGTTTACGGACGGACAACTGGAAAATTTTTCTTGTCGGTTGGAAAAATTTTTCTGTTGTCGGAAGGAAAAACTTTTCATGTCGGAAAATATTTTCTGTCGGATGGGAAGGACTCGGAATGCCAGGAAGGATTTGACAGGCCAATTTACTTATTGAGCTACTGAGGCCATCTGAAGTCAAGCTTGAAAAATAAAGGTTCATCTACCCTACTGTTTGAAGTTGTCAAAATACTCTGTTATTTTTTCTTTCAGTAGCGGTAAGTCTTTCTTTGAAGGTAAGTATTGTACAACCTTTCAATTATCATAGTGTGTTTGAGGTAACGTATCTTGAACTATTTGTTTTCACATCTTCTCTTGGGTCATTGGAAATCGGTAAGTTTTCGCGATAGAACCAATTTCTGTCAGATTTGTAAATCTTAGCAAGGTCGTAAAAGCTTTTGTTGTTTCTTCTGACTAAATGCAACATAACCATTCTCTGTCTTCTTCTTTTCCATCTCTTCAGGTATAAATCATATACTTATAGTTCTTTTCCTTTCCTTTTGGTACCGAACGTTGGTATTCTTTTCTGAATGTTTTTGTCTTTTGCTTCAAGTCTTTTCTCTTAGCTCTTCACGTTCTTGTCTATGAATTTCATTACATCATGAAAACTTATAACATGCGTAACGAGGGAAGCCCACATTGCAACAGCATTTACAAGAAGTTATGTACATAAATATCCTCTTTAAATTTATTGGCAAATTCTTACGATTTTCATACGGAAATTTCTCATTCCTCGGTTTTCGAGGGTAGCAAACATTATGAGGAAATTCTTACTAAAAGTTCTTTTGTCTGTTGGTTTTCAAACCAATGATTGCTTGCTTTGTAGAACGAAAAGAGCGTTCAAAATACTTTGCATTTGGTACATATCGTCTTTGACCGACGAATGAGGACGTAACTGTTTGTTATACTGTTATGTACTCGTTTCTTCAATCTTTATGGCTTCATGAACTATAACTGTTGTTGTGTTCTCTGTTGTGACATATCTGCTTACATACAAAATAAAAAAATAAATAAAAAAAAAAATAACTTTATTTTTTCTGTCTTTCACAAAAGACCAAAATAAAACGCTTTACATGTATTTTCAGCAACTTCGTCAAATAATTTTATAGCTTTATCTATCTCATCTACTTCAAACGTTTCTTTACCTTTATGGAGCACCATTACATTTTCTCAAACTTTTCAAGTAGTTCTGTTTCAGCAGCTTCCATATCGTTAACAAACACAACCTTGACTCTATTGACTATACTGTCATATCTTTTGAGTAATATTATATGTTCTTCCTATCTTATATCTCTTTGTATTGAAGTCCTTCGGTTCTTGAACGATGTAAAGTAAGCCTTCACTGCAACGTTCCGTTATCGAATGAACCATATGTTATGAAGTTATATCCAACAACTGGGTCAATCCATAACAAAAAACTATTGTATAAGACTTTTGTCGATGAGATATGCTGTAGTTCCACAGAATCTTACCGATATCATAAGCCTCAGGATTTCTTGTCAAAAATTTTCTGACTAGAAGCAATTCCAACCTCCAATGGGATGTTTTCTTTCCAGATGGAGATAATGTCTGACAAAGAATATTTGTTGTATTTCTTTGAGTATCTTACGTTTAAATCACCGATTCTAACCACTTTGGTGTCATTGTCTATCTTTCTAACTGTTTCAAACTCAATGTTTAACATTTCTGTTCTTACATACAAAATAAAAAAAATATTTTATAAAAAACTAACTTTATTTTTTCTATCTTAAGGAAACTCATGATTTTCATAGAGTTTTATGCAAGACCAGGTTTTTTTCCCTGGTCGCTGTTCTTCACGATTTTCATGTGTTTTAGGCAAGGCCGGGTAAAATCCGGTCTAGAGGAAATTTACGATTTTCATGAGTTTTAGGCGACTAAGATTTTTTCCCTGGTCGCTGTTCTTCACGATTATTCATGTGTTTTAGGCAAGGCCGGTAAAATCCGGTCTAGAGAAATTTCACGAATTTTCGTACGGAATCTCTTCTCTCGTTTTTTCCGAGGGAAGCAAGCATATGCCATTTTACTCAGATTTTGGTTTCATTTTCAGCAAAAATAATGTTTTAGGGTAGAAGGTTAGATCTAACCTCTTTTCTAACCTCTTTTCTACCCCAGTTATTTTATAAGCGTTTTACATTGGTAAACGTTATTTATTTTAAATTTTGTGAAAACTCAACGGTTTGACACAAGCCCTAAAAAATTATTTTTACTCAGAATTTTGTTGCTGAATTCAGCAAAAATATATTTTAGGGTAGAAGGTTAGATCTAACCTCTTTTCTAACCTGTTTTCTACCCCAGTTATTTTATAAGCGTTTTACATGGTAAACGTATTGAATTCGTGAGACTTTAAACAGTTTTGTAGCTTCTATTTCTTCGCTGAGGATATCGAATGTTTTAACGATACCGAAAGTTTCTTTATACTTCTTCTTGACGTCAGATAGAAGGAAATCGTCAGCAGTTGGATAGTTTTTGTTCAGAAATTCTAACATGTCCATTTTATCTTCTGCTGGTTTTTCTGCTTCTTTCTTTAAGTCTGCATAGTCGTTTCTCATTCTTTCTATCTCTTTGACGGAGTAGTTATATCTCCTCATTGCTGCTTTACATTTAGAACATTGCGGGTTCATTTTTGCGTTATATTCTGAAACCTTACCTGCTAAAACAACTAAGGCGTCAATGGTTTTCTTTAAATCTGAAGCAGTTGGTTTTATCTGTTCATTCCATACCTTACCTCTTCTATCTTTATCTCTTATCTGCCATACACATTCAGCAACTAACGAAACAAAGTTGTCGTAGGTCTTAAACTCCCGGGTTTTGTAAAGGTCAGAAACATTCTTATATACCATGTCGCAATCTTTGTCCATAACCTTATGGTTGCAATGAAATCCTAGAAACTCATAGTTTACCTTTCGTATGAACTTCTTTATTTCTACTGAGTCAGTTGCTTTGACTTCTATTTCATCGAATTCAGGAATGGTTAGTTTTTGTTGCTGAATTTCAGGCAATTTGGGTAAATGGTCGATGAGGTCCTGCATTTCATAAAGATACTGTTCATTTGTTTCATCCTGTGCGGTACAGTCTAAATTAGATGTTAAAAGTTCTTGCTTTATCTTCTGGATTTCTGTTTCAAAAGTATATGAAGAAGGAATGAAGCTTTTCATTTCTACTAACATAGATGTTGGATTCATAACTAAAGAGTTTGGTGCTGTTGTTGCTAACATGTTCTTACAATAAAAATAAAAAATATTTTTTTAAAAAAACTAACTTTATTTCATCTGTCTTAAGGAAATTCATGAAAATTCAAGAGGGTAGAAAAGAGGTTAGAAAAGAGGTTAGATCTAACCTTCTACCCTAAATTATATTTTTGCTGAATTCATGAGTTTTGGTTGAAAGAATACGGTGGAGCCAAAAGTGGCTCGACCTCAAAACAAGCATTTTCTGTATAAAATTCATGAAAATTCAACGGGTGAGAAAAGAGGTGAGAAAACAGGTGAGATCTCACCTTCTACCCTAAACATTATTTTTGTGCTATGTTTTCTGTATAAAAGTCATGACAAATTCAAGAGGGTAGAAAAGAGGTTAGAAAAGAGGTTAGATCTAACCTTCTACCCTAAACTTTATTTTTCAATACTTTTTCAGCACTTTTCCGTAGTTATATATGAAAGACAATTCGAGATAAAAGTCATAGTACAATGGAATAATATGTTGCACACCATTTGTTGTGAACCAAACTTGAAAGTCAGAGAAACTGTTACTAGGTGGTTTCGTAGAATTTAGAAGCAAAGTCATAAAAAGTCCTTACCAATACATAGAAAACTATTGTTGCTTGAACTGAAACTTGCATGACACATAACATTTTGAGGGATACAAACACGTTTCTATAAACTGTCAAATCTGCTGGTGAAGTATAATTTAAATGGACCATCTTGGTGGTAATGGTTCGTTCTGGTTTAGTAACGAAAGAAATTGTGCCCAAGAACGTTTGTCTACTTCCCAAATAAAAAACTCTGTATCTCTTGGAGGGTTAATTTCAATCTTTTTGAAATGAAACGGTGGAGTTCATCTTGTCATATTCTAGTTTCAGATAGTATGTTCCATTTAGTAAAGAGTCGTATTTTTCTTGAAATTCCCAATATATTTGTTCATTTGAGTTTTGAAAGTCATTTAGAGTTTTCTCAAGACTTTCGTCTGAACGAACTGTAAAGATTCTCATTTCGTCAAATTTGTCTATTAGACCACCAGAACCTTTATACTGCCCATAAAATATACTATACGAACATAAATGCGTTAGTTCTATTTGAAAACAAAACTCTTCTAAATCCTATTGCCTTTGCATCTGAAGGACTTTGAAGCCAACGAATTGGATAGTCAAACCTGTATGTTCGGGATGAAATTTCTTTCATCTGATATTGTCCTACCAGCATTTGTAAAGATATAGTCTAACGGTTTTGTATCTGCTACTTTTGTTCTTTGTTTTTTCAACCTGAAGCATTTAATAATGTAAAAAATATATTGTTTAAAAATTGTATGCCATTTCATATTTCTCATCTAACAACAAAGTTTCCCAACGGTCTTCTCCAACAAACTCAGCGTACATTTCAAATAAATTTTTTATTTCATGCAATTGTTATTTCTGTGCCGTCTTCAAGTATGCCCCAGTACTTACGCTTGGAGAGGACATGAACTTCAAGAAATAACCTTTATCTAGCTTAAACAGCCCATCTTTTCACCGACCATTCCCATTTCAATGAGTTTGTTGTATCCTCTTCGTTCGTCCATGAGTGCGTCAATGTTCTCCATAGTATTACCACAACTTTTCGATTTGACTTCGGAGAAGAATTTGTTGTAGTTGCAAGGACTGCCTTTGCGAACTTGAGGGTAAGACCAATGTTCGGACCAATAGGTTTTAATGTGGTTACTAAGCCACTTTGACCTGACCTTGAGTGAATTCGTACTTCAAAACAAAAGGAGAAAACCTTTCAACAAAGTTGTCGACCTTCTCATAATGTTTACTCTTCATCTCTTGAGGTTTTTTAATGGAATATCCCCATGTCGAATTCATAAGCAATTTGAGTGTCATTGCAAGTTTTGGGTTTGAAGCTTTCCTAATATCATACAGTGTTGTATGACTTTTCCAACTGTATAGTTCCTTCCCGGGAACTCACCATCTTCGTTTGGAATTCCAGTCGGAATATATTGGACAAACCTCATGTATGCAGCGTTTAAGGTCGACATAGTATATCTTTTCATCTGAGTCGAACTTGTCGCAACCAATTGGTCCAGTTTGTGGAAATTCAAGTGAGTCTCTTATCTTCTGAGAAACTTCTCCTGTTATCTCATAAACATCGTCGAAGCAACCTGTTTCATATAAAACCTTCTGACCTAACTCAGATGCTCTCCAATACAATTTGACGTCAATTGGATGTCTCAATGGAAGTTTGTTTATAGCATCTTGAAGTTCTTGCAACCTCATTGGAAGTTCTTCTGGTTCAGGTTGGTATCCGAACAATCCAACTCCTTGTGGAATTGTGTACTTCTTTTGTACTAGAACTTTGTCTGGAACAACTTTTGGTCTTGCTAACAGTGAAAAGTTTGTTTCGTCTTTTGGTACAAAAGTTTCTGTCAGCTTGTCATCTGGAATTGGTTCCAACAAACCTTTCTCGAAAAGAATGTTTACAGCTCTGACAATGTTGCACTTGCCTTTTCGAACAATGGGTTTGTAAGACTTTCGTTCAACATGAAGTGGTTGTGGACAATTGCAATCTTCAACCATGGTAAATTGAACTCAACAACATAGTCGTCATGTGAAGAACCTTTAGCTGTAGGTATGTTGACTCGGATATTGACATTTGCCAACGGTGCAATTTTTGCCAATTGACCTCTGAGAATGTACCTTGTCTTCACACATGACTCAAGATACTTCATCTTCTCTTCTGTAACAAGACCAGAGTTCCTGAGACATGTAAGAATGCAAGGTTCATTGACAATTGTTTCAATTGAATTGTAAATTCCATACCTTGTCAAGTCAATGTCAGACTTATTTATGAAGGGGAAGTATCCAGCATGTTGTCTGACTGCTTGAGGTTAGGTTGGTACCATTCGAACTTGACACTTGCAATTCCTTCAATTGCATTCAAAATGTCTGAGTCGGAGTCAAACATTTGTTCTCTCTTTTGTAGTCTTGAAAGCGTCAAGAAGTTTTGCAGCTGTTTGTTCATTGCCATTTGCATAGTAAATGTGACCATCCAAATCCGTTATGGTCAATCTGAGATTGTGTCCTTTCTTATTTCCATCTTGAATTGCAGCAAGTACACCCATGAAGCCTTCTTTGTCTTTTCCTTCGTCAAAGTTTACTGTAAAGGTTCGACCAGATGTAATTTGACTTCTAACTTCACGATACTTCTCATATGCATATCTTGTTCTTTCCATGGGAGCATGACCATCCTCTGCACTACCTTTTTTCCTTCTCAAAGGATGCAATTGTTCGTCATGTTTCCAGTAGAATCTGGCAAAGCCGTCGTGTCCTTCAACTTGAGGTTCACTAACATCGAAAGGCATGTCCATAAGACGTTCTTTCTTCTAAACTCTCTAGTCTGTTTGGATAATTGGCACGTGCTGTTTCCAAATCCATTTCGTAGCGAAGACCAGCCAGTTTGTCATAGACTTTTATGGGTCTTCCCTTCCTATATTTAAAATTCTTCGAAACTCTCCAACCATATCTTTGCAACTCTTTTTATTCTAGCAGACTTTCTATCCATTCTATATGGGGGCATTTTATAAAAATAAAAAAATGTTTTTTTCTTTACTTAACATAACCGCCTGCTGCCATAAGTCTTTGACGCCAACCCATACCAGCTAATGAAGTTGACTTGGTTTAGTTTGGAAACTAAACTTTGGTTTTGGTTTATCTTCAGTTTTTGGTTTCTCTTCTTCTATCGGTTTTTCGTCACTTTTCGGTTCTCTGACTTTACTTCACCTGCAGGAACAGTTGTGTCGTCAACATCTTCATAAATATCATATGCCATTTGTTTTTGTTTTCCTTTCAACTTTTTGTGTTTGTTGTAAAGTTTAGAATATTTCGACTCTAAGTCAATGAGATGTTCTATAATGAACTGTTGGTCAGTAAAGTAAACTTTTCCATCTGTTGTCTCGAAAGCTCCTTCAGACTTCAATATTTTATTTGTGAGAGTCTGTTTCTTTTTTGAGATACTTGCCGTTCCATTTCTATGAAAAGTGACTTTATAGTTAGGGTTTGTATTTCCAGACCTGGCACTTTCTATTATTGAATTTTTCTCTTCATCTGTAAGTTCTTTGACAGGTTTTGACAATGGTTCTGAACTTTTTGTTTGTGGTGTCAAATCTACCGTTTCAACTTCTTCGGTCATTTCATCTCAGTAAAAAATTTTATTGTTTTGTTTTTCAACTGGTTGTTGTTGTTTTTTAAGTCGGTCTAAAACTTCCTGAGGTATAGGAAGAACTTGACAAACACGTTGTGTAACTGCTGGAAGTCGACAAATCCATCTTGAACCCATTTGTCTCAATGCTGTATTGTTCATTTCATCTCAGTAAAAAACTTTACATTCCCCACGTTTGAGGCGGTTGAGGTTGGTTATTGTTTACCCATTGTTGTGCATGGTTATATCCTCTGTTAAAGAATCTTTCACCTTGGTCCATATAGTGTCCTGCTTGGTTATAGTAGTCATTTGCTTTGTTATAATAGTTTCCTGCTTGTCTTCCTACATTGTCCATCCATCCTTGAACTTTTCCTCTTGTTTCAGGATTTGGAATAAGATTTGTTGCATCTCGTGCTACATCCCAACCTTTCTGTACAGTTTGTATAATAGGTTGTGCTTTCTCTTTAAGTATACCTAATGTACTCAAAATCTTCCTTCCAACTCCAAATACACCTCTGGCTATTGTTCCCACTGCGGGCAAAAATCTGGATGCAACTCCTGCTAATGCGCCAAATAAACCCATTTCTTATGGGTTAAAAATAGACGAATCCAAACAAGGACCCCTATGTTTCTAAGGCAACAAAAAAAGCACTCATGATAAAAATCTTTAGTTCAACACCAAATGCTTGGTTTATGGATATCTTGGAAAACATTCCGAGAGTTGAAACAGATGGACCACCATACTGGCTAATATTTGTCGGTCAAAACACAAGATACTGTGAAGCCATACCATTACAGTCCAAAAATATTTTAGATATCTTAGCAGCTTTGACAATATTCGTTGACAAATACCATCCAACAAAACTGACATCTGACTGTGAAAGTTCTTTCAAATCAGATGATGTAAAAAACTATCTGCGTTCAAAAATGTAAACCAATATTTCATTGTCGACCAAAACCATTCTGCTCTTGGTGTCATTGACGGTTGTATAAAAATGTTAAGAGACTTAAACCAACCACAAGGTGGTGAAGCAAATGAAATGTCATATGACGACAAGTATAGACACTTCTCCATGGCAAAGATGAGAACAAGTTTTTAAATATTTACAATAGCCGTAAACAAAAAGGTTTGGGAAACCACTCCCCCGAAGAAATGAAAAACAACCCTGACTTAGAGAAAGACTATATATTTAATAATTTAGTCAAAAGAGACAAACAAGAAAGAATGCCGGGCTTCAAACTTCAGAAAGGTGACAAAGTAAAAATAGAAATACCTAACGCGACCCATATGAAAATACTATTGACTATGACAACAATGGGAACCCGACAGGTACTCACATTCGTGTTCGTAAAAATAGAAGAAAGTATACAAGAGAATATTATGAAGTTTTAGGCAAACATGGCAAAATGTACAGACTGCAAGCAGAAGATAAAACTACTATTGTCAGACCTCGTTTCAAACTTGTCAAAGTTCAAGGTGGTATACTTTCAAAGACAGTTCCTAACAAATATAAGACAACTCCTGACGAATATGCTAAAGAAGTTGAAAATGACGACTAAGCAATTCTATACCATGCGTAAACTGTCATGTAAGGTGGCATATATTCTTTACTTTGTCCCGTTGTTTGTGTATATCCTGAAACGAAATGTGTATGGTTTCCTTCTCCCTGAGTGTCATCCCAGTAACAATTTATAGCAAACTTAACGTCGTCTTTAACATCATATCCTTGACCTTTTGTCATTCCTGACCAATCCCAAATATCTATGCTTATGCCAACCTGCTTGAGATGTACTTAAATCTATGTAGTGACTGTGTGCAGGTAAATTTTCACCTGAAATCGTTTTACTTCCACCTGTTTCCTTTGAAGAGTTTGCACAATACAAAAACCTGTCGACTATTTGTTCCCATGCCCCAACACCAAACATTACTTGAGGACCTCTTGCTTCCATAGATGTATAAATAGAACCTACTGGGTTCATTAAATCAAACATATGAGACATTATAGGATTGTCTCTTTTGAACTTAAAATATAGTGCAACTATTTCAGGTTTCTTCTGGTTTGTGTCAGAATATTTTTTAAATATAATCTTATGTTTTCAGGGTATGTTACAATCTTGACTATAATATTTATTTCTGTCATCTTCATAATAGTATACTATTCTCGTTTTTTCTATTGCATTATATCTTTTATATCTATAATATTCTAAATATAATGTTTGCTTTTTTGGGTCTACACGTGCGTCAACACCATAGTCATAATAATATGGTGCTGGAGCTGGGTCAGGCAATGTCATATCTGCCATTTCATAAACTCTTAAATATTTCTTTTGTTCGTCTCCATATAAGTTTAAGTAGCAGTTGTTGTCTAATGGAACTTTAACTTGTGTACCATCATTCTTTATATAGGCCTACATACATTTCATTGTTATTTTTCGGAATGAGTTTTATACCGTATACCATTTTTTAAGGAGTGTACAAACTCCCATCTAAAATATTTGTTTTCTTCATTGACAGAAAAGTCACCAACAATAGTTTCAATATTTTTCGTTGTTCCTATCAAACTTTGGTATATTTCATTGACATATGTTTTATCTGCTTTCTTTTCAAGGCTAACGTTTAAGTCTGTTATTTCAGAAGATGTATGTGTATGTCCAACGTCACTTTTCCTGTTTAAGGTTTCTTGTAAGTTTGTAATATTTGCAATGGTATGTGTATGTCCAACGGCACTTTTACTGTTTAAGGTTTCTTGTAAGTTTGTATATATAATGTGGTATGTGTATGTCCAACGGCACTTTTACTGTTTAAGGTTTCTTGTAAGTCTGTTATTTCAGATATAGAATGTGTATGAGTCTTTTTAGAATATTCGTTTCAGCTCTTGTCACTTCACTTGACATTTTATTGTCAACATATGTTTTGTCTGCTAGTTCAGGATGAGTATGTTCTTTTGTTGCATAAGCATTGTTAGCTCTTTTCTTCTTCTTTTGCTATTGCATCGTCTACATATTCTTTGTCAGCTTTTTGTCAACATCCGTTTTCAAAAGAAGTTCATTTATAGGTTTCTCGTTTAAAGTTCCTTTTGTTGGATTTATACAGACAGTATGGTTCTTATTGTCTTGAAACAGAAACTCATCTGTCATTGGGTTTAATGTCAGTTTTAAGTTTCCTTCTTTCAATGACTTCAGATATCTTAGAATAGTTTGAAAAGTTTGTTTGTGTTCTTATTTAGAGCTTGCATAATGAGTTGTCGGTTGTGTTGTATTTCTCTCATGGAAGCAATATCTTTCGACATTTTTATTCTAGATAAAATATGCTTCCAATAGAAAAAGAAAATTCAAGAGTTGCTTACAAACTAAACCACTTAGATGAACTTTTTTACTAATGTCGGTCAAAAGTTTGAGACAGAGACCGTAAAGCATGAAGCTATCGTTTTGACTACCCATTAAGATGGCTAAGAGACCCATCTGTCACAAAAGCTATTGGCTTTCGTAGAATGAAGTTTGTGTCTGTAGAAGATAAAAGTTTTCCATTTATTGTAAGGTTTCATATAGATTATATATCTGAAGGGAAACGAAAAATTGGGAAGAAATTGAGCTAATACAAGTTGACCTTTCATCTTCTCTACAGACTGCGTTAAAAAATATAGAAGATAAAATAAATTCATGTTATGCAAAATATGCTGATGAATATGCAAATACCGAGAGCACACTTTATGTGAGAATTGTATATGACAAAACAAAATTCACAAGTGTCATTTCAAATCTACGAAGACAATCCAAAGAAAGACGAACAAATATATACAGAATTCACTGCAATGTCATGGTATTATTTGCAAAGAATGTTAAATCAGAAAGTCGAACTTCCTTTAGCAAATATTTACAGTCGATATGCAAGAGATGAACCATATTTATTTAAAGATGTTTTCGACCCAGCTGCTATTATTGTTCATGCTTCATTTTCTGGCGCCCAAAACTCTTTCTTATGCTTGGCAAATGACTTTTACGAAAAACCTACAAAGTTATACGAACCACCAAGTGGAAGTATTTCAGACTTTCAAGTATGGTTTACTACAGATGGAAGAAAAAGAATAATTCCATTATACCATGCGTTTTACTTAGAACTTAGTTTCATATACAACTACTATCGAACGGTAAAAATTAATTTTTTAATACGGTTGAGGTGTTGGATTTGGTTGCCAACTAGACTGTGGTGCAGGTTCAGGCTGTTGTATAACAGGAGCTTGCTCTTCTGGTTCAGGTCTTTTAGGTATAATACCAACAAACTGACCTACCCTTTTACCAATATTTTTGACACCGTTCCAAATTCCTCTTCCTACGGTTTTTATTCCATTCCATATACCTCTTCCAACATTTCGAAAGAAGTTTCCTATCTTACTGAAGAAACCCATTTACTATATGTTAAAAATCTAATGTCCGCCTAGTCTCTTACGTTTCCTGTTGAGTTCCATAGCATTCTTTAACTGGAGCTCATACATTCTGTTTCTCCTCTGGTAGAAAACATATTCTGGGTCAACTCCTGTGTTCGCGTCATCTGCATAAAGTTGTTTATATCCCACTTCAGGGTTTGTATAAAACTCTTTCCATCTCATATTTGCATACCATGGTGGCAAACCTAACGCAGGCGTCATTTGACATGGCAGTTTGCATTTGTACATCTGTTGGCACTTGACCATAGTTTGCCATTGCAGTTTGTATTCTAACTTCATTTGGAATATTCTCTGGGTTTGGTTGTCCAGGTTGCTGTGCATTCGCTAAGTTCTGTGCGTCCATTTAATATTAGATAAAAATATCTCTTACGAGTACATATACTGAACATTTGCAGGCATTGGTTCATCTTCATATTCTCTGTATTTTTCTGCCACGTCAAATAAATAAATGACACAATGGAAAAAACCTAAAACAAGTAGTCCTATTTCAAACCACATTTACTTACTAATAAAATTTCTTTGTTATGACACTTTCTCCAGTTTATAGGACCTCTCTCATATTCTATCTTGTCATATATAGGGTGTCCAAAGGTGTGTTTAGCACAAACCTGAATACTGCGAATAGAAATAAACAAGTTACATATATATAAAGTTTATTTAAATATAATCACCATTGGATTCAATCACGCGTTCGCAGCGATCGATCCAGGCTTGAAAGACACGCTTTAAATCATCATGAGAAAATTGCTCAAATTGCTCTCTTACAAAATTTTCAAAGATCATCTGGACTCGCGAATTCGCGTCCTTCAGCTCTCTTTTTTAGCGTGCCGAATAAATAAAAGTCAGAGGGTGCAATATCAGGTGAATAAATTGGGTTTGGAACAACTTTGACATTGTTTTCCAACAAGTAATTCATTACCTTATGACTTTTGTGAACTCTTGAATTATCAAAATGAATTGCAAACTTTTGTTTTTGTTGTTTGGATTTCTCAAACTCATCAGAATTGATAATTTGAGTAAGAACATTGTCAATTAGATACTGAGCATTCATCGTATTAGGTTTTTGAAGAATATCAATTGCGATGATGCCATTCACGCCCCAAAAAACCGACAACATCATCATTGGTGTGTCAATTTTTTTCTTCGGGAATGTTTGCGGATTTTCATCCTTCGGGATCCACATGATTTTGGCTTCTGTTGCATATTGAAACCAAGACTCGTCCCCTGTTACTAAAAAGCGAAACTTCTTGGATTGATACGCACCCAATATAGAGAGGAGCTCTTTCGAAGATTGGACTCTAGATTTTTTTTTGAACTGAATTAAGGTTGTGCGGACCCAACGTGTATACGCTAGTTTGTAGTTCAAATAATTGCGCAGATAATAACTGACTGTTGTACGTGGTATCTTTGTCATCTCCTCTATCCTTCTGAGTGATGCTCTTGGGTCTTCATCTAGCGCTTGAAGAATTGCTTTGATTTTTCTTTGATCCGGCGATTTTTTGTCAATTTTTATGATGGGCGCCTTTTTGTTCATGAAGTGATACATCCTAACATGATACGTTACAGTGGAATAGCTAGGAGCATCCATACCGAAGCATTTTACCAATGTCTCGTAGATTTTTTACAGTCTTTGCATTTTTTTGCAAGAGCGAGGATGTTTTCTTTATGATTCATTAAAAAAATGAAAAAAATCCCGCCAAAATTTCCCGCGAAACCGCCTCTTGTCTCAAAATTCATTTTATATCCGGCATGCGCCAAAATACAACATACTCATCATATACATATATTCATATTTTTTATTATATATTTATAATCAGCATATATCTCCTTTAATAGTCTCATATAGAGCGCTGTGCTAAACGCACCTTTGGACACCCTATATAACTCATAGTCATGTATGTCCTCTAACCATCTCATAACGGTTTCCAAACCACTTTTATCGGATGTAAAGTAAAAGCATGGATGGTTATGTAAAACGTCTAAAGTTTCTAAAGAGTCTCTCAAAGTCCAGTCTACTTGGTATTGAAAATCCCATGTGTTATAGAACGGCGGGTCCACTATAAAGAAAACATTTTCCTTGTCTTTATATTTTTCATACAAATCTGTCCAATGACATCTCACAAACTCTATACCCTCAATATATTTTTCTATGTCCTCTTTGAAAACATTTGTATAGTTAAGATATAAAACTTTTGACATAAGTGTTTCAATGTCATGAACTCTTATAGCACCACTATATAATAGTCTAGCAGATATACTATCCCAGTCTATATATTCTGCTTTTTTCAAAACCTCTCTCACAATATTTTTCTTATCTAATGGTATACGTTTCCATCTTACCTATAGGTATCTTTTCTTTTAACTCTTTCAATATATTGTTTGTGTCTGGAATATGTTTGAGACGGTCCATATAGTTTGTCGAAGTCATTGCATATAATCTTTGAGTCTGGGAATATTATATGGCACAAATGGGATATATAGAAACTTCCACCGAACAAATCTACAAATGTTAGACCATTCGGTAGTTTCTTAAGTTCTCTCAATATAATATCTTTACATCTACTCTTATTTCCAAGAAACGGTAACGGTGGTTTTGTAAAATTCATTTATATATAATAATAAAAATGTTTTTACCCGAAAAGTGACAGAAAAGTGACAAAACATGAAAAACATATATAATTTGTGAAAAGCGACACATTATATAATGTTTTCGACCCAGAAGAAGGCTTCTTCCAGAAGCAATGGAGAAGAAGAAGAGTCCTCCGAATTCACACCAGAAGACTAACAATTTTCCGAATAAAAACTTCATTTATACTAAACATCTTCGGGGCTAGAGGGCACGAAGTGCCTGGAAGCCCCACTACCTTTTTTTTTTTTTTTTTTTTTTTTTTAAATTAAAATCAAAATTCGAAAATATCTATTTTTCAAAACACGCATCCAGAAGCGAAAAAATTCGAAAAAATCATGTTCTTATAAAAACTCGCTGATTTTGCAATTTTTATGTGATTTGAAGTGATAGAATGTATTATCATCTTACGAAAACATATACTTTATTGTTATATTCACAAAATATTAATCAGAACACTAGGAAAAGTGGATTTTCGAAAAAAGACGATAACAATTATTTGCAAAATCGCCTCTCAATTTTGAGAGACTTTCAATTTTTACAGTGGACCCTTAATAAAAATTCATAAATTAGATCCGAAATCTTTGCGAACATTGTTTACCGCAGGCATATCATACTATTTCTTTCTTATAATGTATTTTAAATATATTTTTTTATGTTTCCATTTTCAAAATTATTAATGTCTGATCAAGACGTTCACCCAAATAAATACGGTGAATTATACAGTAGCTACAAATACTACATAGATTCATGTAATGCGTTGTATCATCTAAAAACGGAGGAAAACGAAGAAGGATTAAACACTATTTACAACATGATCAAAGCAAATTTGATTGATACACAGAAATGTCTTCCAAAGATATAATCAAAGATATAGGGTGTCCAAAGGTGTGTTTAGCACAAACCTGAATACTGCGAATAGAAATAAACAAGTTACATATATAAAAGTTTATTTAAATATAATCACCATTGGATTCAATCACGCGTTCCAGCGATCGATCCAGGCTTGAAAGACACGCTTTAAATCATCATGAGAAAATTGCTCAAATTGCTCTCTTACAAAATTTTCAAGATCATCTGGACTCGCGAATTCGCGTCCTTCAGCTCTCTTTTTTAGCATGCCGAATAAATAAAAGTCAGAGGGTGCAATATCAGGTGAATAAATTGGGTTTGGAACAACTTTGACATTGTTTTCCAACAAGTAATTCATTACCTTATGACTTTTGTGAACTCTTGAATTTATCAAAATGAATTGCAAACTTTGTTTTTGTTGTTTGGATTTCTCAACTCATCAGAATTGATAATTTGAGTAAGAACATTGTCAATTAGATACTGAGCATTCATCGTATTAGGTTTTTGAAGAATATCAATTGCGATGATGCCATTCACGCCCAAAAAACCGACAACATCATCATTGGTGTGTCAATTTTTTTCTTCGGGAATGTTTGCGGATTTTCATCCTTCGGGATCCACATGATTTTGGCTTCTGTTGCATATTGAAACCAAGACTCATCCCTGTTACTAAAAAGCGAAACTTCTTGGATTGATACGCATCCAATATAGAGAGGAGCTCTTTCGAAGATTGGACTCTAGATTTTTTTGAACTGAATTAAGGTTGTGCGGAACCCAACGTGTAACGCTAGTTTGTAGTTCAAATAATTGTGCAGATAATAACTGACTGTTGTACGTGGTATCTTTGTCATCTCCTCTATCCTTCTGAGTGATGCTCTTGGGTCTTCATCTAGCGCTTGAAGAATTGCTTTGATTTTTCTTTGATCCGGCGATTTTTTGTCCAATTTTTATGATGGGCGCCTTTTTGTTCATGAAGTGATACATCCTAACATGATACGTTACAGTGGAATAGCTAGGAGCATCCATACCGAAGCATTTTACCAATGTCTCGTAGATTTTTTTACAGTCTTTTGCATTTTTTTGCAAGAGCGAGGATTTTTCTTTATGATTCATTAAAAAAATGAAAAAAAATCCCGCCAAAATTTCCCGCGAAACCGCCTCTTGTCTCAAAATTCATTTTATATCCCGGCATGGCGCCAAAATACAACATACTCATCATATACAATATATTCATATTTTTTATATATATATTTATAATCAGCATATATCTCCTTTAATAGTCTCATATAGAGCGCTGTGCTAAACGCACCTTTGGACACCCTATATTTTAGATATCATTCCGTATAAACAATCGCTATGCAAAGTCATATTTAACTCTTGCCAAACTTATATCTGATGAAATACCATGTGGAAGAAGTCAATAATGTCGAAATTATATCAATCTCCCTGTTTTACAAAGAATACGGAATTAAATTAGACAAATCCGTTGATTTCGGAAAACATAAATTTGAAAATCTCGATATTCATACAAAAGATACAATATACAGAGCAATTATGTATAAATACCTCGAAAGATTCATCACATTCACGGAAATAGATGGATTTGATGAAAATCAAAAGTTTTCAAGCAGTTTATATCCAGAATATTACACGAAATATTCATTACTTGAATTATGTTGTTATCACGGAGCAGTTGATTGTTTCAAGTTATTAAGAACGAAGTTTAACTCAAAATACTTAAAAACATGTCTCAAATTTTCATTTTTAGGCGGAATGCAGATATCATGAGTGAATGTTTGAAAAATCAAACACCAGATAAAGAATGCATGATAAATGCAATTATTCACACAACATTGATTTCGTTTCATTCTTGATGAATGAATACAATATGGAGATTGATTTACTTAAATGCATAAAATATAATAATCTTGAATCATTCTTGGTTTATTTCGATCAAACAAATGAAACTAACAAAATGCTTTATTTATTCTTCGATGTTTAACATATCTTCCCTTTGCGATTATTTCCTTTCGCAGGGTGCAAATGTTAATGAAAAAACTGAAAAAGGAAAAACAGCTCTTCATTTTGCAGCAGATAAAAATAGTAAAGAGTCAGCGGAGTTTTCTTATTTCACACGGTGTAAATATCAATGAAAAAGATGAGGAAGGAAAAAACTGCTCTGCACATTACAGCAAGTCATAATAGTAAAGAAACAGCTGAGCTTCTTATTTCGCACGGTGCAAATATCAATGAGAAGGATAAATTTGGACAAACTACTCTTCATTTGGCCAGCATGGTATAATAGTAAAGAAACAGCTGAACTTCTTATTTCGCACGGTGCAAATCTGAATGAAAAAGATAAAGGAGGACAAACCGTTCTTCATTATGCTGCAGACCAAAATAACAAAGATATAGCTGAACTTCTTATTTCGCATGGTGCAAATATCAATGAAAGAGACAAAAAAGGAAAAGCTGCCCTTAATATTGCAGCATATAAAAATAGCAAAGAAACAGCAGAACTTCTTTATTTTGCACGGCGCAAATATCAACGAAAAAGATGATGAAGGAAAACTGCTCTTCATCTTTGCAGTAGATCAAAATAACAAAGAAACAACTGAAATTCTTATTTCACATGGTGCAAATATCAATGAAAAAGATGAAGGAGGACAAACTACTCTTCATTTGGCAGCATTGTATGATAGTAAAGAAACAGCCGAACTTCTTATTTTGCATGGTGCAATCTCAATGAAAAAGATAATGATGGACAAACTGCTCTTGATTGTTCAGCACGTCATAATAGTAACGAAATAGCTGAACTTCTTATTTCACATGGTGCAAATATCAATAAAAAAGATATAAACGGACAAACAGTTTCTTCATCATGCAGCATGGTATAATAGTAAAGAAACAGCTGAACTTCTTATTTCAAATGGTGCAAATATCAATGAAAAGATAATGTTGGACAAACTGCTCTTCATTATGCAGCATATAGTAAAGGCAAAGAAACAGCTGAACTTCTTATTTCTCATGGTATAAATATCATGAAAAAGATAAAAAAGGAAAAACTGCTCTTCAAATCGCAACAGATAAAAATAACAAAAGAAATGGCTGAACTTCTTATTTCACATGGTGCAGAAAAATAATACTAATATGCTTCTCTTTCATTTACTCATATTTTCGAAGATGAATTTTAATGAAAGTAAAAATAATTTAGCTTTTTACACTGATCTTATCAAATGAATTTTTTTATGTCAATTTTATAATTAGGCACAAGTGTTTATAAAAATTATACATATACCTCAATAGTTTTTTTTATTATTATTTACCGGACTTTTTTATGGTATCTGAAATAAGTATATCATCATTTCCCCAAGAAAATAGATTATTTTGCAAAATTATATAAAAGTTTGGGTACTTTCTAAAGGAATATTGAATATACAAAATATTGATTCTATCTCAGTTCTTTGATTTCTCCAATTCCTAATGAAAGTCATTAAAAGTTGTAGGCATTTTAAGTTTTTCGTTCAATGTTTCAACTTTTTGAAATGAGAGAGAGAGGAAAGATATTTTGAAACACATTAAGGCTTTTTACCCCAATGACTTTATTTCTTATGAGAAAGTGCCCTAATAATGTTTATTCTTATACATTTCACCAATTTTTTTGGTATTTTTATGGGGGATTGGATATGAAAAGTACTGATTATTAAATTCCTAGTTTATGAATTATAGATCTCAATTATGTATTGAAAAGTATTAAAATTTTAATTTTGATTAAGCTTATTGAGCGTGCTTTCAGATGCATGAGAAAATGCAGGTTTTCCACTATTATCCTTTGCTTCTTTTATCGGCTCCAGCAGAGATAAGATATTTAATGACATTAATTCGACCTCTTCTCAATGCCCAAATGAGTGGAGTATATCCATCATTATCCTTTACCTCTTTATTAGCTCCAATAGAGATAAGATATTGAACAATTCCAGTATAGTCATTCATTGATGCACAAAATGAGTGGAGTCCATCCATTATTATTCTTTGCTTCTTTTTCAGCCCCAACTGAGATAAGATATTTAAATAATATCAGGTTTATTGGCTCTTGATACATTATATTTACATTTTCTTGTTGTCCAAATGAGTGAAGTATATCCGTCATTATCCTTTGCCTCTTTATCAGCTCCAATAGAGATAAGATATTTAACAACTTCAAGTTTACCAAGAATTGAAGCCCACATGAGCGGAGTTTTTCCAGATATGTCCTTTGCTTTTTATCAACTCCTTGAGAGATAAAGATATTTAACAACTTCAAGACGATCATTTTGTAATGCTTTAAGAGAGGGTCAAAGTTGCTATTTGTCACTTTTCCACAAGAATTAATGGGGAAAAAAGTTATCATATAGTTGATCTCATTCACTGAGGTGAGAGATGCATGTAGTGTAATGTGATAAACAGTGGGATTGCTGCTCTAAGTCCTAGGTTTCGAGACACATTGGCTTCATTTTTCTCTTTTTTATTGACGTAAAACTATTCAATTTTTGTGTTATCCATTCAAATTTCAGAATTTTTTTTGCAGATTTCACGCTACATTCGAAGTTACCTTTTGTAACAACACCACCGCCTACGAAAGACGAAAGTGTGTCACGATTTCACCCGGAAATCCGACGGTTGTTTAAGAGTAAGCACTTTTGGCACCTACTCATATGTCCTTTGCTTCTTTATCAACTCCTTGAGAGATAAGATATTTAACAACTTCAAAGACGATCATTTTGTAATGCTTTAATGAGTGGAGTATATCCAAATTTATCCTTTGCTTCTTTTATCAGCTCCAAGAGAGATAAGACATTTAACAACTTCAAGTTGACCATTATATGACGCAAGAATGAGTGGAGTATATCCATCTTCATCCTTTGCATCTTTATCAGCTCCAACTGAGATAAGATATTTAATTACTTCAAGTTGACCTCGCCTTGATGCTATAATTAGTGGAGTATATCCATATTTATCCTTTGCTTCTTTATCAGCTCCAAGAGTGATAAGATTTTGGACAACTTCCAAGTGACCAATTTTCTGATGCCCAAAAAGTGTTGTCGTAAAGTTATTCTTTGTTTCTTTGTAATCTCTAAGAGATGCAAGATATTTAACAATTCAAGATAATTACTAACTGTCGAATAATTAGAGCAGTAGATCCGTCATTATCCTTTGCCTCTTTATCAGCTCCAATAGAGATAAGATATTTAACAACTTCAAGTTTACCAAGAATGAAGCCCACATGAGCGGAGTTTTTCCAGATATGTCCTTTGCTTCTTTATCAACTCCTTGAAGAGATAAGATATTTAACAACTTCAAGATGACCTCCACGTGAAGCCCAAATGAGTGGAGTATCTCCCATTTAGACTTTGCTTTTTTTATCAGCTCCAAGAGAGATAAGATATTTAACAACTTCAAGATGGCCATTTTTTGATGCCCAAATGAGTGGAGTATATCCAGACATATTCTTTGCTTTCTTTATCAGCTCCAACTGAGATAAGATATTTAATTACTTCAAGTTGAACCTTCAGATGATGCAATAATGAAGTGGAGTATTTCCCCTTTCACACTTATCTTCTTTATCACAGCACACATTCAATGAGAGATTGAACAAGTCTCACAATTTCCTTTATAGCATGCAACGTGTAGTACATTTATTTTATTTACTTGCATATTTTTCAGTTGTCTTTTTTCCAAAGTCCTTCTTCGCATGATTTCGAAATCATTTTATGATTCCTTGAGATGAAAGTTCATCAAGGAAGCTGTAAATTTCCTTCAAAATCATCGGAATTCTTAAAGTTCTGAATTTTTGATAGAATTCCACTGTCACTTTTTTGTGATTTTATGGCTTTTTCTCTGTTGAATCAGAATGTTCATTTTGTATTTGTATTAAAACATCAATAAATACATCAAAAATTCTAAGTTTCATGTATTTCTTGACTGATTTCAGAATTGCAACGACTTCTTCGAGATTTTGTACAGAAACATTTGTAGCACGAGTTACATTCGTATAATTTGTTTGCGTTGATTGTAGAGCGCGATTGCTTGAGAAGGGTAATGAAATCATTTGCTGACAATTGAGAGATTTTCAGGATTTTTTCGATATCTTGCGTTTCAAACGTATTAAAGAACTTATCGCCATCAAATATAATCTTTGATGTGAGCCGCGATGCTTTCATAAATTTAGCTCGAGACTCATTATTATTAAACTATTGAAGATTTTAATAAAATTGTAATTTTTTACAAACTCTTTTAAAATATATAAATATGTATTAGAATAAACATAGAAAATTTACTTCAAAATTTAGATTTGTGTATTGAAAAAATTTTGTTGTCCTGTTATTGGCTCTTAATAAAAATATGGCTGAAACTCATAGAGGAAAGAATGCTTTAGCTGAGGGCGAGAGCCAAAAAATCGTAGAGAACAGAAGAAATCCCTTTTTATCAAGGTAGAAAGTTCCAGCTGCTATGCAAAAAGTTTGGGAGATCTTGCTCTCTTCAGGTTCGGCGAATTGTTAAATTCACTAGAGAAAATGAACATTGTTCCATTCGAAGATGCTTCTCAAATACAAGAACACTTGCAAAAGACGATTGCTCATTATTCACTTTCGCTACAACAAAATAAGAAGAGACCAAACGATATTATATTCGGCCGTCTTTTCAAATTTCGCATTATTAGACATGTACGAGTTCGGAGTTACTAATATTATTCCACACAAAGACCTTCCAAGAAATGAATTTTTACATGGTCAACTTCCAGCCCTTATTTTCCAAGGTGACCAATGGAATAGCGAGCTTAGCTCATTGCGCAACTATTTATGGACTATTTCGTTGGAGATCTTCAAGGTTCAGTAGATCTTGAACAAGTAGCTCATTGCATTGTATTCACATACGTTGAGGAAGACAAGACAATCCTCTTCCGCCACTATTTAGTTAATACAGAGAATGATACCCCACAATTTGACAATTAACTTCTCCTTGCTTCGACCTCGTTTGCCGTCGTGACATGAAGCCTAGACGAGGAGGCTTACGAAAATGCTCTCATCAAGGCTCCAGAGGAAAAGAAAGAAGAAGAATGTCCAAGAAGGACGCTCTTGGCCGCGAACTCGGCAGAGTATTCGTCGGCAAGACGATACAACTTCACTCACAATGAAGAAGTTCCCAGGTCTTCCAAAACGTTCAATGAGACAAGCTGTTCAAGATGCAGAACACAGATTTAGAGTAAAATTTAGAGTTTTATTTTATTATTATTGTCAAATGTTATCATTATTAACAAAACTATCTATTTTGAAACAATTTAAAAAATTTAATTCACAATTGTATAGTTTTTAAAGCTTCTAAACATGGTATTAACAATGATCCGTGAAATAATGAGTTTAGTAAGTCAAATGTTTAGATTCATTACTTATTTTGATATCCAATTTTAAATATTTTATATTTTAAGCCATAATAGCATGAAAGGCATTCACTCTCATTGAATACAGAACATCATTCAAATCGCCATTTATCTATTGAGTTGTGATAAAAAGACGAATTTGTCTCTTTGAGAATCAAGAAAATTTTAGATGACAAAAGGAGGTCTCTCAGCTGAGGAAGCGAAAAGGTCTTGCAACAGAAGCTTGAGGCCCTCAATGAACCACATGGATGATGTGAAAATTACTATTTCGTTCAAACATTCACAATGAATCTCGAAAAAATCACCAGAATATACAGAACAGAAAAATCATTTTCATGATGAAGAAGCATTTCAGAAAGCTACACTAGAGGGCGTATTAAAGGCTCGCGAATTATTAGAAAAAGAACGATATTAAAATATATTCGTCCACCAGATAACTTTGTTGAAATGTTTAGAGATGAAAGAGAAATGGAAATCGTTCGTCAAAAGTTAATGGAAGACCAGAGAGCAATTCAGATCGCAGAAGCAAAGAGAAAACGAAAACGATCGAACAGGCACCAAAAGTGGAGAATGTACAGAAGAAACCAGGTATCCTCATGAAGAAGAAGGTAAGTGCTGCTCAAAGAAAGAAAGATGCAAAGAAAGCTATGAGAGCCAAAAGCAAATAAAGTTCATAAAGTATTTATTTATAAAATATTAATTTATACAAAGTCATATTTACAATCAACGTCAATTTGACGTGATTATAATTTTTATCAAAATTTTAAATTAACGTTTTGAGCCTTTCCTCACGTTGTGAAACTAATAATATTAGTAATATTATACATACATAGGATTCATAATTGGTTAATAATTAAAATGAATTCAAATATCAACAAAACATTAAGAACTGACATCTAAGTATAGCGTTTGGTTTTCTGATAACTAAAGTAACACTTAGTTTTAAAAGATTACTTCAATTTTTGTCTCTTATATTGTTATAGAATCTATTCATCATGGAGCTTGCCGTCATTGTGAAAGCACAATTTGATAGTCACCAATGATGGCATGAAATTTTGATCACAATCTACTAATAATTTAATAATATTATAAACTTATATAATATGGATGGTAATATATCCTATCCAAAACTGATCTGGAGTCAACCCCGGTTGTTTGAAATTGAGTTTTCTTCAGATAAGAAAAAGAATATACTATTTTTACATAAATTTTAAAATTTATACAAACAACTATATAGCAATACAAATATGTGTAGCGAGTATAAATTATTGCATGAGTGTATTTTGTAAATGTTTTGAATTCGTTTATTAAACAAATAAATCTTTTCAACGATACGACGAATTGGTCACGAAAGACGGTCATGGACAATATTGTTGTACCGCATGCTTTTGATTCCCAGAACCTTGCAGGGTGATTTTGGTTCGTTGATAAATTTAATCCTTCTTGCATTAGCTGGTTTTTTATTCATCAACATATGGTAATTTACTCTTGCAACTACTTGGCATGACTGTTTCATAACCAGGTCTCTGCAGTTTGTATCGTGTGGCATAATCTCAATTAAAGCTGAGTTTGGCCTTTGTTTTCTGGATTCTTCATCCAAATGACATGGTAGCAAGGCCAGAAACCATGGAATCCTATCAATACCTGTGCAGGGAGCAATTAGTTCAATTTCTGTTCTCGAAGTATCTTAAATTTTGTTTTAATTCGACAGTTCTATGTCGGGCAGAACGTGTGCAAATTGTTTAGAGCAACTCTACAATCTTATCCAAGTTCTTTACATCTCTTTTTCGCGCCACCGTCTTTTTGATAATAAACAATTGGTTTTGTAAGAGTTTTCTATGTGGAACTATGTTTATATTTTATTACGCATCTTCTCTGAAGCCAGGAGCTGTGGACATGTTTAAATTGTATTTGAACAAAATTGAATTAATTTCATTATTTCTGTAAGATCTGGATTTGCTTCAGGTGTTCCTCACACCACCAATAATTGCCGCCGTATTTGAAGAAGTATGGGCTTGTACCTTATTTCGCAGAACGATTGGCTCATATCTTGAGATCCTCAAATTTGCCAAAGTTGAATCTCCAAAATCCGTCGGATCTGACGAAAAGTCTGCGGGTATCTCTTTGCTATGCAAAATTGATGTCTGACATTGATAAATGAATAATATGGTATGAAAACAGAAATAAAATCATGTTGCCCACAATCATATAGAAGTTGTGAACATCCGTAATATAAATGATATGGTTTCTTCTATGCCACCCTGTGCTTATCCATTTCTAGGTATTTCATCGAAGGTAATATTTGGTTTACAATTGGCTTTTTGCAAATATCTGTCCGTAACTTTATCGCATGGACGGAGGCTCTAGAGCCAGGAAATCT